>NC_047091.1:143484241-143787272 GCF_902459505.1 Geotrypetes seraphini | reverse complement strand
TATGGTTAGAGTAATTGAGCCATGTTTGCTGTTTTACATATAGGCTTGATCTTATTTGAAAAATTCAATGCTAGTGTATTAGATATAGGAGAATCTACATTTGAAGAATTTGCAGAAGAGCCAGCAAGGTAAATGCTCTGACACTCTACCTTTAGTTTGGTCAGACCATTATTAAACTGTGGACCATTTCACATAAACTCATGTCCAAAAGGAAAGTCAGTTAGGTCTAGATGGAAGATCAATGTTCATTTGTTTTGGGAAAGGATAAGCTCTTATCTACAGACAATTCCAATCCTGACCTAAATCTTATAGATTGGATGAAATTTATGAAGACCACATTAGACTCTAAGACTCCATTAGTTGAGAGAAAATTGCCTAGAAGTGATACAAAATCTATTGTTTTCTGCGGATTTGAGGAATTTGAAAAGAGAATGTCAGAAATTAGACTGGGCTTGGAGGAAGTCAGGGGATCTGTTGCTGTTGTTAGGTGCCATCGACTCGTTCTTGAGTCCTAGTGGCTTGATTACTTAGAGATAAATGGAGAAAATTATTTTCACATTACAACTGTCAAATGAACACAAATGCAAATATATTTTTTAATATTAGGGTGAACAAGCCAGATTAAAGAAGTCATTTAAAATTCTGACAAAACTAACTGAGGGTTCCTTTTACAAAGCTGCAGTAGCGGTTTCTACTGCAGGCCAGCCAAGTGAAAGGTCTGATGCTCATAGGAATTCTAGGAGTGTCAGAGTATTTACCTTGATGGCTCTTCTGGAACTTCTTCAAATGTAGATTCTTCTACATTTAATACTCTCGTATTGAATTTTCTCAAATAAGATGAAGACTATAGGTAAGTTATTTGGAAACACTATAGATAATCTATTAGATGATACTATTTCAGAGAGTAGTTCAGTTACTATACCATCTGGGAAAAAATAGTGTGGGGGTGGGAAGGGGGTGACTTTTTAAAAAAAGGGGGTGACATGTAAAAATGATTTTTTAAAAAATGACAGATATTACTGTCTAATCCATAGTTTTCACAGCATAACTCTGAAATGCATGGAGAGATTTCAACCAAGCTTGGCATGCATATACTGTAGGGGTGGGAATACTTACACTCCCAATGCTGTTTAAGTCCAAATTCAGCCCCATAGAGAGGGCCTTTCTTGCTGCTGAAAATGAAGATGTCCACAAAATAAACAATCAAATACTTCCCATTTTACCAGACGTAATCACTGAATACAAGCCTATCGATACCGGAAGATTGGGATAAATAAATATCCTGGCAATGCAGGGTAATCAGCTAGTATTTTATAAACCAAGATTTGATCACATTACGCTATTGTTTATAAAGTTACATTTGTTCTCGGTGGAAAAATGGGTTGAATTTAAATTATGTTGTTTGACATTTAAGGTCTTGTATGGAGATGTTCCTGATAGTTTCTCCATATTTACTGAATTATTAGGCAGATCTATTGGACATCGAAACTCAGATAATTTGCTTTTATCATCTTTTCCATCTCAGAAAGGTATAAAGTACAAGTTCACCCACTGCAAATCATTTAACTATCAAACTGCAAAAAACTGCAAAAAATTAGGAGCCATGGTGAGACCTCATCTGGAATACTGTGTGCAATTCTGGAGGCCACATTACCATAAAGACGTGCTCAGAGTTGAGTCGGTTCAGCGGATGGCCACTAGGATGATCTCGGGGCTCAAGGGTCTCCCGTACGAAGAGAGACTGCACAAACTGCAGCTCTACACTCTCGAGGAACGTAGGGAGAGGGGACATGATTGAGACATTTAAATACATCACAGAACGTGTCGAAGTGGAAGATGACATTTTCTTTCCCAAAGGACCCTCGGCCACAAGAGGACATCCGCTCAAACTCAGAGGAGGGAAATTTAATGGTGACACAAGGAAGTACTTCTTCACGGAAAGAGTGATAGATCGCTGGAACAAGCTTCCAGTGCAGGTGGTCGAGGCCACCAGCGTGCCTGACTTTAAAAATAATTGGGACACCTACGTAGGATCACTACGAAGGTCGAGTTAAAGAGTTGGGTCATTAGCACACAGACTAAATTGGGTGGGTCAGTAGAGTGGGCAGACTTGATGGGCTATAGCACTTTTCTGCCGTCATCTTTCTATGTTTCTATTTCCTAAAGAGATTTGCATTATTACTATGTATTCTCTGTTTCATAAAAATCTGAAAACATGGCTTTTTCAGATGTCATTAACTTTTAGGAAACATACAGATTTATTAATTTTAAAAAGTTATACACTTTTATGGAAATTAAGAACCATTAAAAAGTTTTTTGACAGTGAATCTTTTCAGTTACTTTTTCAATCTATTGTATTAGCAACTTTAGACTATTGTAATATAATTTATTTGGGGTTAACTAAAAAGATTATATTAAGACTTCAGTTGGTGCAAAATGCTGCAGTTTTAATCTTAAAAAGTATGATCATGTTCGTCCTTTTTATACCAAGTTGCATTGGTTGCCTTTTGGGGCCAGAGTGCTTTTTAAATTTGGATGCATTTGTTATAAGGTGCTTTTAGGATTATCTCCCTCATATTTGTCCCCCTATCTGAAACTCTCTTACTCAACAAAAGGAACTAGAAATTCTGGAAAGTTAATCTTCTCTACTCCAATGGTCTGTTGTTTTAAGACCTTTTTAGATGGGACTTTGAAGTATCAAGCAGGGAAGATGAACTCCTGGCTAAGTCCAATGATTGTTCAATCTAATTCTTACTTCACATTTAGGAAATCATTAAAGACCTATTTCTTTGACAAATAAGAATATTAATTTTGATATATTTAAATCATGTTTGGGAAGATTAAAGGAACCAGGTGAAGAGGATGACCTGCAATCAGATGGCTGGACATGTTGAAAACAACCATGGGGATGACTCTAGAGGACCTTACTGGACTAGCACAAAACTGATCAGTTTTGTGCTAGTCCAGTAAGGTCCTCTAGAGTCATCCCCATGGTTGTTTTCAACATGTCCAGCCATCTGATTGCAGGTCATCCTCTTCACCTGGTTCCTTCAATCTTCCCAAACATGATTTAAATATATCAAAATTAATATTCTTTTTAGATGTGTAACTCATCAAGTCGCTAGGGCTTGAACGTGAGTCGATGGCATCTACCTAACTACTACTACCATTATTTTTCTATGTTTATTTTTGTGTAGTGATAATGCTATTTATAACCCGCCTTGAACTCCACTTTGTGAGGATTTGGTGGGATTTAAGATTACATATAACATAACATAACATCGTTTACCCTTCAGACACATTTTCTAAATAACAGTATGTGTTAGGTTTGCAGGTTACATTGTCATCCTGTCTTTGACTATATATATCAGCAGACTGAACAATGAATGTTCATCCTCTGAATGAATTCATTTTACCTTGTTGCTGCTTTTACAGGAATTTAACAGCACTCAAGGATCCAGGGTGTTTACACACATCCTTATGTGCCTCTCAAGCTGGTTCTGTATTTTAAATTCCATAAAAATTAGTGAAATTATATTTCTCAGCATTTGCTTATTTCTGATCTGAAGAAAAAGGGGTTATTTTTGAAAGCTAATCATAAAATGCTTTGAGTTGGTCCAATAAAAAAGTTATTACCCTATTTCCTTTGTTTTTTGTTTTATTTCTAAATCTTATTATAAATATTCGTGAAATTCTCTGGTCTGCAGCGCAGCTATTGAGAAGTTCTGTCCATGGTGCTGACCTGCCTTTTGATTTGATGACTAGAAATTTAAAGATGGGCCACTGTTTTATTTGTTTTTTTTAGTGCCTATATATAATAAATGTAAACTCATTTGGTTGTACCACAAAAAGGTGACACATCAAATACATGACCCTTTTTCCCAATGGCAATTCATAAAACCCTCCAATTTTCACATTCATTCTTTATTTCTCCCAATTAGTTTTGAGTTTCCATCACAATGCAGAGCAAAGGTCATAGACATTTTAACAGGAGCCATTAACTTGTGCATTTTCTGAAGAAATCATTCTATTTCAGTGAAAAAAAAAAGTCCTGGGCTATACACCCTACTCTCCTCAGGTGTTCAATAAATCACAGAAAGTATCTCTTATGATCAAAGTTGATACCTATAATATCTGTCTGTTCCCTCACCTACTGTATGTCATTATCCCTCACCAGTGTAAATAGCTTGCTTGTGCTGTAATTTGATATAAAGCTAGGATACAAAGGTAAAATCCCTAATATGATAAATCCTTCCTACCACAGCACCAGATAAGTCTGGCATTAAAAACATAAGACCAATATTCTTTCAACACTTGTCACAGATTTCCAACAATATGAAATAAAATCAGAAATAAATGATTACTGGACTTCACCCTTTCAGAGTGGTGTAATAATTTTCACAGAGATTTGTTTTAAAACCATCCGATAGAGAATCTGGATACTTACATTTCTCATGACTGACACACAAAGTGGAGCTAGGCTGATGCTTTTATTACCCACCAGCCTCCCCTTGTATTTCAAACAAGTACACTGCAAGGGATCACGGTTGGCACATATAGAATGTGCAACTTTTCAAAAGTTTTAAAAAAATCATTTCTTTAAGCATGCATTTCGGCAATGGTTGCCTAACTATATGGGTCTTGTACTAAAGATTAGCACATGTTATCTGCATCAGGACCCATAGGAATAAAATGGGCCCTGCACCAGATAATGAGGGGCGTACGCCTTTCAGCTATAGAAATGATAAGGGCTCCTTTTACTAAGGTGCATTAGGGCCTTAACGTGCGGAATAGCATGCGCTAAATTGCCGCACGCGCTAGACCTTAACACCAGCATTGAGCTGACGTTATTCTAGAAGTGTACCATGCAGTTTAGCGCACGGTAATTTTGTGCATGCGCTAAAAACGCTAGCGCACCTTAATAAAAGGAGCCCTAAATATTAGTAGTAGTAGTAGTAGGGGCATTTTCAATGGCGTCTAAATCTGAGTTTGGACATTTTACAGAAGATACATAAAACTCCAGTAGTGAACATGACCATTTTCAAAACTGCTAAACACCTATCTTGGGTTTTTTTCAAAAATGGCCATTATTCAGACACGTGTCTATCTTTTTTAACCATTTTTTGAAAAAAAAAAAAAAGCCAAAAGGAAAATAAGTCATAGGCATGTAGGAGGGGCCAGCACATTTAGCAGACTACCATCAGAGCAGTGAAGCACCTTAGGGAGCACTGCCGTGAACGTCACATAAAAAGACCTAGGGGCACATCTCATCATAACCTCTTTATAGGGAACTAGCTGATGCCCCAGCGTTGCACGGGTATTTAATTATAGCAATAACACTGTAAATGGATTCAAATAAAGATACTTTATAGTGGTGAATGAAATTATTTTTTTACAGCTTAATAAAAAGTACAATATTCAAATTATAATGTGAAATATTTGACAAAATGAATACAATACAACTAACGCAAAACGTGATTATAAACAACAATTTTAGTTTCACCTCCTGGAGCAAGAACATATAAATTCTTGGGTGAACCCACCCTTGAGCGAGCAACATAGAGTTGTGGGCCGCGAGACCCCCAGAACATATCACCCCAGGTAGTGAGGGATCTGCATACCAAGTTTCGTTCAAATCGGTCAAGCCGTTTTTGAATTACTGTGAGAATGGCAGCTTCTTACATATTTTCCATTGACATGAATGGGTGAAATCTGATTTTCTGTTTGTAGCTCCGCCCACGTGTGCAGGTGGGCCGCGAGACCCCCAGAACATATCACCCCAGGTAGTGAGGGATCTGAATACCACGTTTCGTTCAAATCGGTCAAGCCGTTTTTGAATTACAGTGAGAATGGCAGCTTTTTACATTTTTTCCATTGACATGAATGGGTGAAATCTGATTTTCTGTTTGTAGCTCCGCCCACGTGTGCAGGTGGGCCGCGAGACCCCCAGAACATATCACCCCAGGTAGTGAGGGATCTGCATACCAAGTTTCGTTCAAAGCGGTCAAGCCGTTTTTGAATTACTGTGAGAATGGCAGCTTTTTACATTTTTTCCATTGACATGAATGGGTGAAATCTGATTTTCTGTTTGTAGCTCCGCCCATGTGTGCAGGTGGGCCGCGAGACCCCCAGAACATATCACCCCAGGTAGTGAGGGATCTGCATACCACGTTTCGTTCAAAGCGGTCAAGCCGTTTTTGAATTACAGTGAGAATGGCAGCTTTTTACATTTTTTCCATTGACATGAATGGGTGAAATCTGATTTTCTGTTTGTAGCTCCGCCCACGTGTGCAGGTGGGCCGCGAGACCCCCAGAACATATCACCCTAGGTAGTGAGGGATCTGCATACCAAGTTTCGTTCAAATCGGTCAAGCCGTTTTTGAATTACAGTGAGAATGGCAGCTTTTTACATTTTTTCCATTGACATGAATGGGTGAAATCTGATTTTCTGTTTGTAGCTCCGCCCACGTGTGCAGGTGGGCCGCGAGACCCCCAGAACATATCACCCTAGGTAGTGAGGGATCTGCATACCAAGTTTCGTTCAAATCGGTCAAGCCGTTTTTGAATTACTGTGAGAATGGCAGCTTTTTACATTTTTTCCATTGACATGAATGGGTGAAATCTGAATTTCTGTTTGTAGCTCCGCCCACGTGTGCAGGTGGGCCGCGAGACCCCCAGAACATATCACCCCAGGTAGTGAGGGATCTGCATACCAAGTTTCGTTCAAATCGGTCAAGCCGTTTTTGAATTACTGTGAGAATGGCAGCTTTTTACATTTTTTCCATTGACATGAATGGGTGAAATCTGAATTTATGTTTGTAGCTCCGCCCACGTGTGCAGGTGGGCCGCGAGACCCCCAGAACATATCATCCCAGGTAGTGAGGGATCTGCATACCAAGTTTCATTCAAATCGGTCAAGCCGTGTTTGCGTGATCGCGGCACATACACACACACATACATACATACACACCTCCGATTTTATATATATAGATGGAGAGCCCTCTAAAACCCACCTAAAACTTACCAAATTGTATACCACCCCCAATAGCGCTTATGCCTGCAGGTATCACCTACATAGTAAGATTTGGGTGGGTTGTGGAAGGCTTACATATTTCACCATAAGTGTAGTAGTTAGAGTAGGATATGGGCCTGAGTCTCCATCTCTATGGTTGACTATACCACCTGCTTGCTACTCCTCTAGGTCTGGTCATAACATCTGAAGCTGTTATACAGGCAGGAATGTACTGTTTCATTCACTTTTGGGGGGTGGGAGGGGGTCAGTAACCACTAGGGAAGTGTGTGGGGGTCATGTTTACATCCCTCCAGTGGTCATCTGCTCAGTTAGGGCACCTTCTTTGCACTTATTCTTTATTAAAACAGGTCTAGACCCATACATCTAAATTGTCCCATGAGCGTTTTCTGAAATGTTCAAATATGGCAGAAAAGCATCCAAGTCATAAGCCCGCCCTAATTCGGCCCACATCATACCCCCTTCAGATTTAGACAATCTGCAGATTTACAGCATAGAAATCCTTCTAGAAAGTAAATTTCAAAATAGCAAATTGGGATGGTTTGGTGAGAAAAATGTCCATCTGCCCCTTTATGTCATTTTGTGGACGTCTTTTGTTTTGAAAATGAGCCCCAATACTGTATATACTAACCTTTATTAAATGTAATACTGAATTTAGGAATAGATTATTTTCCAGGTTAGATTTCTGGTTGAAATGATTGTGATCTATTTTAGAGCGAAGGATTTTATGATAGTATTGACAGAGGCATGTTTTCCTGTTTGTCTGTTGATATATTTGAGCTAGATTTGTATTTAATTTTGTTTGTATTTCAATTTTTGTTTTTATATGATGTATGTTTTATATTATTTAGATAGTATGAGAAATAAATTTTTAAAATAAATACATTTTCAAATTCCGGAAGGATCATCTGGAATTTAAGAATTAAAGACCATTTTCTTTGATTACTGTGTTAAAATCTAACCTAAGGTTCTCACAAAATTGATACATCCAGACCAAACCAAATTTCTCCCAGGTTGACATTCATCTTCCAATACTAATGTGTGGCACATTGATTAGAGCTATAACCTCAGCACCTTGAGATTGTGTGGGTTCAAATCCCATGCTGCTTCTTGTGACTTTGGGCAAGTTGTTTAATCTCCCATTGCTCCAGGTACATTAGGTGAAGTGTGAGCCCACCAGGACAGATAGGAAAAATGCTTAAGTACCTGAATGTAAACCACTTACACTATACATGGTATATAAATACTAAAATAAATAATATTTTGCAAAGATTTATATAGGTAACATCTTCCATGGCTTCTCTGCTCCAGGATGCAGAGAAGCATTTACTGTGTCAAGTGATTGTGCCTGTTTAAAGCTATGGAATGGTTTGGCTTTGGGACCAACCTTTATACAGAGTTATAGCTTCTAGTCAGTGGGGAGAGGCTGGACTATTTCTGGTTGTCCATCCATTGCACAAACTTGCACATCCAGTTCATTATGAAACTGGATCTACAAGTCTTATAAAGTTCACACTCTTCTTACTGTCATGGAGCTATCCTATGCTGTCCCCCTTGATGTCTTTATCATCCGTGTTAGCTCTCCTTGTTTTAGATTCTTTTTTAAACTATGTTTTAAAACTATGTAAACCGTTTAGAATTGTTTTAAGCGGTATATCAAACCGTAATAAATTTGAAACTTGAAAACTTAAGACAGTTGGGAATCTGGGATGGACAGAATCTGTGTCAAGTTAAGTGTGAGAGTTATGCAGAAATGCATTTCCACATGAGTAGTCATTCCCCATGAGATATATATGCATAGAGTGGAGATATGCAAATCTATTTCATACATATTCATTGCTCTAACTTAAAACAAACAGTTTAGCATTCAAATATTTTATTAAACTATTGATTTGCCACATTGTTACAGAAAATACTTTCACAATCATTATAAAATGACTTAAATAACCATATACGTAAAATTACACAAGAGACCAAACATTCACACACTAAACACCATTCATTACATCCTCAAACCTGCAGTTGTCCTTATTCATCATATATCATTAGTTCCTTTTTCCAAAACTGCTAGATATATCAATGTGTTCATTAACTCCAGATCCCATGTTGATCCTTAAACGATCATTAAATGTTCCACAATCTCATAAAAAGGTTCTTCTGCACATAATATGTAGTGTAGCCCAACCCCAAGCTGTGTTTTACTGTTACACATCTTCAGGAGCTATGTCTGTAAGGACTCCCAGTGTCATCTAAATATTCATACAAACATATCTCAAAATAACTATAAACATCCATCATTTTAATACACCTTATGTTTAATCAATGCTACTCATCTTTATGTACAGTATACTAACTTGTTATCTCCTTGAAGCAGCTCAGGGGGAACGTACAATTCTCCTCCACACTTCACATCTCCCAACCTCAAACTGATCTGAAAGCAGTTATAACTCTACCCTTGCTTTCTAAACACTGCTACAAAACGACCTCAGCATGCCCCCCCCCCCTTCTCCTTCTACAAAGATCTTACATCATAGCAGGTAATAATAGATTGCAATAGATTCCATCCCATCTCCCTATTCAGCTCCACCAGTTCAATTGTCTGTTATTGGTAAATCAAACGTTGCTCTTTCCTTAACAAAATTTTAGATATATCACCCCCTCTTTTCAATCTAACCACTATTAAAGATTACAAACGTTAGTTCTTCTACCTTATGATAGAAATGTTTTGATCACAACCTTCTAGATACTGTAAAAAAAAACTGGTTTAACTCAGTCATAGTAACAGACCAAATCAACAAAACATCATCTATAAATCGTCTCCAACTAATCACCTGACTACTAAATTGAGACCCCCCTGGATGTATAACTATTCAAATCTGGCCATATATAGACACACGATGGCAGGAACAACTGTAGCTCCCCATGGCCATCCCTTTTGTCTATAGGTAGAACCAGTCCTTGAACATAAAGTAATTACTATTTATGATCAGTTCACCAAATTCTGCCAATATCCTCCTTAGGGGTACTGATATATCCAAATCATCCACTAGTGTTTTAATCAGGTCAATTGCTTGACCCTGGGGGTTATTCGTATAAAACGCTTTTACATCCAGCGTCACAAGGATTACTGGTCCTGCTACCTCTAAACTATTCAATTCCTGAAACATGTGGATATTCTGACAGCAAACTTGTCACATTCAAAGACTAGCATCACCAACCTGTTATAAAGTCTATGAGGTGCTGCCAACAAAAAAATGAATTTTGTTAATACATTTTTCTTTAAGCCTTCACTGCTTTTATTAGAAAGTCAAAATCGCTCATCAGCTGAACTATTTCTTAAGCAATCAATATCATTGTACCCTCATTCCTGCTGAGAAGCTGTCTAGTGCAGGAAGTCACAGCCTGGAGTTCCTGATGACATATTGGTAAAATTGATTGCCTAGTATTTGCATACTGCAAATGGCATAATCAGATAAGAGACTCAGCCCAGTGCTGTATGCAAAAAGCCAATAACCCAGGCAGAGATATTCAGCTCTACTGATATTATTACTCTGCTTAGCTCCTGGTCATCTCTTTCTTTACAGAGCATTTCAGTGGAACACAGACTACAGACCTACAAAATATCTTGTTTTGGCATTATTTCTCTGGAATATTATATCATGAAAAAGTGTTCCTGATTCTTAAGTTCAGCTACCAATTCTCATTTATGATCTGCCTCAATCATTGCCAAGTTTCAAAAACTCTTAAGCATGATGGACCCAAGTTGACTTTTGTACAACCATAGACAAGACTAGATCAGACTATTTCATGGACCGTTTGACTTTTCCCTCCAAGCATCTTCTCTCAAATGGGACATAAATGACTGAAGCAAAACTTGAGTCACCTTGGGGGGGGGGGGTTGGAGTTTAAGGAGAGCTCTCTGAAGGAGAAGACAGTGAAGTAGAAAATTCCCACAATCTCGGGAAAATGAACGCATGTTCTATCAAAAAGATGCAGTAGAGAAGGTTCTATTCGATGCTCCAAAAAATACCTACTCTATTCCCTTAGAGTTATTAAAACACAAAAATAATTGTATATCATAGATAATCATTATAATAAGGAGGAAAAAGCCTCAGATCCCCGTCTTCAGCCAGAACAAATCTCGTTGAATGACTAAAACAGGTAAACACCTCACAGGCTTGTTAAAAACCTCCTTATTCAACTTTATGAGTTCTTATAGATCTTCAAAATCACTAGCTTAATTTAATATGCAGCTCTGCTTAGAATTCTGACTTGAGCATTGACATCGCATGCCGACCTGCAAAGAACACGTTTCATCTTCCTATCCCCCCTGACGCAGCCAATAGTGAAACGCTGGTTACCATCGTCAGAGGAGGAAGATTTTTTGAACATCCAGCTCTGCACAAGCTAACAAGCTGTGAACCTGCAGTTTTGGGTGCAGCTTTAAAGATAAGTAGCTGTTACCTCCAGTAACTAATACTGACTGTGACTGTGTTCTAAGCAGAGCTGCATATTAAGTTAAGGTAGTGTCTCAAGATACTATTTTGAAGATCTATAAGAACTCATAAAGTTGAACAAGGAGGTTTTTTTTACAAGCTTGTGAAGTGTTTACCCTTTCTAGTCTTTCAGCAAGATTTGTTCTGGCTGAAGACGGGAATTTGAGCCTTTTCCCTCCTTATTATAATGATGGTACACAATTATTTTTGAGTTTTAATAACTCTAAGGAAAATGAAGGCATGCCCAGCCTGAGAAACTCCAGCCTAAAAGCCTGTAGGAAAGAGCTACAGAAGGGCAAGGTAGTTGCCTGGAAGACCAAGATAGCATAGCTTTACAATGTTCTTTATATTTTTGAATTGAGATTAACAACTAGGGGTGGAGGACAGGATTTGCCCTGAACAGGGTCTGGAATCTGGTTATCTGCATTCCTACAAATTACTCAAAGGGCTCAATCTCAGTGATTTGTGAATTAATAAAATAGCATTTTGTATAGTGAAATACCCCCAACAAAGCTGGTTAGAAAAGTATATAGGAGCTTATTTGCATGAGACAAATGTGACAAGGGCCTAATTTATATATAGCCAGGATTCTAACAAGGACTGTGCTCTTTTAAAGTATAGGAGCCAGAAGGCTCCTGAATTAACTTGCATAGTTTAAGACTCACAAAAAGAAATATAATCAAGGTGATTGTGATGGAAATGAGATATCTGAAGTCACACTGAGTGAATGGCTTACCAAGAATAGGAACTACTACTGCTGCTGGATAAGCTCAGTGTACAACTGTTCACTGGTTCTTTTTGTTAGCGATATGGTCTTGTTTATAATATAGCAGGGTTAGTGACTAGTCAGTATTTTTTCTTTTTAAAGGAAGTGGTATCTAAAATTACCCATAAGTATTGGTAGCTTGGAATCTTACCAATGTGTAAGCATTAATCTGTGCTCAAGAGTGGGTGCATGTATATGTATCTATATAGGGCTAGCATTTCCAATCACATCTAGATTACCAGGGATAGTTACAGACTTTTGAGAATCTTTTCTGTATTTTGTTTTCTTTCTTTCTTTTTTTTTTTTTTTTGGTAGAGCTGAGAGGCCTCACCATGTTGAGTTTAATAACTATTCTAGACTGACCATTTGTCAGAGACTATTATTTTGTAATCCCCATAGCTCAACAGGACTTCCGGGTTGCCAGCAGTGACAGGAAGCTGCAGCAGCCCAGCCATTTAGGTAGAATTCAAATATTGGAAGTCTCAGGTAGTTGTCGTTGCAGCATAAAGCGTCTCTCAAGCTCCGAGGCTTGCAAAACAGCAATGCGACTGTCTGAAACAGTGATGCGACTGTCGATTGAGTCAGTTGGAGAGACTCGTTATAAGAGAGCACAGACAACAACAATATCAGTTGCAGGCTCATGACTGTGGAATCGGTTGCCAGGTCATCTGAGATTATGTAGGGCATTAAAATCTTTTAAAAAGGAATTGAAAACGTATTTATCTATAAAAGCTTTTATGATTTTTTAAACCAAAATGTTGTGAAACATTTCTTTTAGATTGAAATGTCTTTGTAAGATTTTATATTTGAAATTTTGGAAAAGAGAATGACATAGTAGGGTTATTTGTTGTAGTTTTTCATGCTGTGAATATTATATGAAATATTTTGTGTTTGTTTTACTGTAATCCGCATAGGTTGTAGGCGGAAAAGAAATTTCTAAAATAAATAAATAATATAAATATACCTGTATGTAGCTTCCCCGTAATCACAATAATTCTAGTAAACGCACATGTGTCTATGGAACTCTGGGTAAAGTTCTGAAGGAGAATTTTATCAAGTTGAAAGTGGGTGAAGTTTTCAAGTTTGTCATACCTGAGGTCCAGTATAATTCTGGACAGAAGGCTCTTCTTGCAGATCTGTATTATTAGAGCAATGAAAACTGACTGTTAGAAAATGAGGGTAAATCAGATAAGTTTCTCGCAGGGACGGGGAAAAATTTGTCCCCGTGTCATTCTCTAGTTGGAGGATCATGATTTCATCTTCACTGTTCAGATAAGCTATTTTTTTTTCACTGTTTTTGGAATATTTATTTATTTATTTTACAAATTTGTATACTGTTTAAACCTAAACGGTATACATAATTCAATAAAACAAATAAAATCATGTAAAAAGCCCAGCAGAAAAACAAGCACAAAAATCAATTTCTAGAAAAATGCATTAACAAATAATTTCGTTTTTAGTAGTTTTCTGAAATTTTCCTTGTCATTTCATTTTCATAATTGGCTAAGTGAGTCCCACAATTTGACCCCCGCACAGCAAAAAACCATTTTACTGGTCTCAGCATATTTTGGATTAGCATTTATTTTTAATAACGCTGAGTTCTCAGAACGCAGAGACCTGGGGCTCCTTTTACTAAGGTGCGCTAGAGTTTTTAGCGCGCGCATAAGATTTGCGCGTGCAAACCATGCGCTAAATGAAAAATAATAATGAAAGCTCTATGGAGGCGTTAGCATTTAGCGTGCATGGCATTGTAGCGCGCGCTAAAACTGCTAGCGCACCTTAGTAAAAGGAGCCCCTAGATGGTAAATAGCTTGACATCTTACTCTTAAACATGGATTCATGTTTGATAGGGAGCTCATAATCGAAAAAGAAAAATGACCAAAATCCGGGCTAAGTCGGCACTTGGACGAACATTGTCCAAATACGTCCAAGTGCCGATAATAAAAATGGGTTTTGGACATATTTCCAAACGACTTAGGCCTTCATAGTACCGTTGAACGACCAAAGCTAAACGAGGCATTTTTTAGGAGGAGTGTCGAGGGTGGGAGTTGGGTGGGACGTAGGCCAGCTTAGACTTAGTCATACAGCATGTATAACCGAAAGTTATACAGCCCAGGAATGACGGAACTTGGACGTTGTTACTTAGACCATGTAAAACATGGTCTAAATCACAAAAACCCACCTAAAGTCACCAGCTAAGCACTGCAAACACATAAAACAGACCCCCACACACTACCCCAGTGATCACCGACCCCCACCCCACCCCCATAAAAATATTAATCACACCTTTAAAATTCAGCCTCCAGACCATCATCACCTGGCAGCCTGGCATAGGAAAGCCTAGTCGTCCAGCACAGAGGTGGCTTAAGCCGTCTTGAGGGTGGGTTAGGGACTCATAGAGAGGAAGACCTATGCCCATAAGCCCCTGTAATCACTGCATTGATATTTACACATGTGCACTCCCCTATATACCTCCAAAACCCTTTTTTACTGGCATATAAGTGGCTCCTGCAGCCATAAGGGCTATTAGGGTGATAGATAAGTGGGTCTAGGGGTTTCTGGAGGTGGTTTGGGAGGCTCACCATGACCTATAAGGGAGCTGTAGTGAGGAGAAGCCATGGCACCCTTTTTGTGAAGTTCACAGCAGTGCCCTATAAGGTACCCCACTATTTAGGTGCCATGTCTGGGTGTTTAGTCCATCACTTTGCAGACCCCTCCCACGTCCAACAGGACTTGTTCTAGGCATTATTGACTTGGACAAAAATGTGGTATAAAGATGGACAATTTAGCAACTTGGATGATCAAATCGCAGGACGTATAGTTAGACGATTTTCAAAACAAAAAAAATTTTTGGTGTATTTTTTGAAAATGTGTCCTAGGCTGTTTTTTAACTTTGGACGACTTGCGACTTAGACGTAAATGGACTTAGACATCCCTTTCGATTATGCCCCTCCACGTTTGCTGACCATTATCAGACACTTTAAAAATATTTTGAGAATACATTTTAAATAGAGATTGCAATAAGATAATTCAACAAAATTTTGTGCTGGTAATGGATGGTTTGGAGAGACGTTAACAGAAGTTTAGCCTGTTCCATTGGTACATGGGTGTTCCCTGCACCATCTAAGGCTTTTTCCTTCTTATATCCATAGATATATGATTTTAGTGGAGTGTTTCATTTTGGTGTAATTAGGATATTTTTCCTTTTCCCTTTTTTTGTTTTTTTCTAATAACATAAGAACAAAACCGGCAGGAGAAAAAGGCAGTTGGCAAATCCAGTCTGCCCCCTTGAAGCTCCTTGCCTTGCATACCAATAACACCAGTAGGGATGCCTGTATAAGCTAGAATTTTGGCTGCCACCACGAAGAAAGTTTCATTCTGTCCAAAGGTGACTTGCAACTAAGTGAAAATGACACTGACGCTACTGCAGGATTTTCGTTCCAAATGCGTATGCTTTATGAGGGAAATTCAATACGCTTGTACAATCCAATTGAGTGCTGCATACTGGTAACATCTGCTCCTTACAATAAAACACTTCTGCCATTACAGATGATGGCTTGATCAATAGTCAACGGACATCCTCGTTTATCTAGACATGTGAATTTTTCATTCCAAACAGACATGTTGCCAATATAGCAGCTCTCAGTGCATTTAATAGACTTTGGAATAAGGAACCCCAGTGTGACTAGTTCTAATCTGTATTATGGTTTGGTATGCTGGTCCAACTGAAAGTACAAAAAAAAAATGATGATGTTCTCACATCATCCAAAGGACGGTAGGAATTACAGCGATAGCTGAATTAAGCCCTGGCAGCAGTGTCACAGAAAAACACTTTAAAGAAAAGTATTGAAAGAGAGATTTATATAGGCAGACAAATGAAAAATATTCATAGTACAAAAGCTGCTACTATCTGCTTTAGAATTAAGGAAGCTTAGCTCTTGTACCTTGTGATAGCATAAAGGTTGGGCAAGGAGCCACCCCAAACTAAGTCATACAAAGGTTAAAAAGTACAATTAAAACTCTTAACGTTCCACAAGATATGCTGAAGCCTATTCATATCACTGAAACTAGCGTCTCTTGAAAATTAAGTTGCAATCTTCACATAGGGCTGCCAGGCCCCACAGTTATGGTATGTCCGGGTTTTGAAAAGAAATCGTGTCAAGAGGGGAGCATGTGTGGATGCAATGCGATGATGTCACATGCACGCGCGCAAGCATGTGATGTCATCACGTCATTGCATGGATGCTTTTCTGCCTGACGGGCAGGGCGGGGCTGGGGGCATAACGGGACGGGGATGGGTAGAATTGGGCGGGCCTGGGGGGGCGGATCTAGGGGTTCAGATTTTACTAACGTAAAATCTGGTAACCCAAAGTATGTATCTACTTCACCTCAGGCTTGCTGCAACCAGGCCATAATCAGGACTTTTGCAAGGTTCCACAATAAAGCTTTTCCTACTTTAGCTAGTCTTCTGTTACCTTAGACATAGGTTGTAAAAGCATTTGCTGGAGGGATGCTCCTGTCTTCCCCGGGCCTCCCTGCCTTGTTTCTGCTGTGAAGTTTTATCTAAAAACATAAGAACATCCAAAGGTCCATCAAGCCCAGTAGCCCAGTAGAAGTTTTTGGGCTGCTCCCGAAGCCAGGTGAGCACCACTTCCTTGACATCATCATGCTTTGTCTTTTGCTCTCCAGTTCGCAGTGATGCACCCATGGCTCGTCACCAGTGACAGTTCTCTCCAGAATACTCAAATCTTCTTCATACTGTCTCAGGAACTGGGTTGCAACCTCAACACGCTGTTGCTTGTGCAGATTAATAAGCTATTTGGGAACTCATCGTGCGCAGACTTTCCTGTAGCCTAAGTCATCATGCATGTTGACAAATGCAGATTCATAGCTGATATTCAAATTTGCTGCCAATTCAGATACTGCTATCCGTCGGTCTTCTCTAATCAAGGCATCTGCCCTGCAAAATGTGCTCGATGTTGATGGGTGACCAGAACAGACTCCTGCTTTTACGCTTGTTCTTCCTGCTTTAAACCTTTTTACCCACTCGTAAACCTTTTCATGGTGCTATGTCCATACTGAGTCAATATCCGACAGTAAATTTCCACAGGTTACACTCCCTCTGCCCAAAGAAAGCGCACTACTGCAGTGTTTTTCGATGGTGCAATCTTTCAATGGAGCATCCATGTTTTTGACCTTGTGGTTGCCACTCGACTAAAGGCTAAGCACTGCATTGTACGTGGATAAACTATCCAACAGGCAATGCACGAATATATATGTTGCATTCGCTAGCTCTGTTCCGGTTATTGTGTAATTTAATAACTGCCTTTAATTCTTTTTATTTGCCTTCATATATAACCAGGCATATACAGTACCTTATGTAAATAGCATCAGTGCAGTAACTAGTATATTATTTTCCACTCATATTTTGAATTAACAGTAAGTTGAGTTCTATTTTTAATTTCTAATACTTTATATAGGGGATCACAAACCAGTCC
This sequence comes from Geotrypetes seraphini, assembly GCF_902459505.1. Lineage (NCBI taxonomy): Eukaryota > Metazoa > Chordata > Amphibia > Gymnophiona > Dermophiidae > Geotrypetes > Geotrypetes seraphini. Next base: position 143,769,482 of record NC_047091.1, on the reverse strand, counting down.
AAATGCTGAAATCTTAAAGCTGGAATTCAATGTATGGTTTTCCTCAGATCAAGCCCAGCTTCTGAAACATCAGGTGTGCCCAACTTCAGTCTGAATTGGTTATTCCGTACCTTAATGTCTTCACTCTGACCATCTGTTTTTCCTGTATCTGGAAACATTTAAATGTAGTTGGCTCATACAGACCCCAGGGCAATTACAGGAAAATTGAAGTGGTTGGCAAATGCACCCATTTCTCTAGTACAATGACTGAGATAAATGTTGTAAATACCATTTCCTACTATGTTCATTAAAGCTGCCCCTTCCAGCGTTCGCTGCTTGCATTCACCTTGAGAAATATCGTCAAACCCCTCTGTCATAAGTCATTGATCAAATTCCGGCGACGTTATCTCTGTTTCCCTGATACCTTTTATTCTTCAGCCACATTCAACAAAACAGCTACATATTATATTACATTTCTTGTATTACGCAAAACCTTTTCAGCTCTACAGGGTAAGGCAAAAAAAAAAAAAATCTACCCCCTACAGCTTTTTGCTGTTTTTTCAGCAAATGCTTTGAATTGTAATGAGAAATTTTTTATACTTATTTAGTCATCATGCTTACTGTTAAATAACATTTACCCCCTTCCCTTTTATCAAGCTGTGCTAGAGGTTTTTAGCACGGGTTGGCGAGGAAAGTGCTCCGACGCTCATAGGAATACTTTGAGCATAGGAGCATTTTACCATGTCAGCTTAACAAAAGGGGCCCTTAATTATCTTAAGCTATGTTGATGTTACCGACATTTTAGTGTTACTAACAATTTTTGCGCATTAAAAATGTTCAAGCTAATACACAGTAAAATATAATTCAAATGATACAATTAACAGTGGAGGTGACTAATTGGTGTTCAGTCTCTTTTATTAAAATGGACTCGACACGATCGTGTTTCGGCCCAAAAGGGCCTGCCTCAGGGTTGTTTTTTTTAAATAATCAAATCGTACAAAACGCCACCAAAATTCAGCACATTCTATAGAAAACTGCAGCTCAAGTGACTAGCGTCTGCTGCTGCCCGTGCCCGTACTGAATTTTGGAGGAGTTTTGTACAATTTGATTATAAAAAGACCCCTGAGGCAGGCCCTTTTGGGCCGAAACACGGTCATGTCGAGTCCATTTTAATAAAAGAGACTGAACACCAATTGGTCACCTTTGTTGTGTTTGCTGCTCACTGGTGTGAAGGCAGTTTCTCCTGTTTGTTTCCAACAATTAACAATGGGACAGAGTTTCGCAGTCACTGTAAATGCTCAAACTCCCCAATTCTATAAAGTCTGCCTAAAGTTAGACGCCTACGTTGATGCGCCCAGCCAAAGTAGTCACCTAACTTAATTAATAGGCTTAATTGGTGCTGATAATTGACAATTAACTCATAATTGACTTTCGACTTAATTGAAAGTTAGGCGCACAACTTGGTTGGTGCAAAGCACAAAATGGTTTCTATGCCCTTAATCCAAATCACCTACCTAAAAATGGACATGGTTAGGGGCAGATCATAAGCGTATTTTTGGATTATGCACCTGTTTATGACTTAGGCATCATGTGCACATCTTAGCACACACATTTAGGCCCAAAAAAACCCTGGCATAGATAAGGCGCTCCTACAATTAGTACGCATAGCAACAACTAACGCCACTTAGGCAGTTCTCAGTGATTCTTTACAGTGCGCCTAACCTTTCTAGAATTGTGCTTAGTGTCACACTAAATAATGTTGATTTTTTTTTTAGGCGACATATACAGAATCAGGTCCAAAGTGTCAACTCCCAGCTTTGACTCAGACCTTCAATCGCTATGAGAAGTTCTTAACAGCTCTTGCCAACTGGTCCTTGTGACAAGCTGTTAAGGCTGTCCCCAGTGTTTCCTTGAGCTTGGAGATTGTTTGTGACTTTGAGTACACTCTCCCTCTGACATCACTTCCGGGTCCAACGCCTAGGAAGTGACCTCAGAGGGAGAGCCGATGCGGGCAGCAAGTTGGTGAGGCTGCTTGCGCCGGTGAAGTTAAACGAGGTAGGGAAGGGGGGCATGCATGTGGCAGAGGGAGGCGGGGAAGGAGCAGGGAGCAAAGCGGGCAGGGGAGGGGCGCCACCACCTCGGATGCCTTTTACCCTCACTACGCCACTGCACACAAGGAGTAATACCAACTACACATACTGTAAACCTACTCTACCTGAAAGGATTTTCCTGCACCTTTTCTAACTTCATGTGCAGTTTTTCCTTAATTACTCTTATTTTTCTTATCTGTCTATATCTTCTACCTCTGCTTCCACCCTATGCTATCTATACCAGGGATCTCAAAGTCCTTCATTGAGGGCTGCAATCCAGTCGGGTTTTCAGGATTTCCCCAGTGAATATGTATTGAAAGCAGTGCATGCACATAGATCTCATGTATATTCATTGGGGAAATCCTGAAAACACGACTGGATTGCAGCCCTCAAGGAGGGACTTTGAGACCTCTGGTCTATACAGATCTTTCAGTTTGCAATGTGTTGACATCGTTAGTAGAATGCCATGTTATAATGTCTATCGTTATTTGTTTATTTGTACTTCTATAATTTTCTGTCGGCTATGTTGAGCTTATTTTTGCTGTACACCACCATAAATGAATTTCTTCAAAAATGCGGTAAGGATATTTATTAATTTTATTTTCTATACCGTTCTCCCAGGAAAGCTCAGAACGGTTTACATGAGTTTATTCAAGTGCTCAAGCATTTTCCCTGTCAGTCCCAGTGGGCTCACAATCTATCTAATGTACCTTGGGCCATGGGGGGATTAAGTGAATTGCCCAGGCCACAAGGATCAGTGTGGGTTTGAATCCACAACCCCAGGGTGCTGAGGCTGTAGCTTTAACTACAGCACCACACACTACTAAATACAGACCACAGTTGAGCACTTTGGCATTAAAACATTTCAAGGCTAAAGATTCATACTGTAATGTCTAGCATTCCCAGCTGTCTCTCTTGAACTTGTGATTTAGCAATGTCCTGCCGGGTAGATGCCGGATCAATCTAATGCCACAAGCAATCTGAAGTACTTTGTGATGTCATCCTGCAAAGCTCTGGCCTTGACTTCGGTAATAATTTCAGGCATATTTCAATCTTTCAGGCATGACTCTTAAATCTCGCTCTGAAAATCCTTTGTAAGGACACCAGAGATGCATTTTTAAAATAATAGGTCGTTTATAACACACACAGAGAAAAAGAATAAATCAGCCCATGCAAAGCAATTGTGTTTCTTCCCTTTAAAAAGCAGTGCTATCATAAATCACAAAAACCTTAACTAACGGTTGGTTTAAAAGTTTACAGATCAGGGCCAGTTTAGAATCTTTGGTCTTTAGGATGTTATCTGTGAACTTCCTGACTAATGCTTTAATAGGACTTGTGGTAAATAACACATATTAAGGCATGTTAGCAAAGGGAATTGTGATCACACCTTTTACTAAATCTAGCTCTCCATCTCTGTAAATAATACTGTTATGTTCCTGTCACTTCTGCTTGTAACCTTGGAGTTGTCTTCGACTCCAATCTCTCTATGCAAGTTTCAAGTTTATTAAAATTTTGATGTGAACGCAGTATCAAGTATTTTCAATGCGAATAACAATAGTAATAATTTGGGGGGACAGATAAAACCTTTTGAAACAGTTAACATACAATTTTGAACATAATTGATTAGTGATACATAAGGAAGGCAGGGACAAATTACAATTGTTTAAAAAATAAAAAATAAATTTTAGAAAAACAGATTGCTAAAGCCTGTCACTTCTATCTCTACAAAAAAAACAACAACCCAGCAGAGAGGACAGTTCACCAGTGGCTGAGAAATGACAATTGAACCAATCATCTATCATCTAATATAATAAAACGGTAAGCCGCGCATGCGCACTTCCTATGAGTGCGTCCATTTTCCGTGAGCTGTAGCGACCCATAGGAAGTGCGCATGCACGGCTTACGGTCTGGCCTCACGCGAGGCAAGACAAGTGCGCATGCGCGCCCTTCCCTGCTCTCCACCTGCGGAGCGGCGGCTGCTGGCCGCTAGCACCCCCTGCTCTCTCCGTCGCCTCCCAGCTCCAGCGGCGTAGGCAGCACTATAAACACGCTGCTTCGCGCCCTTCTCTGCCAATTTTCTCTGCTGCGTCTCTGATGACATAATCGGAGACAGACGCAGCAGAGGAAATTGCCAGTAGAAGGCCGCGAAGCAGCGTGTTTAAAGTGCTGCCTACGCGGCTGGAGCCCCGAGGTTTGTCGGAGGTGGGAGGGTCAGGAGCAGGCCGGATCGACAATGGCAGTAAAAGAAGGGGGAGGGGCCGAACAGAGCAGGGAAGAGAAGGGAAGAGAAGGGAAAGGGGGAGTGGGGGAAAATGCTGCTACTGCTTCTACACAGGAAAGGGGGGGATAGGAGGGAAATGCTGTTGCTGCTGCATAGGGAAGTGGGATGGAAATGCTGCTGCACAGGGAAATGGGGAAAAATGACAGACAGACAGCGGGAGGGAGGGAGACAGAAAGAAAGAAAGACACAGGGGCAGGGAGAGGGACAGAAAGACAGACAGAGAAAGGGGGCCAGAGAGATAGTCAGCGGGAGAGGGAAAGGGGGCTGCTTTGGGGGGAGGGGTGTGCTTGGGGCAAGCAGCTTTGCTCTGGGGGATAAGACAGAAGGGGCCATGGAGAGACAGGGAGAGGGATAGGGGGCTGTTTGGGGGGAGGGGGTGTGCTGGGGGGAGACAGAAGGGGCCATGGAGAGATAGGGAAAGGGGGCTGTTTTGGGGGGAGGTGTGCTGGGGACAGACAGCTTTGCTCTGGGGGAGGGGGAAGACAGAAGAGGGCCATGGAGAGACATTTGGGGGGGGAGGAGGTGGGTGCTGGGGGCAGACAGCTTTACTCAGGGGGGAGGGGGAGACAGAAGGATACAGACAGCGGCTAAGGAGAGAGAGATAAAGAAACATAGACAGACAGACACATCTATTCTAGCACCCGTTAATGTAACGGGCTTAAAGACTAGTTGAATAATAAGAGTTTTGATGAAATCAAGTATGATGACTGTCTCTACAACATCACCAAAATTTGCCCCTTCTTCTGACCCTTGTCCATACCCTCGTAACCTCAAGGTTTCAAGGTTTCAAGGTTTATTAAATATTTGATGAATCGCTATATCTTTATACAAAGCGATGTACATAAAAATACAATTAGTTAAGATAAAAACATACAATAAATATATAAACACTAGATAATAGACAAGACCAACAACAATTGGAAGGGAAGGAAGGTTAAAGTTACATATCTTATAATAAGAAACACATTTAAGGGTAAAACATTAAGGAGGTAGTAAAATTCTTGAAACGAAAAATTTTTATTTAAAAGAGAAGAAAAAAAAAAAAAAAAATTTTTATGTATTAAAATCTTTTTAAAAAGAAATGTTTTTAGAGATTTCTTAAAAGAGGGAATGTCTTTTTCAATTTTTATGTATTGGGGCAATGAATTCCACCATTGGGGGCCCACGACCGAAAACATATCTAATCTACGAGTGCCTATAATGCACTTAGACTACTGCAAAGTACTTCTAATAGGTCTCCCGCTGATCCTCCTCTCCCCCCTGTAATCTGTGCAAAACTTTGCTGCATAACTTAGTTTGTGCCAACCTCACTACACTCGCATCAATCCTCTCCTCAAATCACTTTACAGGCTCCCTATCTGCTTTTGCATACAGTTCAAACTCCTATTACTATAGCGTACAAATGTGATCATTCTACAGCCCCTCAGTATCTCGTCTCTCTTGTCTCTTCTTATACGCTTCCCCGCAAACTCCATTCCTCAGATAAGTTACTCATAAGAACATAAGAATAGCCTTACTGGGTCAGACCAATGGTCAATCTACTCCAGTAGCCCATCCTGACTCCACTTCTACCTTGATGCATTCCTAAAACACTCCCAGATAAACTCGATTAATCTTAACATGCTAAAGTAATTTTGAAAGTTTTTTGTATAATCGCTGTCTGTATACAGTCTCTTCCTCTGTAAACCGCTCTGAACTATTTGTGGTATTGCGGTATATAAAAATAGTTATTATTATTATCCTCACAGTGGCTAATCCAGGTTACTAGTGCCTGGCAAAAACCCAAATAGTAGCAACATTCCATGCTACTGATCCACGGCAAGCAGTGGCTTCCCCCATGACTATGGACTTTTCCTCCAGCAAGTTGTCCAAACCTTTCTTAAAACAAGCTACATTAACGCTTTAGCAATGCGTTCCAGAGCTTAACTATTCTCTGAGTGAAAAAAATATTTCCTCCTATTGGTTTTAAAGGCATTTCCCTGTAACTTCATCAAGTATCCCCTAGTCTTTGTAAAAATTCTATACCACTCAGGATTTTGTAGACTTCAGTCATATCTCCCCTCAGCCATCTCTTTTCCAAGCTGAAGAGCCCTAATCTTTTTAGTCTTTCCTCATACCTTTTATCATCTTGGTCGTTCTTCTTTGAACCTTTTCTATTTCTGCTACATCTTTCTTGAGAGAAGGCGACCAGAATAGAATGCAATACTCCAGAATAGATTGCACCATGGAGCGTTATGGTGACGGGATAATCGCGCGCCAGACGCCAGCAGGCCAACAATCCAGCGCCGACAATTTGGTGCAAGACAGAAACGCGCGGGGGAAAAATTAATTTTTAAAGAGCTCCGACTGGGGGTTTGGGGTGGCAACCCCCCCTTTATTGGTTAGTGTTCACGCTGCCATTGTGGGGGTGGGGTGGGGGGTGAAAACCCCCACATTATAGAGAAAATGGAACTTTTCCTGAAAAAATCAGAAAAAATTCCGTTTTCTCTATAATGGAGGTTTCCAACCCCCCGAACCCCCTTCCAACAGCAGCGCGAACACTAACCAATAAGGTGGAGGGTTGCCACACCAACCCCCCCCCCCCGTCGGAGCTCTTTAAAAATTACTTTTTCCCCCGTGCGCTTCTGTCTTGCGCCGAATTGTCGGCGCTGCTGGCGTCTTGCGTGCCACTGACTATGAACTGAGCGATACAGAGGCATTATAACATTCTTAGAAACATAGAAAAAGACGGCAGATAAGGGCCGCGGCCCATCAAGTCTGCCCACCATAATAACCCTCCCCTATTTAACTCTGTGCAGAGATCCCACTGACGATCCCATTTCTTCTTAAAATCAGGCACGCTGCTTGCCTCGATCACCTGAAGTGGAAGTCTATTCCAGCGATCAACCACTCTTTCGGTGAAAAAGTATTTCCTGGTGTCGCCATGCAATTTCCCCCCCCTGATTTTCCATGGATGTCCTCTTGTTGCCGTCGGACCCCTGAAGAAGAAGATATCTTCTTCTACCTCGATACGGCCCATGAGGTATTTGAACGTCTCGATCATGTCTCCCCTCTCTCTGCGTTCCTCGAGTGAGTATAGCCGTAATTTGTCCAGCCGTTCCTCGTACGGGAGATCCTTGAGTCTCGAGACCATCCGGGTGGCCATTCGCTGGACCGACTCAAGCCTCAGTACATCCTTGCGATAATGAGGCCTCCAGAATTGCACGCAATATTCCAGATGGGGCCTCACCATAGATCTATACAACGGCATAATGACTTCAGGCTTACGGCTGACGAAACTCCTACGTATACATCCTATGATCTGCCTAGCCTTAGATGAAGCCCGCTCCACTTGATTGGCAGTCTTCATGTCTTCACTGATGATCACCCCTAGGTCCCGTTCTGCAACCGTCCTTGTTAGGATCTCGCCATTTAGGGTGTAAGTCTCGCATGGATTTTGACTGCCAAGGTGCATGACTTTGCATTTCTTGGCATTAAAACTCAGTTGCCAGGTCTTTGACCATTGCTCCAATAGGAGTAGGTCGTGTTTCATATTGTCCGTTGTGCTCTTGCTTGTTATATTACACAGTTTGGCGTCATCGGCGAATAACGTTATTTTACCACGAAGCCCCTCAGCCAGGTCCCTTATAAAGATATTGAAAAGGATCGGGCCTAAGACCGAGCCCTGTGGCATCCCGCTGATCACTGCCATCATTACGGAGGGGGTGCCGTTCACCACCACCCTCTGAAGCCTACCACCAAGCCAGTCCCCAACCCATTTTGTCAAAGTGTCACCTAATCCCATAGAACTCATTTTGCACAACAACCTGCGGTGTGGGACACTATCAAATGCTTTGCTGAAATCCAAGTATACAATGTCCAAGGACTCTCCAATATCAAGCTTCCCCGTCACCCAGTTAAAGAAGCTGATCAAGTTGGATAGAAGCTGATCAAGTTGGATTAGCCTTGTTAATGAACCCTTTTTAAATAATTCCTAGCATTTTGTTTGTTTTTTTGGATGCTGTTACACATTGGGAAGAAGGTTTCATCGACTTGTCTACACTGACAACCAGATCTTTCTCTTGGGCGCTAACCCCCAAGGTGGACCCTAGCATCTGGTAACTATGATTTGGGTTATTCTTCCTAATGTCCACATTAAATTTTATCTGCCATTTGGATGCCCAGTCTTCAAATTTCCTAAGGTCTACCTGCACTTTTTCACAATTTGCAAGCGTTTTAATAACTTTGAACAGGTTAGTGCCATCTGCAAATTTAATCACCTCATTCGTCATTCCAATTTCAAGATCATTTATAAATAAGTTAAATATCACTGGTCCCAGTACAGATCCCTGCGGCACTCCACTGTTTACCCTCCTCCATTGAGAAAAATGGCCATTTAACCCTACCCTCTGTTTACTACTGATAACCAATTCCTAATCCACCATTGAACTTTGCCTCCTATGCCATGACTCTTTAATTTTCTCAGGAGCCTTTCATGAGGAACTTTGTGAAAAGCTTTCTGAAAATCTAGATACACTATATCAGCCGGCTCTCCTTTATCCACATGTTTATTCACACCTTCAAAGAAGTCCAGCAAATTAGTGAGGCAAGATCTCCTTCTGTTGAACCCATGCTGACTCTGCGGATGGGCAGACTAGATGGGCCATTTGGCCTTTATCTGCTATCATATTTCTATGTTTGTCTATGTGTTCAAGCTTAATTTCCGGATCTACCCTGGAACCCTTAAAAACAAAATTGGCACTCGGCACTTGTTGCCTCCCACCCACTCTCAATACCTTGCAAGTATTACACAGACACGCAGTTCTTCGACAATATGTGGATTTATTAATGGCCGCAGCCTTAAATGCCCTACTACAACATCATCTACAAACAGCAAATACCAACATACCAAAACTTTCACCATGTACAATTTAGATACCAATGTATATCATCATATTCATTCGCCTGAACATTTTATATATACTGTATACATATATACCATAGGCACAACATCATATTGCTGCATCTTAGTCCTTACACCCATCAACTGATCCGTGTCCTGCCCAGCATCTCTGGCTGGGCCACCGTTGTTCTCGTGGGAGAGCCGTTCAAGCTGCCTCGCCTTCTCCCCATCCCGTTCAAGGAGGGTCCCTTCACCTGTCGGTTGTTGAAGTCATGTCACACGGCCTCCCCGCCATCCAAGCCGGGAGACAAGCAAGCCTCTGAGTGCTTACCTGACTTGCTTCTGTAAGGCTATACGTCGCCACATCTTTTGCTATCAACAAATGTAACAGTGTTCTTTCTTATCTGTATGCAGTGTCTATGACTCCACTAGGATTCTTTCCGCCTACGGCTGCGACTGGTTTCCTATGGTGCGGGAGGGTGGGAATGCTGCGACGTTCACATGGCGAGGGCCGAACTGCAGCTTCTGCTACAGTTCGGGTCGCCTCCCTCCGCTCACCCTGCCCCCTGTGCTTACGTCCCTGACCCTGATTGGCCTGCCCCTCCTGGTCCTATTTCTCCCTACCCCAATTTTCCCCTTCCTCCCCCTTCCTATCTCCCTTTTTCTTCCCCCCCCTAGGCAATGGCCTCGGCCATTTTGTCACTGCTGCCCCCCATACAGTGGGGCGCTTGTCCTACATTGGCGTTAACATTGGCCACCCTCCAATCTTCAGGTATTACAGATGATTGTAGCGACAGGTTATATATCACTAACAGCAATTTCATGTTTGAGTTCTTTTATTACCCTGGGATGTATACCATCCATTCCAGGTGATTTATCACTTTTTAACTTTGTCAATTTTTAACTTACTCGTACTTTTATCTGAACCCTTCTCCTCCATTGCCAATTCCAGACTTTGTTTCTTTCACCTCCTAGAATAGATTACCTGAGTCCAAGCATCACACCCCTTTCCTTCCTTTGTTCAAAAATACTACTACTACTACTACTATTTGTCATTTCTATAGTACTGAAAGGTGTATGCAGCATTGTACGTTTGACTGAAAGCCCACCTTTTTTAGATTGCCTTCAACATATAACCCTCTTCTTCTGTCCATCACCCTAGCCAGCAGTTTAACCATCCCCTGCTAACTAACCCCTTCCCCTGGCATACTGTTTGTCTAATTTTGATTGATTAGATTGTGAGCTCATTCAAGCAGGGACTGTCACGAGCTGCTCATGTCTGGTAGTGCTCTAGAAATAATAGTAGTAGTAGTAACTGGACTATAAATAGGAAGTTAGATACAGTATATATAATCATAATACATGGCAGAAAATATAGTTAAAAATGATACCATAATGGCTCTAACCTTTGACAGGTAGTGGGGCGTTTTAGAAAGGATGTCAAACTCAGTTGCAAGGATTTATACGAACTGAAACTGGTGTACATGCTGGTGTGTAATGCCGGCGCAGATCCCTGGTATTCTATAATATGCACACATCTTTAGTGAACACCCCTGACCCACCCAGGCCCCTCCCATGGCCACACCCCTTATGAGTTCCATGCTAAACGATTTTAGTGGGCAGAGCTTTATAGAAAAGTGTATAGCAAGACACACGAGCAAATTCAAATTGTTGCCAATTAACACCAATAAGTCATGCATGCATCTCAAAATAGCCTTTACAAAAGCCAGGAGTTTCTTATCATACTATCTTAACATTCTTTTAAGAGTGTCTTACTGTAGTTCATACACCAGGTGGCACTGCACAAATTATAGAAGATGCAAAAAAACCAAATAAGCATTGGAAGAAAAATAAATTCCACCCCAGACTCGGTACACACAATACACATATAAAATTCAGTTTGCATCTTTGTTTGTAAGAGATTGCATATTGTTCAAAATGAATGCAGCAACAATTTTCTGCTGTTATTTTGTGCACATGTTAAATCATTATCCAAATATAAATGTAAAAATGTTTCCACTTTTTCCGTTTCAAATAACACTTCTGATTCTGTTTGGTCAGCAGTTGAAACCTAGGACAAATCCAGCTGGACTTTACAGTCTATGACCCAGAAATATCACTACTCACCTTTCCCTCTTCTGAGTGAATTCCATTAACTACCACCCTCTGGTCAACCAGCTTCTAATCCAGTTCACCATTTTGGGCCCTAACTTCAGCCCATGGAGTTTAAGAGCCTCACATGAGGAACCATGTCAAAGGCTTTGCTGAAATATAAGCAAACTATATCTAGTGCACATCCTTGATCAATTCTTTGGTCACCCAGTCAAAGAATTCAATCAGATTCGTTTGGCACGATTTACCTTTAGTAAACCCATGTTGCCTTGGATTTTGTAATCCATTCGATTCTAAGAATTTCACTATCCTTTCCTTCAGCAATGTTTCCATTATTTTTCTAATAACTGAAGGGAGGCTTAATGGCCTTTAGTTTCTCACTTCATCTCTGCAATCATTTTTGTGAAGAGAGACCACATCCTCTCTTCTCCAGCATGCAGGATTGCTGTTCCCAAACATGTCTTTAACTTAGAGGCAGACAGTAGAAAAGTATTTACAACACAAAATACAGGTCATTAAGCTCATTAATGTAAAAGGATGTTTTGCAATGAAGACGTTACTTCAGTACAAAAATTTTTTCCTTTCTCTAACAGGATAAACAGTTTCCTAACTGGCTTGGGTTTTTTTTTTTCCAAGAGAATATTATACTCTACCACCACCAAAATACCCTTGGTTCTTTACTCGCTTTCCAAATAAACATATGGATTGGGTTTTAATGGATGAGATTTCCTACTTGCAGTACAGATCTGAACTGGATAAATCAAGGTGTTTCTTGAGCTCAGTTCAAAGCTAGGCATGGCAATTTCTGAAGTCCACAAACATGCTGATGCATAAGTAAATCAATCTCCTTTCCTTTCAATGCACAGGAACAGAGAAACCTCTGCTCCTTTCAGAGGAAAGTCCAAGCCTGCAGTTTTCCTCTAGAAGTCTTATTAAGGGTAATTCTTCAACATAGTGTTTATAGTTATCATATACTTTATACTCAAATATAAACTGAGATTTTTGGGCCAAGAAATGGCCCAAAAATGGGGGTCTAAGTATATAGTTGGGTCAACGCTGACCCGCCCCCCCCCCCCTCCTGAACCTGTTGCAGGCCTCTGCCGTGCCTGCCTTGAAACCTTGTGGTCCAGCGGTGGCTTGGGCAGGAGGGATCCCTCTCGCCTCCTGTCTCAGTCGATTCTAAGAATTTTTACTTTTCTCCTGCCTTCCCCACATACCTTTAGTATCCCTGGTGTTCTAGCAGTGAACCGTGGCAAGGAGCAACCTTCCTTAGCTCCTGCCTGTGCAGAGCCGCTAGCTGATTGACTGACCTGCAAGTGTGTTCATTCTGCTGCCCCTCAATACATCTCCTCTCTTCTCTCTTCTTATACACCTCCCAGAGAACTTTGTTCCTCAGATGAACTGCTCTTAGTTTTACCCTTCTCCTCCACTGCCAATTCCAGACTTCGATCCTTTCTAGCTGCCCCCATGCCTAGAATAAATTACCTGACTTTGTCTGCCACGCCCCTTCCCTTGTTTAAAAGCAGACTGAAAATCCACCTTTTTGATATAGCCTTCAATTCATAACCCTACTCCCCACTGCCCTCCAACCCAGCCAGCAGATTAACTGTTCCTCTTAACTGTATCCATGACATCCTGTTTGTCTGCCTTATCTGTTTAGACTGTAAGTAGAGAATGACATGGGGACAAATTTTTTCCTGTTCCTGCAGGAACTCATTTTCCTGTCCCAATGAGTTCTTTTCCTATCCTTGCCCCATTCTTGCAAGCTCTGTGCTCTGTGCTCATCAAACACTTCAAAATCATAAGTGTTTGAGGCTGGTGTGGTTAAGGCAGAGCTTACACCAGGGGTGCCCAAAAAGTCGATCACGATTGACCAGTAGATCACAAAGGCAATGCAAATCGATTGTGGAGCCCATCCCGGGCTCCGCGATAGACTCGCCTTGTCTTTGCAATCTGTTCTCTCTGCTTCCCCAACGCCAGGCCAGGCGCGAGCAAGTGCCGGGCCTACAAGCCTTCTCCTCCAACATCAGTTCTGACATCAGCGAGGAAGTTCAGGGCCAGCCAATATAAATAATAATTAACATTTTTTCTGCATACAGTGTGCTTTGTGTTTTTTAAAATTTTATTGTTGCTAGATCATTTTGACTTGATCATTTTAAAAGTAGTTCGCAAGCCAAAAAAGTGTGGGCACCCCTGGAACAGCGACAAAACTCACGGGGGCGGTGAAATTGAGTTTCTGTGGGGACGGGGACAAATTTGTCCCCATGTCATTCTCTAATTGTAAGCTCTTTCAAGCAGGGACTGTCTTCTTTGTGACTCTGTACAGCGCTGCGTATGTTTGGTAGCGCTATAGAAATAATTAATAGCAGTAGTTCCGTCTAAGCTGAAAGGATGTCCTCCAATTGCATTGCTACCAGTAGGGTGTGGTGTTTCAATATTGTGTTTTCAATCTCTAGGGTTTGGCAGGTTCCTTGGAGTCCTGCAGAACTTGCCCGTCCCTCACTATTGATATTGAAACAGTACCCCCTAATGGCAAGACTTACATGAAGGACTCCCACTCAGCTTAGAGGGAATAGTGATTGTATTATGTTCTGATTAATAAACCACTCTTCTCCAAACTGGGCCCAGAATGGCTTACAACATGTGCTAATAGTAAGTGAACATATTTCACATATAAATAGTACAGGTTTGAAAGAAAGGGAATGGATAAGCCAAGAAGCATAGCTCAGGACATCACAAAAATCATCATAAAAGATTTCCTTCAAACAAAATTGTTAGTATGCCATAATACTTTCTGAATTTTTTTAAAATCTAAACTAGGCTTTGGAAGCTCATCTCTCCTTCACCCAGACAGACAGTAAAAAGTTAAAACGTACTAATAAAAAGAAAGGATTATCATGAGACAGATAAGTTGGTGAATTATTAAAAATTCAGAATCGGGTTAAGATGATTAAGCTATGCAGTTTGTTACCGGAAAATGTGGTCAAGGCCAACACATTAGCTAGTTTTAATAATGGATGAGACAAAAAAAAAGCTAATTAAGTATTATTCAGAAAGGAATGGAAAAAAAAAATGACAATTATCAGTCCATAGCCCAATTGAATGTTGCAAACTGTGTGTAGTTCTAGAGAAGGGACAGAGAACTGGAATCAAAATGAGTAAGGGGATGGAATGGCTGTTTTGTAAAGAAAAATTAAACATGATAGAGGATTATAAAATTATGACTGGGTTCGAACAGGAAACTCTTATTTACCTAGTAAAGTGGAGGGGCATAATCGAAAGGGACGTCTAAGTCCGTTTATGTCCATCTCGCAAGTCGTCCAAAGTTAAAAAGAGCCTAAGACACATTTTTGAAAGAGACGTCCAACTTTTTTTTACTTTCGAAAATCGTCTAATTATATGTCCTGCCGATCTGATCATCCAAGCAGCTAAATCGTCCATTTTTATACCACATTTCCATCCAGCTTTCCGTCCAAGTCCAAAACGCCTAGAACAAGCCCTGTTGAGATGTGGGATAGGTTGCAAAGTGATGGATTGACCACCCAGACATGCCACCTAAATAGTGGGGGACCCTACAGGGCACTGCTGTGAACTTCACAAAAAGGGTGCCATGGCTTCTCCTCACTACAGCTCCCTTATAGGTGACGGTGAGCCCCCCAAACCACCTCTAGCATCCCCTAGACCCACTTATCTTCCACTCCAATAGTCCTTATAGCTTCAGGAGCCACTTATATGCCAGTCAAAAGGGTTTTGGAGGTATATAGGGGAGTGCACATGTTTAAATATCAATGCAGTGATTACAAGGGCTTATGGGCATGGGTCCACTTCTCTATGGGTCCCTAACCCACCCCCAAGATGACTTAAGCTGCCTCTGGGCTGGACGACTAGGCTTTCCTATGCCAGGCAGCCAGGTGATGATGGTCTGGAGGCTGAAATTTAAAGTTGTGAATAAAATTTTTATGGGGGTGGGGGGATTGGTGATCACTGGGGTAGTGCGTGGGGGTCTGTGTTATGTGTTTGAAGTGCTTATCTGGTGGGTTTAGATGGGTTTTTGTGATTTAGACCATGTTTTACATGGTCTAAATCACAACGTCCAAGTTTCGTCTAGGCTCTGTTGTTAAACTTTCAGTTATACATGCTGTATGACTAAGTCTAAGCCGGCCCACGTCCCACCCAACTCCCGCCCTCGACACGCCTCCCAAAATGCCCCCGTTTAGCTTTTGACTTTGAGCGGCACTATGAAGGCCTAGGTCGTTTAGAAATACGTCCAAAGCCCGATTTTATTATTGGCACTTGGACATTTTTGAGAAATGCTTGGCCAAGTGCCGACTTAGGCTGGTTTTTGGACGTTTTTCTCTTTCGATTATGAGCCCCATAGTTTCTGCACTAAGGGAGACTCCCTGGAACTATTAAGTAGTAGATTTAAAACACATAGGAGAAAGTACTTTCTCATACAATTAACAATCAAACAGTTGA
The DNA here is from genome assembly GCF_902459505.1 of Geotrypetes seraphini. NCBI lineage: Eukaryota > Metazoa > Chordata > Amphibia > Gymnophiona > Dermophiidae > Geotrypetes > Geotrypetes seraphini. The sequence goes on along the minus strand of NC_047091.1, from coordinate 143,753,662 downwards.
ATCTGTTAGATGGTTAGAGGATTTGTCCAAGGCATCTAATATAAGAGCTGGGTTTAAAAGAAGTTTGGACAAGTTCCTGAAGGAAAAGTCCATAAACAGCTCATCCTTGAAGTTCAGCAACAAGGAATGAATCTACTCTTTAGACTAAACTAAACTGAACTAAACTAAACCTTAAGCTTATATACCGCATCTTCTCTATAAATATAGAGCTTAACACGGTTTACAAAATTTAAAAGGGAAGTACAGTGGGAGATGGTGGTAGGGGAAAGTGGAAATCTACATTTTTGAAAATAGCCATGTTTTCAGGTGTCTACGGAATAGTTGGAAAGAGCCCAGGTACTTCCTAATGAGATCGGTAATATAGCTAGACTACCAATTTTTTATTTTTTTTGGGGGGGAGGGAGGCTGTTGAGAAAAAATGACAAATAAAAATCACATTACAGTATATAAAAATACACCCAATATTACTAACTATAAATAAATAGAAACCACACCATGGAAAACCAGCCTTAGAATGGATGGATGCCACTGACTCATGGCAACACAGAGCGAGGAATCCACCCTATGATGTTTCATGGTAGAGTACAGGAGTGATTTGCTATTGCCTTCTCCCATGCAGTGTACAGTTATGTTATAATTTTTTAGCTATGAATTTTTAAAGTTTGCTTGTATATCTATTTTATTATGTTCTTAAAATTATGTATACATATTCTGTTAACCGTTTAGTTGTAAACGATATAGAAATTTTTAAAATAAATATGTTGCTGCTGCTGCCCAACATGGTGCCTCTTGGTCTACAGCACCTGATAATTCTCAGGTGGTCTCCCATCCAGGTACTAGCCAAGTGTGACCCTACTTAGCTTCTGATAGAAAGAGTGGGCTTGCTTAGGGTGGCCAGGCCATAGGCAACCTTCAAATACATATTGAGAATAATTATAATATATAAAACACAGAAGAGGCTGTCAGGTACACTAAATCACCGACGCTGTCTTACTGCTGGGCGTGCGAGCTTGCTCCGCCCCCCAACCCCTGCCGGGACATTTAATTTTGGCTGCTCACACAGAGGACACCATCTAGCAGCCGTTGCTGCTACTTTGAATCAGCCCTCGCGACCCCGAACCAACCCGACAGATTCCACACAGAAGAGGCTGTCAGCTACACTAAATCACCGACGCTGTCTTACTGCTGGGCGTGCGAGCTTGCTCCGCCCCCCAACCCCTGCCGGGACATTTAATTTTGGCTGCTCACACAGAGGACACCATCTAGCAGCCGTTGCTGCTACTTTGAATCAGCCCTCGCGACCCCGAACCAACCCGACAGATTCCACACAGAAGAGGCTGTCAGCTACACTAAATCACCGACGCTGTCTTACTGCTGGGCGTGCGAGCTTGCTCCGCCCCCCAACCCCTGCCGGGACATTTAATTTTGGCTGCTCACACAGAGGACACCATCTAGCAGCCGTTGCTGCTACTTTGAATCAGCCCTCGCGACCCCGAACCAACCCGACAGATTCCACACAGAAGAGGCTGTCAGCTACACTAAATCACCGACGCTGTCTTACTGCTGGGCGTGCGAGCTTGCTCCGCCCCCCAACCCCTGCCGGGACATTTAATTTTGGCTGCTCACACAGAGGACACCATCTAGCAGCCGTTGCTGCTACTTTGAATCAGCCCTCGCGACCCCGAACCAACCCGACAGATTCCACACAGAAGAGGCTGTCAGCTACACTAAATCACCGACGCTGTCTTACTGCTGGGCGTGCGAGCTTGCTCCGCCCCCCAACCCCTGCCGGGACATTTAATTTTGGCTGCTCACACAGAGGACACCATCTAGCAGCCGTTGCTGCTACTTTGAATCAGCCCTCGCGACCCCGAACCAACCCGACAGATTCCACACAGAAGAGGCTGTCAGCTACACTAAATCACCGACGCTGTCTTACTGCTGGGCGTGCGAGCTTGCTCCGCCCCCCAACCCCTGCCGGGACATTTAATTTTGGCTGCTTAACGGCGCACAGCCGTTCGGCGCGCCGGCTAAGGCGCACGGCAAAGGCGCGTGCGCCTTAGCTCGCGCCTTTGCGAAGCGACTGAGCGAAGCATAAACAATTCGCCATATAATCCAACCACAATACCGGATCCTTCAAAACTTCACAACAAATGAGAAAATTCACTACAAACAACATACTAAAACCTAATTTAAACCAACAACTCAATCAATCCAAACCAACATCACTAAGGGGCGTGGCCTAACCGCCACAGAGATCACACATGAAATAACTACTCCTCTTCACTCACACTCGAAATTGATTAAAAAGTGCTTTTAAAAATAATTAAAAATAAGTAAATAATAATAAATAATAATAATCTTTGCAATTTCACCAAATTATAACTGCTTAAATCCATATGTCACCCCCAAAATCGGCGAAAAACGAAAATGCTCCATCCATGTCGATCGGAGGGAAGAAGCTGAAACCTGATCTGAACACGCCAGAGAAAATGGCACCGAAAAACGATGAGGCTTCACTAGATCTGCTCCTGAAAGAAATAAGATCAAATAGGGGAATAATTCAGGAACAAGTTGAAGAAATCAAACTTTTAAGAGGCGAAATTGAGGCAATTAATTCCCAGTTTGTAGATGTCCGACACCGCTTAGACGCCCTGGAGGAAAAAACATCTGTCATATCATCACTACAAGAAACGGTAACTAAACATGATAAACTTATCATCAATTTACAAAGAAACTTTGAAGACCTTTCTAATCGCAGCAGAAGATCCAATTTAAGGATCATTGGACTGCCTGAATCATCGGAGGGATCTGATATGATTTCCTTTCTCTCTACTCTTTTGTCTACTACTCTGGGTCTTGTCTTTTCACCTCCCCTGGAAATAGAGCGAGCTCACCGTGTACCGTCTCACCTTTCTCCATATGCCTCATCTCCCAGACCCATAGTGGCTAAACTGCTCAGATCTCAACAAACGCTCCAAATTTTAACAGCAGCTAAATCTAAATCTCAACTGCTACATCAAGGCAAGAAGTTCTTCATTGTTCCAGATCTAGCTAAAACTACAGCTTTAAAGAGAAAAGCATTTCTCTCACACCGACAGAAACTTAAAGATATCGGAGCCAAATATGGTCTTATGTACCCAGCCAGGATGAAAGTAACTTATAACAACCATACTACATCTTACACTGATCCTGAAGAGTTGGCCGTATTCCTAGATTCCTTGAAAATACACTGACACATTGAACTCTCAATATCTTGATTTGCCTTTATGTTCTCTTGATATAACCTATATGACTATATAATTTATTGTTTATAAATAAGCACACCACTTTTAAGATCCCTAAATTTTAATGAGTGTGAATTAAGTAAGTTGTTCTATATGAGTTATTTCTACGTGCTCACAGAAGCACTCTTAAACTGTATTATTTTAAACATGATAGTAAGGTCACATTTCTTTCTGACCTTACAATATGCTGTTACTAATAGTATATATGCTCTTATTTTTATGTTTTCTTTCTTTCTCTCACTTTCTTCTGGCAGAAAACATGCTGATACTTCTAGCTTTTACCCTTTCTACTCATATCTCTCTCTATTCTTCTTCTTTCTGCTTTCTGACAGGAGTGTCCTTTATATTTTGATATACTATGTTGATTCTCTGCTTTCTCTGAAAATGGGCGGATTCTACTGCATTGTATTAATACTTATTATAACTTATGACTGACTTACATATTTTCTCTTTTAATGTGAATGGTCTGAATCATCCTATTAAAAGGAAAAAGATAGCCAACTATATCTTTAATAAACATCCTGATGTGGTTTTTCTACAAGAAACCCATCTCACGCCTGCTACCGCTTTGAAATTCCAACTTAAAGGATATTCCACTCATCTATATTCTCCTGCAACTCTACGTAAAAAAAATGGGGTATCAATATTGTTTAATGATAAACTTTCTCCTGTTATTCACTCCTCTAAAACAGATACAGAAGGTAGATGGTGCTTGGTACATGCTGCGTTGCACTCGGTGGATTTTGTTTTTCTTGACATTTACGCTCCAATTCTAGATCACCCAGAATTTTTTCATGAGCTTCAGACGGTATTGATGGAATATGGATCTTGTCCTCTAATATTAGGTGGTGACTTCAATCAAGTTCAGGATATATTTATTGATAGATCATCATCCTGTAGATATTCGAAGTCCAGGTCCCTCGCAGCCTTACATGCCCTTAAAGATGCTTTTTCACTAATTGATCCCTGGCGATTGTTTAATCCAAAGGGTAGGGAGTACTCTCACTTTTCACCACCACACAATACATACACCAGAATAGACTTCTTTCTTTTATCCTCTTCCCTAACTCATGACCTTACAAACACCATTATTCATCCGATCTCTCTTACGGACCATGCGGCTATTTCTCTGCATCTACTTCTCTCTGCGCCTCGTAAAGAATCTCCATCTTGGAGACTGAACAATACTTTACTCTTAGATACTGAAATAGCGGAAAAAATAAGATCCTTCACCACTGAATTCTTTGAATTTAATTCCAATGACCCTGCAGTTTGCCCTTCCATTGTTTGGGAAGCCTACAAAGCTACCATTAGAGGTGAATTAATTAAGCTCGCCTCCTGGAAAAATAAACAATCCATGCAAAAAGAGAAAGAATTAGAATCTTCTATCAAAATGTTAGAATTACAACACATGTCTGCACATTTATATGACCCGTCCATACATCAACGTATACAAAATCTTAAATACGAATATAATACCTTGGTTTCGTGCACAGCCAGGAGGGATATTTTTATTTCGTCCTCGGGTCATTACATGGGTGACAACCTCATGGGCCGTCCTTTGGCTAAATACCTTAAAACTAAATCTAAACGTTTACACATCGCGGCTGTTCAAGACCCGTCAGGACAGATGGTTAAGACTAGGTCTCTAATTTCTTCTCAATTTGAACAATTCTATACTTCCTTATATAAATCCGAACACTCAGCTTCTGACTCTGAGATAGACTCCTTTCTTACTCCACTGATTCACCCATCCTTATCAGATTCTGTAAAAATGGAACTTGATTCCCCTATCACTATATCTGAAATAGAAGCTGCAATTACATCCCTGCCTAATAATAAAGCACCGGGTCCAGATGGCTTCACTAATGAGTTTTTCAAACAATTTCGAACTCTTTTGGCCCCTCATCTTCATACTTATTATGAATTTTTACATTCTACTCCAGATAAACAATTTAATTTTACTGAGGCTACTATTGTAGTTATTCCTAAACCTGACAGAGATCCCACCTTGGTTAAAAATTTCAGACCCATTTCTCTTCTTAATTTAGATTATAAAATTATGGCAAAACTTCTTTCTCTGAGACTCAATAGAGTGATCCCCTCTCTCATTCACAAAGATCAAGTAGGATTTATTAAACACAGATACATAGGTGACAACTTACGCCTCTTCCATCATATTAATGCCCATGCTAAAACTCTTTCAGATCCTGTAATCGGCCTGGCTGTTGATGCTGAAAAGGCTTTCGATCGCGTCGAATGGCTCTTTCTTTTCCGAATCTTGAAATGGTATAACTTTGGTTCATTCTTTATAAAATGGGTTGAAACCCTGTACAAACAACCCACAGCTCGAATCTTGATTAATAATTCTCTTTCCAACAAATTTTCACTTCACAGGGGCACTCGCCAAGGCTGTCCACTCTCCCCCTTATTATTTAACCTAGCTCTAGAACCTCTCCTTTCGGCCATTCGTCAATGTCCCTTAATTAAAGGCATTTCCACTTCCTCTAGACAGATTAAATTAGCGGCATATGCTGATGATGTTCTTCTCTTTATCCAAGATCCTACTAATTCCCTTCCAGCTTTCGTTAACATTGTCTCTCAATACTCCTTGCTTTCTGGATACTCAGTTAATTGGGAAAAATCGGAGATTTTCCCCCTTAATGACCATATCTCTCCCTCAGACCTCACTCAATTTTCTTTCCCATGGTCGTATGGGGCTGTGAAATACCTAGGTGTCTTGATACATAAAGATCCAATTCACGCTCAAGATCTTAACCTGTCTAAAATCAAAAACATAGTCCTGAACACAATATCTCGTTGGTCTCCACTGTATTTATCTTGGTGGGGCAGGATTGCTTCCATCAAAATGACTCTTGCCCCCCAAATAAACTATATCCTCTCAATGCTCCCATCTTTATGTAAGAAAACATTTTTTCATTGGCTGGATAAAAAAATTTCTGAATTTGTTTGGAATAAGAAAAAGCCTCGAATTGCTCTTGCCAAATTGAAAGCCTCCAAAGTTAATGGCGGTTTAAATTTACCAGATTTCTACTTTTATTATATTGCATCAATGGCCAAATATGGAGCTTATTGGATCACGGACCCCTGTTCCCAGGACCCTCCAGCTTGGTTTGAGATAGAACGATTTATATGTACACCACTACATGTCTCTTGTATGGCAACAATTCCAATCCCTAGACACCTGAGAAGATACTCTCTGTTGAGTGCGACGCAGCATGCCCTTCATCTATTAGATGCGATAGCAGAAATTTCAATCAAAGATAGCCCATTTGTGTCTATATGGAACAACCCCAAACTCCAACACAATGGAAAATCACTTTCATGGAAAAGATGGCAGCGGGCTGGGCTGTGGTTTCCTCATCAAATAACTACTCAGACCTCTATTGTTCCTTTCAACACACTCTGCTCTACATACTTATTACCACCTTCCACATTTTCTCAATGGCTTTCCCTCACTGAAGCAATATCTTCTCAGTCCCTACGATTTGACTTTGAGTCATCCATTCACACTATACGCCATTGGTCTTTACTGGCTATATCGAAAGGCAAAGCAATCTCTTTATTTTACAGCATACTAAGGGACAACTCCTTTATTTTTTCTCCTCATTCCATGAAACACTGGGAATCCATACTAACAACCCCTCTTACTGATGTTGACTGGGATCTTTTTTGGTCCTCGACAAATCGTCCTCTCTTATCCTCCAGAGTTTCACAATCAATGTTCTTCGTCATGTGGAATGCGGTATGGACTCCTTTTCGGATGTGGAAAGCCAAACTTAAACAAGACTCTATATGCTGGAATTGTATGAAGGAGGCCGGAACCCTTGATCATATGCTCTTCCACTGTACTCCAGTTCGCTCCTTCTGGTCTCGCATTTGGGACACTATAAAACATGTTACCAACTGTTCGGATGAACTTACCTTGGATATTATAATTCTCAGATCTCAGCACCCCTGCTTTATTCTTTCGAATTGTCCTCCTAAACTTATTGACACTATGTTTGTGACTGCCCTTATGCATATATTAAAGAATTGGAAATCCTCTTCATCATTGGATTATACTTTTTGGTGGAAATCTTTGTGCATGTATCATAAATTTGAATCATATGCTTATGAGAAGAAAAATATTGCTCGACTATCCATGAACATGACACTATGCAACTCGCCTTGGAAATTCTTAGACTCCTATGTTAGTTCTGTTTCATAGACACTCCTGTCTTTCTCTCTTTCTCTTTCTCTCTCTCTTTCTCTTCTTCTCTTTACTTTCTCTTTTCTCTCCTTCTTTCTTTCTTTACTGTTTTCTCATAAACAGTCCAAGTACTTTGGTTCTCTTAGAAGATTTCAAACCTAATTACAATTGATTGTAGTTACTGCTGTGTTACACTAAATGTTATTAGTTTCGAGATCCCAGTGTCTTACATATATCTGAATATATATTTGGACTGTATCTTTTCATAAAACTTAATAAAAAATATTGAACTGAGAATAATTATAAAATATAATAGGATAAGTAAAACAGCATTGTTAATAACCTACTCCTTATTCTCTCACCTATACGAAAAAAATTAAACCAAACAACAAATTACTATTTCATTTGTTCAAGAGGAAGCCTTCCAGCTGAGAAGGATCATTAAAGACGTACTTAGCTCTTTGATAAAATATCAAACATTTACATGGAAAACATAAGAAAAAAGTAGCATCAATAGATAATACTTCAGGCTTAAACTTGAGAAATTGCCTTCTCAGCTGAATTACTCTAGACACATCAGGAAAGAGACCGTGTATTGTGGCCACACTGCATCTTTCATGAAAAAATAGGCTTTTAAAATTGATAATTTATCTTTTTTTCTGTCATAAATGTGACCAATAATGTTGCCCTAGAGCAGGGATCAGCAACCTGTGGCTCTCAAGCCACATGCAGCTCTTTCACCATGTGGCTGCGGCTCTTCCTGACCCGACATACCTGCAGGCTTCCCAAGGCAGCAATAGTGGCGGTGGCCGGCTGGCAGAGGCAGCACTGTGAGCAGGCTGCTTGCAGCCGCCCCGCCGAGGCCTTCTCTATGTCACATCATTGATGATGCAGCAGAGGGAAGGCCCCTGCAGGGTAGATGCAAACTGCCTGTTCATAATGCTGCCTCTGTCAACTGGTTACTGACACTGTTTCTGCCCTGGGAGGCCCACAGGTATGTCGTTATCTGGGGGGGGGGGGGGGAGAGGGGGGTCATCAGCAGAGAGTGACCAGACTTGTATAAAATTATGCACATAGATGAACTTCTGAGGGACAAAGCCAAACCTCCCCTTAGCTGACTGAAATACCTAGTTTTGCAACAGAACAACTGTCAAACAACTCAGGAAGCTTGCATTCTTTGAGATTTTATGGAGCACCTTACAATCCAGTTATCACTGAGAATGCTTTAAAAATTACACTATTATATTTATATATATACTGTAAGTCTGGGCTAGCCCAAGGTTATATGATGCCCTTGGACCACATGGGATGGGGACATGTATGCTGAGGAAGAGGGGGAGAGAGAGGAGACTTCCAACTACTCACTGAATATGAAACAACTTTGTGAGGAAATAAAGTGGTGCCTCACACAACAAACTTAATTGGTTCCAGGAGCAAGTTTGTTATGCGAAAAGTTCGTTATGTGAAACGCGTTTTCCCATAACAATACATGTTAAAAAAAATAATTCGTTCTGCAGCATAAAATATGCTAAGATGACATAAAAAAAGATAAATTTGTCAAAATGGTGAAAATGGTGGTCTTGCCGAGGCCAAACTCTTTGACGAGGTCACACTGTTTTACCCCACATTCACTCCTTCTAATTATTTCCCGTTTCATTTCAACAGAAATCACCTTCCTGCTTTTTTTAGAAGCCATGATATACAGTATATAAAAAATATTGAGTTTATCTTAAAAGGACGACTGTATACAGTGAGAGAGGGCAGTTAAGCGCAGTGACTAACGACTGCCTGCAGTGCCTGCGCGGAAGGATGCAATACATTGGCAGCTCGGGCGACTTCGTTGTGTGAAACGAAGTTCGTTGTGTGAATCAAGACATGAAGTTCGTTGTGTGCAGCGTTCGTTGTGCGAGGCGTTCGTTATGCGAGGCACCACTGTACAGTGTCACAAGTTTCATTAAATTATTTTGCTTTATTTTCTGTAAGTACTTGAAGTTTTGTTTTTGTGTTAAATGCATATCTAATCTAATTTAATTGGGATTTCTTAATTGCACTTATCTAGTACAGTTCACATTGCATTTTAAAAAATCATATCTCAAACCCCCTTTTCTACCTATTGCGGCTTTTTGTAAATCATGGGTCAAACATTTAAAATAAAATGACTCTTTGCTTGATAAAGGTTGCTGACCCTTGCTCTAGAGAGGGAATAACATCCTGAGAGGTTTCAAGAAACTGAGTCAAATGAGCAATTATAAGATCAGCATTACTACTACCACTATTAAGTATTTCTATAGCGCTACCAGACATACACAGATCTGTACAGAGTCACAAAGAAGACAGTCCATGCAGTCCATACAATCTAAACAGACAAGCAGACAAACAGGATGTCATGGATACAGTTAAGGGGAACAGTTAATCTGCTGGCTGGGTTGGAGGGCAGAGGGGAGTACAGGACAATCAAGCCATTGTGACATCACTGATGAGGTTATCTCTTATTGGTGGAATAAGGTATTATGACATCACAATCTCAGCTCTGCTTCCCAAAGACTGAAACTTTTCACACTACTACTATTAATTATTTCTATAGCGCTCTGTACAGAGTCACAAAGAAGACAGTCCCTGCTCGATAGAGCTTACAATCTAAACAGACAAAACAGACAAACGGGATGTCCTGGATACAGTTAAGGGGGAACGATTATCTGCTGGCTGGGTTGGTGGGCAGTTGGGAGTAGGGTTATGGATTAAAGGCTATATCAAAAAGGTGGGTTTTCAGTCTGCTTTTAAACAAGGGAAGGGGCTTGGCGGACAAACTCAGGTAATTTATTCCAGGCATAGGGGGCAGCTAGATGAAAGGAACAAAGTCTGGAATTGGCAGTGGAGAAGAAGGGTACAGCTAAGAGCAGCTGATCTGAGGAACGGAGTTCTCTGGGAGGTGTATAAGGAGAGAGAAGAGAGGAGAGATAATGAGGGGCAGCAGAATGAACACACTTGTAGGTCAGCAATAGGAGCTTGAACTATATGCGAAGGCGGATAGGGAGCCAGTGAAGTGATTTAAGGAGAGGGGTGACATGAGTGTAGCGAGGTTGGTAGAAGATGATCATGCAGCAGAGCTTTACACAGATTGCAGGGAGGAGAGGCGGTACTGCGGGAGACCAGTTAGAAGTAATAATAATAATTATTATTTATTTATAACCCGCTATACCTTAACAGTTTAGAACGGTTTACAACAATGAGAAACTTCTAGAAGTAGATGAATACATATTGAATTATATAACTTGCATGGGTGGGTTTCTTAAGCCAAAATTGTCATACAAATGAGATTTCACAGGTTTCCTTAAACATTTGGTAAGGGAAATAATTCTCAAGTAGAGGTGCAGTAATCTAAGCATGAAGTTACGAGAGTGTGGGCAAGGATCAGGGTAGTGTGCTCAGAGAGGAAGGGACAAATTTAGGTGATGTTGTAGAGATAGAAGAGACAGGCCTTAGCAGTTTGTTGCATTATCTTGCCATTTCTCCATTGAAACACTAACTGGACCAGGAATATAACTTAGACAAAAAAATATTATCCACATCTGACATTTGCAAGAGCTGCTTAAGATAATTCCTAAACAAAATCTCTAGTGTCAAAAGATGAGTTTGTGGAAAATGCAACAACCTAAGGTTTTTCATCCTTAGGGAATTTTCCAAGTATTCTCCATTCCTGTGAAGTTTCAAGTTATCCTTAACCTTTGCTGCCCCTAAGGATTGCAATAAAAGTAACTGAGAAGTAAAAGCATCAAATGTTTCCTCAATCTTTTTAAGTCTGCCATTCACCTCCCCCATTTTCTCAACTGGTCTGTGTAAAAACTTAACAGCTTGATCTGCCATGCCCTTCAACAATAAATGATTATTTGACAATAAAGTTCAAATATCTTTTAAAGTAATCTCAGCTGATACTGTGGCATATCCAGAGTCGCAGTAGCATCCTCAGATAAAACACACTGGTTTTGGTATAGGTAGATGATCTTTAGTTTTAGCTCTTCCGGAGGCTGTTATAGGGGGAAAACACCCTCCAGGGATTCAAGACAAAGTTAGACAAGTTCATGCTGAACCAGAACATATGCAGGTAAGGCTAGACTCAGTTAGGGCACTTGTCTTTGACCAAAGGGCCACCGCGGGAGCGGACTGCTGGGCACAATGGACATTGGTCTGTCCCAGCAGCGGCAATTCTTATGTTCTTATTACATCACTAGATGGAGGCAAGTTCTTAAAACTTTAGAGGTGATAACTCAACAGAACTTCAAGGAATTGGGGGCTGGCACTTTCTCAATGAGGCTAAAAGATGCCTCTGAACTTGAATCTGACTGATTGAACTGCAATAAAGTCCTCACCAGAGAAGAAGATAAAGGCGAAAGCAGCCTTAATGCCCTCGGCTCCTCAAATGGCCTTGTGGATACACACGCAATTACTTCTGCTCCAGGCTACCAATTTTGGATGGTCCTGAAAAATTTTCTGTCTATCCACACCCCAGGCTTCAAGCTCCTACTGTTGAAGACCTTCTCCTCCTGCGGCCAAAACTCCTATCAACACTGGCACCCTGCACATGCTCAATTTTCTCACCTATATGAAAATTGATCATGCACAACATGCCTGTGACAACAGTGGCTCAAGGAGCTTGGTAGGAGTTCCAGATACCAGAAGAGGAGGTCTTCAGGCTGGTGGGACTTGAGAATCCCTGCCAGTCACAGCCAAAGTGCATCACTGCTGGGTGGGACTGAACCCAAAGTGAATGGACCCCTGCCTAACCCAGGACCACTCTCGACTACAATGCTGACTCAGATTGGCCATTGTCAGATATGTAATGCTTGGTTCAATGGATTCTTAGTCTAGTACAGCATTATACATCTTATGTTCTTAACAAGTATTAGCCAACAAAGCTTAGGAGTAATAATTTTTTTATATCTATTTTATTATTTATTTATAATATTTATATCCCACACATTTCAAACTCTGTGCAGAGTAAATACAAACATACATAATAAAACATAGATTTAATACGATATACAAAAATAAGAACACATCTCACAACATACTTCAAAAACCATAAAATCTTTTCCTTTTTTAAAAGAAAAAATGCTTCTTGAAAATATGCCTTCAAGTATTTCCTAAATCTTAAAAATGACTTCATAACAAATTGTTTCAGGCAGAGCATTCCACAATTGAGGACCTGCTTCCGAAAAGATGTGTCGTGAACTGACATCTTATGGATTCACCAAAGCCAAGGCATTTCCAACAAAGATCGTAAAGAAAAAGAGGGCACATAAGGTGCAACTAAATTAGCCACCTCCAAAGTTAGATGCTGATGCAAAGCTTTATACACTAAAACTGCAATCTTAAATTTTATCCTTCAAGTAATTGGTAACCAATGCAAATCAATCAATAATGGGAACACAGATTCTCTATGGGAAATATTCACAATCACATGTGATGCTGCATTCTGGGCTATCTATAAGGCCCTTATCACCTTCTGAGATAACTCGTATATAAGAGCACATAAGAGCATTGCAGTAGTCCAGAACAGCAACACAAAACCCTGTATAACCTGCCTAAAATTTGTCACAGAGAGCAGATCTCAAAGTCTCAACACCAGCCATGTTTTAAAAAATACCATCTTCACAACCATGGCAATATGATTCCTAAAAGACAAAGAAGAGTCCAATGATACTCCTAAACTCATAATCCAAACATGAATGGGAATCTGCACTCCATCATGTACAAAAATAGTGGGAGCTCCAGTCATTCCAAAAGCAGACAGCCAGAAAATCTTGGCCTTCAGCATACTCGAGTTTAAACAATGCCAACCAATCAAAGATAAGAGTTAAATAAGATGATGGATAAATAAGAGCAGATAGCGTAGCTGATTTTAAGAAAAGTTTGGACAATTTCCTGGAAGAAAAGTTCATAGTCTGTTATTGAGAGAGACATGGGGGAAGCAACTGCTTGCCCTGGATTGGTAGCATGGAATGTTGCTAGTATTTGGGATTTTAGAATATTGCTACTCTTTGGGGGGTTCCAGATGCTTGCTTACTCTGAGATAATGGAATGTTGCTACTCCTTGGGTTTTGGCCAGGTACTAGTGACCTGGATTGGCCACCGTGGGAACGGGCTACTGGGCTTGATGGACCTTATGTTCTTATGTGAGCCAAGTGTAGGACATTTAAGCCATTGTAAAATCACTGATGAGGTTGGTTCTGAGGCACTGTGCAATGAGGCATTATGACATCACAATCTCAGCTCTGGAATGTTGCTCTCATTGGGGTTCTGGAATCTTGCTATTCTTTGAAATGCTGGAATATTGCTACTCCTTGGGTTTTGGCCAGGTACGAGTGACCTGGAATGGCAACTGTGAGAACGGGCTACTGGGCTTGATGGACCATTGGTCTGACCCAGTAAGGCTATTCTTATGTTCTTATAAGATGACAATAATCATAAATCCTGCTCATATCTGGAAATTCAAAAAAATAAAACCTGTAAATCATCAGCATACAGCTAATATTTAACCCCAAGATCAGATAGTAACTTACCAATTAGGAGTAATTATCAAGAAATGGACTATCCTATTAGTCTGGCCAGGCACTTCCTAGAGATTTGGATTGCCCACTGTTAGATCATTGGTCTGCCTCAGCATGCAACTTCATATATTTTACCATGGGGGAGGGGTATTGGGAGGAAGTTTCGTAATATCATAATCTTTATCTTTATTCAGAATTTGATGAATAGCCAAACTATGGCACAGCCCAAACTCAGCAAGGAGATGAGAGGCTGATATGCACAGATAGGGAGAGGGATCTTGGGGTGATAGTATTTGAAGGTGACAAAACAGTGTGACAAGGTGGTGGATGTAGCCATAAGGATGCTGGGCTGTATACAGAGAGGCATAACCAGCAGAAGAAAGGCTGTACAGGTCTTTGGTGAGACCCCACTTGGAGAACTGTGTTCAGTTTTGGAGGCCATATCTGGCTAAGGATGTAAAAAAAACTTGAAGCAGTCCTGAGGAAGGAGATGAAAATGGTATGGGGCTTGCACCAAAAGACATACAAGAAGAGACTGGAAGACCTGAATATATCTAGAGAAGACCCTAGACCAGTGTCTCGCAAACTTTTTTGAGCCGGGGTGTACTAAACCTAGTGTCCCCGGCTCAAGATACCCGGAAGTGCGTTGGCATTGGCATGATGATGTCACGTGCATGCGCGATGTCAGCGTACCAACGTCAGCACATGCGCAAAGGGCCCTTCAAACAGGCCTTGCGCCAAGAGAAGGACCTGAGCTGGGGAGAAGGGTCAGCAGACAGAAGAGGTGCCGGCGTTGGGAGATTGCTTACAGGACGTGCCTCTTTTTGCGAGAGGCACATCCTGTAGACAGTCAGCTGGTGCTGGCATCTCTCCTCTTCCCCAGTATACCGTGGCACATCTGAAATCTCAGGAGGCACACTGGCTTGCGATTAACTGAAGTGGTTTCTGAAAATGGTTGGGAATAAGTAATGGGATTTTGCCTTTGAAAAAGCTCCGACGAAACATGTCGGCACACTATTCCCAAACTAACTGAACCACAAACCTAAAGCTAAGTACTGTTTTATCATTTCTTAGTTAAAAACATATATGAAATAGAGAGCTAAATATGGCTGTGTTTAAAAGTATTAAAAAATATCTAAAAATATTTAAGAATTAATTACTGTTAATTGCACTGGCACTTTAAAAATTTTGAGCCGGTGAGGAACCTACACATCAAGCTTAAGACTATGATAGACTGAGCCTAGAGTGGTGTTCTGTGGCTAATAATCAAAGCTTTGGATGATAAGTGTATATTCTTAAAGAATATATATGTGAATAAGAACTGAAAGATTTCTAAAGCTTAAAGAAAATAGTGCCAGGAATACTTATTTAATAAAACAAACTAAGGCCAGTACTGGGCAGTCTTGCATGGTCTGTGTCTCGTATACGGTGTTTCGGTTTAGGATGGGCTGGGGAGGGCTTCGATGGAAACTCCAGTGATTTGGAACGTGAGGAGAGTGCCGGGCAGACTTTACGATCTGTATCCCGCAAATGACAAGCTAGACTGGAGCGGAGCTTCAATAGCAACTCCGGCAGTGGGAACCTAAAGACGATACCGTGAGGACTTCCGTGGCCTATGGCCCAGAAATATTAAAGAAAGAGAGACAATTTAACTATGAATGTATAATGCGTGCGACTATTGGACAGACCGGATGGACTGTTCAGCTCTTCATCTGCTGTCAGTTACTGTGTTAAGAAAGAAAAAGGTTGCCAATTCAGTGATAGAATAGAACACATACACACAAAAAAAATTGTTTATAAATATTGGAGCTCCTGAAAAACTAGACAGCCCTAACCCAGATTGAAGGCAAGAGAAGATAGGTGAGTTTTCAAGTTAGTCTTGAAGTGTTTAAAAGAGGGCTCGGCCCCTAGGTGAGTCAGAAGGGCATTTCAGTAAGAAGGGGCTAAATTTTTTTTTAAAAACACAGTTGACCTGAGAGTGAAGAGCACAAGTGGGAGTGTAGGGGATAGGGTTCATAGTCTGTCGCGCACGAGACACCAGCGCGCCGACAATCTAGCGCTGACAGTTCGGTGCAAGAAAGAAGGGCACCGTGGAAAAACTTAATTTTAAAGACTCGGAAGCGGGGTGTGAGTGGAGAAACCCCCCCCCCCTCCACCTTACTGCATAGTGTTCGCGCTGGTGTTGGTGGGGAGTTTGCGGGGTTGGAACCCTGCAATATAGAGAAAATGGAACTTTTTCCAATTTTTGGGGGGAAAAGTTCCATTTTCTCTATAATGTGGGGGGGTTGCACCCCCACCCCCCCAATGGCAGCGTGAACACGATACAGTAAAGTGGGGGGGGGGGTTCTCCAATCACAACCCCGTCGGAGCTCTTTAAAACAAAGTTTTCCTGCAGCGCACTTCTTTCTTGCGCCGAATTGTCAGCGCTGGCTTCTCAGCACGCTGGTGTCTGGCGCGTGATTATCCCGTCACCGGGGATAGTACATAATGGCAGAAAAAGAAATTATCAGTGTGTCGAATAAATCAGATAGTTGGCCTTTATAACAGTACTGCTCTTCACCAGAACTCCAATGTATTGATATAAAATTATCAAGTGATTGAAGCCTTTTGGACCTTAAGGGGCTCGTTTTCAAAGCACTTAGACACACGTAGAGGAGCATTTTCAATGGGACACCTAAGCCCGACTTTGGACTTTTCATACAAAACGTCCAAAGTCAGGGACGGAGAAATGGCCATTTTCAAAACCAGCGAAACCGCTACACATCCAAATATTTTGTTTTTTTGAAAATTGCCTACTTGGACATCTTGGCCACTAGAACGTCTAGACTGCCAGGTCGTCTAACTTTATTAGCCATTTTCAACCACAAAAAACATCCAAGTTAGAAATGTCCAAATCAGCGCCATTTAGGACGTGGGAGGGGTCAGCATTGTAATGGACTGGCCACACAGAGCAGTGGGGCACCTTAGAGGGCACAGCTGTAAACTTCACATAAAGAATGCTAAAAGTACATTTTACAATTTATGCAGAGCCCTCCAAAACTCCCCTAAAATCTATTATACCACCTGTCTAACACTCCAATAGCCCCTATGGCTGCAGGTGTCACCTATATGGCAGTAGAGTAGGATTTTGGTGGGTTCATATTTTCCATCATAAATGTTGTAGTTAGAGTAACTTATGGGCCTAGCTTCTCCTTTCTATAGTTCAGTAGCTCACCCACCTGGCTACTTAAGACCCTGTGTAGAGTTCAACTAGGCTTTCCCATACCAGGTGCTGCTGTTCTAGGCACAGATATGTACTGTTTTATGCAGATATTTGGGGGATGGGAGGGGATCAATGACCACTGGGAGAGTGTGGGGGTCATACCCTCATGCATCCAGTGGTCATTTGGTCAGTTTGACTACTTTTTGGCACTTAGACACTTCTAAAACAGGTCAAGCTCACAACATCTAAGTTCCATCCAGGACGTCTTGCAAAAGGTTTGATTATTGCCACATAACATCAAAGTCTAAGCCTGTCCAAAGCCCACCCAAAACAAGCCTCTTTATGAGTTAGACATCTTGAAGAGCGAACGTCCTACAAAATATCTAAAATGTTTGTTTTGAAAATCAGCATTTGGACATTTTTCCGAGAAAAACATCCAAGTACCGAATTAAACGGTATTTTGGCCATTTTTGTGTTTTGAAAATGCCCCTAAAAGTACTATAGTAACCTAGGAACATTGGCAGAACTTTAAGGGGCTCATAATCGAAAGAGAAATACGTCCAAAAACCGACCTAAGTCAGCACTTGGACGAACATTTCTCAAAAACATCCAAGTGCTGATACTAAAAACGGGTTTTGGACGTATTTCCAAACAACCTAGGCCTTCATACTGCCGCTGAATAACCAAAGCTAAACGGAGCGTTTTGGGAGGAGTGTCGAGGGCGGGAATTGGGCAGGACGTGGGGTGGCTTAGACTTAGTCGTACAGCATGTATAACCGAAAGTTATACAGCCCACGATCGACGGAACTTGGACATTGTGACTTAGACCATGTAAAACATGGTCTATGTCACAAAAACCCACCTAAACTCACCAGATAAACACTGAAAACACATAATACAGACCCCCTACACACTACCCTAGTGATCACCGACCCCCCCCACCCCCATAAAAATATTAATCACATCTTTAAAATTCAGCCTCCAGACCATCGTCGCCTGGCATAGGAAAGCCTAGTCGTCCAGCACAGAGGCAGCTTAAGTCGTCTTGGGAGTGGGTTAGGGACACATAGAGAGGAGGACCCATGCCCATAAGCCCCTGTAATCACTGCATTGATACTTAAACATGTGCACTGCCCTATACACCCCAAAAACTATTTTTTACTGACATATAAGTGGCTCCTGCAGCCATAAGGGCTATTGGGGTTGTAGATAAGTGGGTCTAGGGGATTCTGGAGGTGGTTTGGGGGGCTCACCATGACCTATAAGGGAGCTGTAGTGAGGAGAAGCCATGGCACCCTTTTTGTGAAGTTCACAGCAGTGCCCTATAAGGTACCCCACTATTTAGGTGGCATGTCTGGGTGTGCAGTCCCTCACTTTGCAGACCCCTCCCACGTCCAACAGGGCTTGTTCTAGGCGTTTTGGATTTGGATAGAAAGTTGGACGAAAATGTGGTATAAAGATGGACGATTTAGCGGCTTGGACGATCAGATCAGCAGGACATATAATTAGATGATTTTCGAAACAAAAAAAAGTTGAATGTATTTTTCAAAAATGTGTCTTAAACTGTTTTTTACTTTAGACGACTTACGAGATGGACGTAAACAGACTTAGACGTCCCTTTCGATTATGCCCCTCTGAGTGTCTAAGTGCTTTGAAAATACTTGTACTAATGAAGATAAAGGGCTGAAAATTTTAAGATATGGGTACTAAAGTTCCTCCACACCACAAAAATATCAGTGAATGTGTATATCAAAAGATATTAACTGGTAGGAGGCCTTGTGGGTTTGATAGAACTCGGAATAGCTGCCAATTAAGAGGAATCTTGTAGTGGAAGTTGCTTGTTATATGAGTGATAGTCTTATGGGGATGACAGCTAAATGTGTCTTACCATGTAAGTGTATGCTTTCTCTGGTTGGATTATATTAATTTTATTTAATTTCTTGTTAAACCACTTGCAAGCCCAAAAGCTATCAAAGCAGTATACACTCAGGTACAGTAGGTATTTTTTGTCCCTAGAGAACTGAGTTTGAACCTGAGGCATTGGAGGATTAAATGACTTGTCGAAGATCTCATGGAGCTGAGGTGGGATTTGAACTGGGATCCTGTGGCCTGCTGCTCTGTTAGACTACTCTTCCACACCTTTGCATGACTGTAATTATTGTAATCCATTATAATCAACCAGCCACCCCATCCTCCTCCTCCTAGCTTTACAATAACCTCTGTGAATTTTTCTGTCATTTTATCTTTTATACATGAAGGATTTTACCTCTAATAAATGTAGTAACATGGTGTTTTGAGCTCCAGTTAATTATCCAGCAGTTGCTATGTTCACCAGCAGTAAATAGAAATCATCATTCTTTACCAAAGCCTTCTTGAGAACACGTGTAGAGGTAAATCAGACAGTGGATGCTGGGAATGGAGATTTGTTTTCTCAGAATTCTCTGCTAAATGTAATTAGGAGGAGTGTGTGGCGCAGTGGTTGGAGCTACAGCCTCAGCACTCTGGGGTTGTGGGTTCAAACCCCGTGCTGCTCCTTGTGACCCTGGGCAAGTCACTCAGTCCTCCATAGCCCCAGGTACGTTAGATAGATTGTGAGCCCACCAGGACAGAGAGGGAAAAATACTCAGGTACCTGATTGTAAAACCGCTTAGATAACCTTGATGGGCGGTATATAAAATCCTAATAAACTTGAATTGATGTTTCAAAACGACCATACTATTTTCAATAACCCCGGGATTTTATAACCGGCGCCAAAGTCGGCAGCTGCTTTAAAAACGGCTGCCGATCCCATGTCAGTCATGAGACGGTGCCTGTTAGAGAATCGCACCAGGGTCTGCCATCAGCTGATTGCAGCAGGGGAGTCCCCGATCAGCTGAGCTGGCAAGACTCCCTGCACCTCCCCTCCTCCCGGATCTCTTTACCGAAGCGGGTCGCAGCCAGATGGGCCCCCATGCATGTGCGGTCATTGATGCAATGATGTCACGCATGCGCATGATGTCATCGCGTCGACGACCGTGCACATCCAGGTTTAGTGTGCATATTGGGTTTAGTGTGTCGCTGGCCGTAAAGTTTGTAAGGCACTGCTTTACTATGTCAGCAATTATTTGTGCCAATATTTGCTGATCTGCCAAAATCGGATCACGTGCATGGTCAACAATTTCACGGGTTGACACCGTTTGATGCCACCCAGACTTTGCTGCATCATCAATCTTGAAATCTGTATGCTGAAAGTTTGCACACCACCAAATGGTGTGCAAACTTTCAGCATAAAGATTTCAAGACTGTGGAGTACAATAATATACGTAATATAACATAAAAATCAATTTCTATACTTCAAAACTGCTAAGTTCTATTTGGTTTACAAAAGATTAGAAAATTAAGCAATATGAATATATTATTGTAATAAAAATATGATTTAAGGTATTTATATTTGGATGATAGGGGGGAAAATGGTTGTTTCCATTTATATTTTGTGTATTAAGGTGCATTTTATGCAAGCTTTTAATATTATATCTATAATGCACTGCCATTGTCTAAAATTCAATAAAGTTTTGTGTTTCCTATTGTTCTGTTTTGTGGCATGAATGACAGAATGCATTTATATCGATACCACTGACTTAGCTTGTAGGTCATTCTTGCCCGATTGTTGTATATTTTAAAATGTCAATAAAGATAATTGAACTAAAAAAAAAAAAGAAAATTAAGCAATTAAATAAAATTTTACAATTCCCTAAAATTTACAAAAAAAACAGATATGCTTACAATTGCTTCCTAAAATGTTGATAAGAAGTAAAGGTTAATATCATTGCTTTTAAATCCTTATTCTCAGAAGCTGCTTGATAGAAAAAGAGACGTTGATGGTACTTTTTGAACTGGCAACCTTTAACTGATGGAAAAATAATAAAAAGCATGTGAACTTCGGGAACGCTTTAGAGATTAGCATGGACTTCCTTTAGAGTTTTCTTCTGCTGGAATAGGAACTTCATGATGGCTTGGAGTACCACATTGTTCAATTCTGCAAATTGGCACTTTGCAAAATAAAATAACACTCCAGCTACAGTGGCAAAATAATGCTCAGAATTTAGAAAGTTGGCATCCCCTCATACTAAGCCACAGAATGCACCATCATTTGGGGTTTAAATATGAAATGACATTCTCCATATTGTTTCAAATGAATGTATATCCCTAGAATATACTATTTATTTATTCATTTAAAAATGTATATACTGTATATTAACTATACGGTTTACAAAAATTACGATCATAACAAGTTAAACACCACATACAGACACAATTGCAGAATAACTAAAGTGGCCTTTGTCCCTATAGAAGAGCCAGTTCCAAATTCAGAGTTTTTAATTTAAAACTAATTTATGCCGTTGCTGAGGTAAAGATATCACTATTCCAATAGAACATTTTAATAAAATTTATTGTCACACCGAGGCAATCAATAGACATTGCTTATTCTGAGACCACAGTTCATTAATTATTATATCACATATTTGTTCTGCTGTTTAATACCCATAAATTAAATTATATGATCCTTTAAGGTAATTGCTCATAATTTCCTGTGGCGATTTATTCATACAAAAATTGCCCAGTGGTACATAATTTGTGGTATCAGTGCTGGTATTCATGGTTTGCAAAACATGCAATTTGTAACCCATTGCATCAGAAGTCTTTGGGCTCCTTTTACGAAGGTCCGCTAGGGTTTTTAGCGCACGCAAAAAAATTACCATGCGCCATAGTGCACGGTAGCCAAAAATCTACCGCCTCCTAAAAAAGAGGCGGTAGTGGCTATCGCGCTCGGGAATTTAACACGTGCTATTGCGCACGTTAAGGCCCTAGCGCACCTTTGTAAAAGGAGCCCTTTGTTAGAAGTTTAATCCAATTTAACATGGTATTGTATATTTATTTTTGTTTAACGATAAAGCTATTGTATCGCACCTCAAACTCAGACTTAGAGGACTTGGTGGGATTTAAGATCACATATAACATATCATAACATAAAGCAATACCATATAAAGAAGGATTTGCTTAAACAAATATCATACTCTCAAAAATAATTACTGTACTCAGAGAACTGGCCTGAAGGCCAGAACAAAGGTTCAGAGGCTTTGCAGAGTGGTCTGAACCTTGATTCTTAGATTATGTATTCTGCTCCTTGCATAGGTCAGGACTAAGGAATGCTACAGAGACAGCATTCACTGGAAACAAGCATTCATTCATTATTTATTTGCATATTTATAGTCCACTTAATCTAAGTGGGATTACATGACTTTTCAATTATGGGCATACCTGTAATTGAAAACAGAAATAATTAGAAAACAAAACAAAATAAATGTACCTCTCATCTATACTAAAACAAGTATACTGCTGTTTTGTTATATAATAAAGAAGCTAAACCTTATGCCCCAAATATCAATACTTCTTCAGAAAGTTATTTAGGTTTGTACCATATATTAAATCAATACTCTACCTAAACATGCAAAAGCTTTGAACCATTACTTAAAAACCAAACAAAACCTCTACTACATTTTTTTTTCACTGTTAAAATCTGTAACAAATACAGTGGAACCTTGGTTGACGAGCATAATTCGTTCCAGAAGAATGCTCGTAAACCAAATTGCTCTATATCAAAGCAAGTTTCCCCATAGGAAGTAAGGGAAACTGCTTTGATTGGTTCCACCTTCTCCTCCCCTCCCACACAAGGCTACCAGCGCTGCTCCATTTTCATTCTCCCCCCCCTTGAGGAATCCAATGCTATTCCAAACCCCTCCCCACGATCCAGCTTCCCTCCCTCTGCAAACCAGCATCCCCCCTCCAAAGCAGTCAATGACACCTTTTACCTTGGCACCATTGCCAGTGCCCAAAGATCCTCCCCCCTCCCACAAGAAGAACCATTCACAAACTGGTGTACTCAAAGGTACCACTGTAATTTCCTAAACTGGCCAGGTCCCTCTTCTCAGTACCTCATGAACTCAGAGTGAGCTGGAAAGACAACTCAATATACTTCTATAAGCAGGTACAGGAACCCAAAAGACAGTCACACAAGCTTTCTTTTAGTGTAACTTATACTTTTAACACTATTTTCTTCAGCTTTCATACAAGATGAACTACATCCCAGCAGGCAGTATATATGCAAATTAGCTTCTTCCCTTTCTCTGTTGGAATCAAGCCTGCACAGATGAATGCAATTAATCTTTCTTCCAGAGTTCTCCTCAGCAGTCTCTTCTTCCTAGAACTGCTCCTGGGTGAATGGGTGAGTTTATAGCCTCTGCACATTTGACATCCAAAAATGTAAAAGAACCTACAGGTACAATCTAGATTTGCATGCTATTCCAGATTTGGCTAAAATGATACTCCCAGTTGTGCAACATCTTAAAGGCTAAATGGTGACTTTAAAATCAAGAATGGGAAAGACAGCATCTGATATCCTGAGACTAAAATTTGATCGTGAAATGATTCCTATGTTTCACTAATCGCTACAGTTTTTCAAACTACCCAGAATGTTCTGAAGATTATTATCAGAATTCATACAAAAGGTAAAATTAGGTCTTACTTGATAATTTTCTTTCCCTTAATCTGAGCAGACAAATCCAGGTGAGTGGGTTTTGTCCATCTACCAGCAGGAGGAGATAGCATTGAACTGCTTTCAGTGATACAGGATGGTATGCCCTCTGGATGTTCAGTATTATCTATATCAATCCAGAAGAACTGGATCCACCAATCTACCCCCTCACCCGATTGAAAGCATAACACAAGAATAGGAAAAAGAAAACACAGCCAGCAAAACAGACACAAGACCAACTGCAGCGCCTTACATCCCAGGGCGGACCCTGGGATTCATCTGCTGTGACTAGGAAAGAAAATTATCAGATAATACCTAATTTTACCTTCTCTGTCATCATCAGCAGATGAGTCCAGATGAGTGGGATGTAGCAGAAGAGTCCTCTAGTAGGGTGGAGAGAAGCAAGTGCTGCCAACAAGACTGAAGCACCAAAGGCTGTCAGCACCACCACATCCACCCGATAATGTTTTGAAAGAATAAGCAATGAAGCCCATGTCGCAGATCGACAAATTTCTTCCAGCGTTATCAACTGTGACTGCTCATGAAGCAGCAAGCGCCCGTATCGAGTGAGCTGTAACCGCTAGTGGTGAAGAGTACCCCACCAGCAGGTAAGCTGACCCAACTGCCTCCTTGAACCAATGCGCAATGGTGGCTTTCGATGCCACCAACCCACGGGAAGGACCTCCAGATAGAACAAAAAGGCAGTGGTACTCACCCTGTCTGAACCCGAAGGCTGATTCCCCTCTGCTGACTGAGGCTGCAAGGGCTGCTGGCCATCCATGGCTGGTTTTAGATATGTTGGGGGTAGGGTTACCAGACGTCTGGATTTCCCTGGACAGGTTCCTCCTTTTCGATTTGTCTGCTGCTGATGACAGGGAACCGGAAATATTGAAAATCATCTGGAATATGTAAATTTGAGATTGCTAAACTTTCCAAGGGCTAGAAAGTTTTCTCCAGGTGAAATTCCAAGTCAATTTTTAATTGAGATTCTTATAATAAATATACGAGGGCTGGTTGAAAAGTAATGTGACTGCCTCTGTTTTTGTTTCCAAGAAGTAGATGTGGCGATGCTGTGCCGGTTCTTGTGAAGTTCATACATCAACGTTTCTGAACCTGCAGTTGGACTGCCGTAGTCTTCATTGTTGGGTCACAGCAAGAAGAAGAACTTTGTACCTTTTATCATAGAAACTTAGAAATAGACGGCAGATAAGGGCCACGGCCCATCCAGTCTGCCCACCCACATCATGGCGGATGAGGAGAATGTGCAGCGTGGCTAATTGTTTTACCACCATACGTTTGCTGTAACATTTCAAGAGTTTCATTACTGCTTTTTCTAAATTTAACACAAAATTCAATCACACACCTCTGGTGTACTCTCACGTCTTCTTTAGCATCCATTTAAATACATTTCAGTACAATTTGCCACCATCCTTAGCACACATTAATGCCCACACTTGAGCCCTGTCAGCATTTGGTACACAAAAACATGTACACAACTCAGACCTTTTAACATTGGCGTAGTTTTGAGCATTGGTCCCTCTGTCTTTTTACTTATGAATATTGATTAATGTTGTTTCTTTGACTCCGTGCACTGTTCCCTCTGAGTGGGAGTCCTCCAATTGTATTCTGCCATTGGGGGTGTGTGGTGCTAGGTGTTATATTTCAATCACTAGGGACAGGCAAGTTCCCTGGAGTCCTGCGGAACTTGTCTGTCTCTCACTACTGAAAATGTGATAGCAAAATAGCATCCCCTGTTGGCAGGATTGTACATGGAGGACTCCCGCTCAGCATAGACTGGGAATAGTGACTCCATGATATGGCACAGGATTTTCTTTATTGTGGACTGTAACTTGGGTTTTGGCCAGGTACTAGTGACCTGGATTAGCTACTGGGCTTGATGGACCATTGGTCTGACCCGGTAAGGCTAGTCATATGTTCATATATGTTTATTTTCTTTTGTTTCCCTTTTTCTTTCCAGATTTTTTGTACAACTGTAAATTATTGTTTCTTATTTGGAATGCCTATAAATAAAAAAATTAACGGAGCAGCAACTTGTCTCCTCAGTCATGTGGCACAGTCTTGCCTTGGCTGCTGTCTCTCCTCTGCCATTTAAATCAAACCTGCCTTGGTCACAGTTGGGCTTGTCCCAGCGTATCGGCTGCTAATATGGTTTCAAGCTTATAATCACTGGAGGTTCCTGAAGAAGGAGGTTTATCCGAAACTGAAGCTCAGTTGAACCATTTGTCCTTTGGAGTTTCTTTCCAAGCAGCGCAGTTTTATCTAACTTGGGCTTTTTGCCCGGAAGCATCTCTGGAAGTCCTGGTGCCCTTCGGATTTCTCATTGAGATAAGTAGTCCTGTTTGAATCTGCTACAAATTGTGGAAACGCAGAACTGTGAATATATACGTTTGTTATTATTTTGAGTGTTATTGCATGCTACTTTTTCACTGAATTTGTATCACACTTAGTGAAAAGGATTCAGGTCCCAATTCCTGCCCCATACTTTCTCTGTCTCTGTCATTTGTAAGTCAGGTACCTGGGGACACATCTTAAAGACCAGAAACCATCTTTCAAATATGTCCGTCTTTTATTATGAGTTTCACATATTTATACGAATCAGGTTTGCCAGCATGTGATGGCATGTGACGTAAGGTCACATGAAACTTTAAACACATCAGCATTTTTCCTATCTAGAGATTGAAGTCCAAAAGGTAAGAAAAAGCCTTGACCAGCAGAGCTTCTTAACTAAATCTGTCTGTAAATACGGCTTAACAAAACAATTGAATTCACTTCACTACAACTCTGTTTAAACATTCATGTCAAAGAAAGAAAGACAAACATAGATGTCCTTATACCATCTTCAAAGAAGGGAAAGATAAACAGGGCCTACCTTTGCATCTTTAAACAACATATGCCTAAGGACACTTACTAAAGTTCTGATACGTGTCCGTTCAATTCCCCTCTTACGTCATGTAAATGACGTCACAAATACACAGCATGAGCTGGAAGGGAGTGATACTCTAGGTATGTCTCTCAAGGAGGGGTCTTTTTAGGAGCTGTAATACGAATAACACAGTACATGAGCAGTCAAGATAAGAGTGCAAATAATAAGAGATTATGCATTCAACTAAAGTGCTGATCCCAAGAATTAGATAAATCAGAGTTACATTTGAACTCAACAAAGAGGTCTGCTAATTTCTGAATGTCCATAGGAGGACCTATATTGTCAGAAAGAAAAGTACAACAGCATAAAATACTGAGGAGAATTTTTCAGAATTCTCAGCTAGAATCATATCTAGGGCCATATGATTTTGAGAACCATCTGAGAAGTGGAGCCTAATTGATCAGTAATACCTTGCAAGGCGTTCCTAGAATAGTTCACAAAGCGTTGCTGATTATAATAATTTTAACTAATCCGATCAACATTCTTATTAATAGTAATAAAGGGAATAAGGAACTCAAACCCAGCCTTAACCTGAGCTCGGGCCTTAAATTCATCTGGGACCCCTCTTGGGACCCCTATAGCATCTATGTATACATGTGATCAGATTTATATCAAGACAAATAAAAGGAAAAACCATGTGAATAGGAAGGATGCCTTTCAGAAAGAATATGCAGAAGCATGGTAACCTTAACTAAAGTGCACTGGCCTATCCACTGGCTGGGTAGCTTAACAGGGAGCCAAAAGTCTCCATAAAGCCAGTAAATATCAAATCTGATGCAGCAACAATGGGGCATACCTATGAGCCAAGACAGAACAATAACCTGGGGGTAAATTACCTACAAAACTACTCTGTGTCAGATTAGAAACATGACATATGTAATTGCCCTTATAGATGATAACGGCAATATCAAGCTTTTGCTGTCCTGGCAACAAAGGGTATTTAGAACACTGCAGTGCACAAAGAGGATAGGTAAAATTAGAGGAGATATTGGTAAATAACCCAGAAAAGCATGGTTGGATACCAGGAGGGAGGTCCAGAGGTACGGTTCCTAGATGGGGTCTAGCTTGAGCACATATGTAACAATTACTCTTATTATGTTGATCAGCAGTGAATTTCATCCATTCTAACCAAAGGTTAGGTTCTGAAAACCCTACCTCAACAGCCACAGTATCTTCAAAAGTGGGATTGGCAATAGCCATCATGTCAGTAAGTTTATTGAATGTAGGGGCCAGTGGGTTAGTATTTTTTGGGGCCCCCACAAAATGGCGGGAGAGGATGAGTGGAGGTAGATAGATCCCGTAAGAAAACTGATGATAGCTAGACCCACCCTTAAACCTCATGTCCATAATGTACATACCTTCATCAGTAGGTCTAGGGTTGTCAATAGTAAGAAAAAGCTTAATAATTTGTGCAGGAACACTTTTCCTATAACAGTGTCCAACCTTATGAAGGGTCATACAAGTAAGCAGTGATTTACCATTTTGGTCCACTGTTTTTCAGGGTATTTTCTAGTTTATAAGCCCAGTCAGTATTAATATTCCACCCTACCACTCCCCAGAATGCACACTTATCCCCCCAACGTAAGTCAGTAACATATACATATATGTCCTTAGTTTTAGGAATCTCTGAGGACCAATGGCACAGCCTTGGGATATCAATTGATGAACAGTCCACAATGTCACAATACTCAAAGGAGAAGGTGGCAACTTGCACACTGCTGGAATTATACCAAAGGGTAGCATACTATCGGTCTTTTCTGGATTCCAATTGAAGGACAGCCTTTGCGAGGGAGTAGTCCAGCTTGACGTCGTGTTCGCAAAGAGGTGTCGGGGGTGCTGTTTACAGCAGGAGTGTCATTTACAGATGGGTATGGGCAGAAAGTGTCGTGAACCCAGAACACATCATCCCTGTAGACCCAGTTAGAAATGATCCATACAGGGAGAAAAACTAGCAGCAGCAGTGCCAGTAAGAGAATGATAAAGTTGGTAGAATGCTGCAATGAGATCATCATGTTGTTCTACTGGAGGAGGTGAAATCTGCGCAGGGAAGACTTGCTTCTGGGGTTTTAGGTTAACCCTCTTCAAGCGACTTGCGTGGATCCAAACAGGAAACTCCTCAGTGAGTGCAGCGGGCCTGGGCACAGCGATCACAGTAGTGGGAAGGCCAAAGGGGAAATCTGTCTGCTTCCGATCCTTGGAAAGCTGCTGGATAATCACCAGGCTGGAAAAAATGGGTAGGAATCTGTGGAGAGAAAGGAGAAGTGCAAGACACGTTTCTTTGAACAAGCCCTAATATTTAAATTAGCTTTTGGACGTATTCCTCCTGTATCAAGGGAAAATCCACCCATGGGGCGGGGAAAGGTCATCCCGTGAGAATCTCAAAGGGAGAGCAGCCAGATGTCTGTGCATACAGAAAGAGATACTTGAAAAGAGATGCTTGGAAAGCATTCCAAATATCATTCAGCAGCTGTACTCCAATGTGATCCAAATAAGAGATAGAAAACAAGAGAAACCATGTTGCCTGTACTGAATGTGGCAACATGCACAATACCAATTCATTTACTTAGCATAGCTATTGCAAAAGAGAGACAATACTCACTTACTTAAGGTTCTTAATTGAACAAGCCAAAAAGATATGTTTTTTCGTGCTTCATATAACTATTATGCACCTCAGAGAAACCATACTGATATACTGAATGTATTCAGAAATGTATGGATCATATGTAGGGAACACCACGAAATAAACGCTGCATAAAGTAAAACTTTTTTCTTAAACATATAACCCTTAACTAAACTATATTCAGAATATAAAAGCTAAAAGTAAAAGAACATTGCGCAGTTAGGCTAGTAAGAAGTGGAAAAAGAGCTCTAGAAATGGCCAATATTATGTATCCTGGGGTACCCACTAAACTAAGACAAGTAGACATGACACAGACAAAACATAAAGTTTTTAAACGTGGAGCTATTTCTCCATCTGTCAAGTGTGCAGGGCTGAATTTAACTCTGCAAATAAACACATTGATATAAAAAAACCAAAACAACAAATAATGTATATCATAACCATCTCATATTTGGAAAAAGGCATAAAGCTAATGTCTCTTTGGAGCGTCTCTATCTCTGCAGTGATAAAGAGGACCCGTGGAAAACATTAGAAATATCTGTGCCAAAATGGATCTGGGATGGCTATGTATAAATCCGGAAAAACCCATTTTAAATTAGCAACATCCTAATTTCAGCTAAAACACTAGAAAGGAATTGTATTTTCCAATTTATTTTCAATTCACAACCGTGCCAGCTGTAATTATCAAGCTATATATCTCTGTATCAAGGAGCAAAAGGTCAAGAATGAAAATATCACTAGCAAGAAGTTAAAATGTCGAGCGAGCACTACGATAACCAATACCATGATATTGGGCAATGAATAAGGGAGAGCTAGCAGCTGGTATCCAGGGTTTCCCCTCTTTGCACCAAAGTCCGTCCAAAAGGGCGGCTTTGGGCACCTGCCAAACGCCAGGCATCAAATTCAGAGGAGGGGGTGGTAACAAAGGACTGAAGCTGTGAAAAAAGAGAGGAAGAGAATCCTGTTCACCCTTGAGACCCAGAAGCCTATTTAAAAGAAGGGCTTGGACATCGTGAAAAGTATGAAGGGTAATGGGGTGACCTAGGATCAGAAAAGTAACCATCTCTACCACCATAGCACAAGCAGTCAGGGAACTTGAACAGGAGTGACTATAAAAAAAGGCAACAGAGCGTAACTTACCGCCATGTTCTCCCTTCATGGTGTTACAATAGTCCCAAACAAAGAGATAAAACATGTGGGCATAAGCAGGAAAACCCAAACTTGAGCTAGAAACCAAAGCACATCTTAAATGTCCAACATTTCATAAGTCCATCTGATAAGAGCAGTCATTTCAGAAACCAGGGTCTGTCTCAAAATCTGGTCATAGAAGGAACAAGCAGAGATCCATTGGCGGCAGTGACCAATCATAGCAAGAAAAGTAAGCATGTCTTTCTTGGTAGCTGGGCGGGGCCGACCCAGAATAGCAGCAGTGCAGAAAGTGCAGATTTTCCTCTGACCATGAGACAGGACAAAACCCAGGTATTTCACTTCAGATGTACACCAGTGCAGTTTATTTCATGACACCTTGTGACCACACACAGACAACCATTATAAAAGGTACAAACTATCAATCGGATAGGTCTCCTGAATTATGGAACACAAAAAGTTGTACAAAATAAGAATAGGACCATGAGGGGCAGTGCATGACTTGTAGAATAGCCCGAAGGACATTCCACACTAGGTATACTGTTGCTTAAAGGTGAAGGCAAAAAAGGAGCTGAAAAGCTTCACCAAAGGGACTAAAATAAAACATTCTTTAGGAAAATGACAGAAAAAAATAATTGGCTGCCGATGGAATGGTGGAAGAAACATAAGGGCAATGAGAATTACCAAAACATTAACAGCCCGAAAATCTAGGACGAAACAGGGAATGCCATCAGCTTTGGCAACAAGAGCGATGGGCGTATTATAAGAAGAGATGGTGGTTTTGATAATGCCGGAGAAAAGTCAAGAGACAAGCAGTGGAATCTCACCTTACTGCTTTATAAAACCAAGAATGAGTAATTTCAAAGAAGCACTATAGGGGGTCAGTGGAAGCCCAAACAGAGAAGTCTGGGGGAAGGGACAAAAACATTCATGCACAGACCCTGATAATGAAAGTAAAGAACAGATTAGCTTTGCTCTGCACAAGAAAGAAAACCTTTAAAACGGAATTTTTTCTTTTTCTTTTTTTCTTTTTTTAACTACAAGGGAAAGATCTTAGACTGATTCAAACAGCGCATTCAATTCATTCCACATAACAGCATGTCCTACCTCAGTAGTAAACATTGGTGACACAGAAAGATGGGAGCTGAAGGAAAAATGTCATACACACACACAGCCGTACAAGTCTCATTTGTCTAGGAGTAAGTGCCTTTATGACTCATTACAAAACCCATATAACAATGCAAAAATATTCGCTTATCTTACCTTATAAGCGAGGTACAGTAATAAGAGACAATAAAATCTTATACTCTATAAAAGTTTTTAACCTTACAAATGACAGAGTGGGCAGGGGGGTTCTATAAATAATTTCATTCTTTCCGAAAGAATGGCAGCTGCTTATATATATGAGGGGCGCTTACCGAAAGTACCCCGAGATTTTTCCCAAAAAAACTCCATAATAGAACCCAAAGCTTGAACTTAAAATAAAGGGTTGGGTACAGGTCACCACTACCCAGTGAGTATTAAAGAACAGAAAAAATTCAGAAATACTCACAAAATACCGGTGATATCATCTGCCCATCGCGGACAAGCCCCCAACTGAAAAGGATTCAGGTCCCAATTCCTGCCCCATACTTTCTCTGTCTCTGTCATTTGTAAGTCAGGTACCTGGGGACACATCTTAAAGACCAGAAACCATCTTTCAAATATGTCCGTCTTTTATTATGAGTTTCACATATTTATACGAATCAGGTTTGCCAGCATGTGATGGCATGTGACGTAAGGTCACATGAAACTTTAAACACATCAGCATTTTTCCTATCTAGAGATTGAAGTCCAAAAGGTAAGAAAAAGCCTTGACCAGCAGAGCTTCTTAACTAAATCTGTCTGTAAATACGGCTTAACAAAACAATTGAATTCACTTCACTACAACTCTGTTTAAACATTCATGTCAAAGAAAGAAAGACAAACATAGATGTCCTTATACCATCTTCAAAGAAGGGAAAGATAAACAGGGCCTACCTTTGCATCTTTAAACAACATATGCCTAAGGACACTTACTAAAGTTCTGATACGTGTCCGTTCACTTAGGAAGACTCTGATGGTGTGGTGTACCTGTATACAGGTTGAATATTGAACGTTAATTCATTTGCTTGACTAATAAATCCACACTGAGGTCTTCTTACACAAAAATTTTTTAATGATTTAATTCACTTTATTTCATGTTCCAGTGGCTGCGCTTCAACATTTTGTCAGACACTGATATTATAGAACTTTTTTCTAGTAATTCAAGTGGTTGTTCTATTATAACTCGGGTTTTTAAATCAAACCAGCATTGGGTACCTTTCTTTCTAGTCCTAAGTGTCCCTAACACTGTCAGCAAAACCGTTGTTCCGTTTCCTTGTTCTTTGGATTCCCTTGGCACAGCTTTTCGTCAGGACATCACCATTGAAAACATGGAAAAGAAAGAAGGGATATTCTGTCCATCTAGGGCAGAGGCCTGAGGGGTACCACCTCTAGCAGTTTGCTGAGTACACACTGGAAGCAACAATGATCAGAGACAGAGTTTCAGCCTGTGAGAAACATCTAGCAGAATCATGAGCGGAGCAACCCTCCCTCCTTCCTGCAGATAATGCAAAAGAGAAAGAAGGGCCAATGTAATAAGCAACGCTGTCCTTTAGCAGTGTTTCTCAACACGCAGTACATGTACCCCAGGGAGTACGCGGTCCGCCTGTTGGGGGTACTGGTGCTTCTATGAGCAGTCCTGTCAACCTGCCCCTCTCACTCCACTCATTTCAAGGGTCAACACTGACTGTGATGTTTCAATATCGGGATCAAGTTTCTTACGTCAAACATTTTTGAAAGAACAAAACCTGAAATTTCATGTTTTAGGCTGCGAAATGGTGTGTTCAGTTTGTTAAAAAGCATGCATTAAACTGATCAGGCATATGGCATTTGAAAAATAATTGAAATGACATCACAGAAAAAAAAGAACAAAAATGAAACCCAAATGAACCAAAGAAGGGCAGCATGAACATCTATTGTTGCCCAAATAAAATTTTGCACTTGAAAAATCAATTTTACGTGCACTAAGTAATGAAAAAAAAAGGAAAGGAAAGGAAAAAGAAGCAATAATGAAAACAAAAAATTGTCCTGGTGTTCGTAGGCCCTCTTTTACTAAGGTGCGCTAACCGATTTAGCATGCGCTAAATGCTAATGTGTGCATGTTAGTTTATGGATGCATTAGCGTTTAGCGTGCGCTAATTCGATTAGCGCACCTTAGTAAAAGAGGGGGTTAGTGTTCACAGTAGAGAATGACACAGGGACAAATTATTCCCCATCCACGCGGGAGCTCATTTTCCCGTCCCGTCCCCATGAGTTCTTTTCCTGTCCCTGTCCCATTCCTGCAAGCGCCGTCCTCATCTGCACAAGCCTCAAACACTTTAAAATCATAAGTAGCAACATTCTAGAGCTCAGATTATGATGTCATAATGCCTCATTCCACCAATGGCTAAGCTCCGTCCTCATCTGCACAAGCCTCAAACACTTTAAAATCATAAGTAGCAACATTCTAGAGCTCAGATTATGATTTCATAATGCCTCATTCCACCAATGACTAAGCTCCGTCCTCATCTGCACAAGCCTCAAACACTTTAAAATCATAAGTGTTTGAGGCTTGTGCGGTTACGGCAGAGCTTACATGAATGGGGTAGGGACAGCGACAGCAACAAAACTCACCCGGATGGGATGGGTAAATTGAGTTCCTGTGGCGATGGGGACACATTTGGCCCTGTGTCATTCTCTAGCTCATAGTCTCTTAAGAGGAAATGGCACAACCATCATACAACAGCAACCCCTACTGAATGACTCAAGTTCTGAATTGACTGTTCTGGAGAATGGACCCTCAAATAGGGAGAGGTCTAGTAGAGATCAAGATTGATGGCAGTCCTTATTCTACAGCTTGTTAACTATGGGGCCTATTTATCAAAATGTGATAACAAGCTAACACAGGTTGTATGCTGAGACTAGTGGAAACTATTTATTAACAATGAACTGGCCCCCACAAGGCATAGAAACATTCTGTCTTATGGCGCATTTCGGAAAGAAATTAAGACTGTTCTGTTTGATAAATTAATTCCTAAATAGGAGTTATATTAATAACAATAATTCTACTCTGACTACTCTTAGGATATTGTTGTACTCTTGCTATTTGTATTTTGTACTTCGCTGATTGTCCACCTCTCTTCAGTGTAAACCGCCCAGAAATTGTCTGATTGTGGCAGTATAGAATAAAGTTATGTTATGTTATGCTATAGAAACATGATGGCAGATAAAGGCCAAATGGCCCATTCATTCTACTTATCCACAGTAACCATTATCTCTTCCTCTCTCTAAGAGATCCCACGCTTTCTTGAATTCAGACACAGTCTCTGTCTCCACCATCTCCTTCGGGAGACTATTCCACCTATCCACCACCCTTTCTGTAAAAAAAAGTATGTCCTTAGATTACTCCTGAGCCTGTCATCTCTCAACTTCATCCTATGCCCTCTCATTCCAGAGCTTCCTTTCAAATGAGACTCGACTCTATCATTTCTCCCCTTTCCTCCAAAATATACATATTGATATCTTTAAGTCTGTCCCCATATGCCTTATGATGAAGACCACACACCATTTTCTCTGGACCGACTCCATCCTTTTTACATCTTTTTGAAGGTGTGGTCTCTAGAATTGTTCACAAAATTCTAAATGAGGTCTC
This sequence comes from Geotrypetes seraphini, assembly GCF_902459505.1. Classification (NCBI taxonomy): domain Eukaryota; kingdom Metazoa; phylum Chordata; class Amphibia; order Gymnophiona; family Dermophiidae; genus Geotrypetes; species Geotrypetes seraphini. Next base: position 143,718,378 of record NC_047091.1, on the reverse strand, counting down.
ACCAGGGATATCAATACCTCCTTTTTCCTACTGGCCATACCTCTTCCTATGCACCCTAGCATCCTTCTAGCTTTCACCATCACCTTTCAAACTGTTTGGCCACCTTATGATCATCAAATACAAGTCTCGCTCGTCTGTTGTGCATATTACATTACATTAGAGATTTCTATTCCGCCATTACCTTGCGGTTCAAGGCGGATTACAAAAGATTTATGAAGGGGGGGTTACAATGGAAAAATATTTGTCATTACTAAAGTTGTAAAGAGTAGATCATTTGTCATTTCAAGAGTTGTATGGAGTAGAACATTTGTCAGTATTTGAATGGTAAAAAGTGTAGGTAGAAATTTAGGAAGAAAGGGAAACTAGGGAAAATCATTTGTTGTTTTTCAGGTTGTACGATGGAAGAACATTTGTCCTTTCTAGAGTTGTAAAGAGCATATAAGTTCTTCACCCCCCTAAATTGTACCCCCTAAACTGTCCTTCAGGTTTTTCCAGCCCAAATGCATGACCTTGCATTTCTTAGCATTAAATTTTAGCTGCCAAATTTCAGACCATTCTTCAAGCTTCGCTAGGTCTTTCTTCATGTTACTCACACCATCTTGGATGTCTACTTTATTGCAGATTTTGGTATCATCCGCAAAGAGGCAAATCTTACCTGACAGCCCTTTAACAATATCACTTATAAAAATGTTAAAAAGAACAAGCCCAAGAACAGAATCTTGAGGCATACCTAACGTGACCATTTATTTTTTTTTCATCAAAACGGGACATCTATTAATTTTCAGTCCCGCCTTAGACCCACCCCCCAATCCCACCCTAGCTCTGCCCCAGCCCCCACCCCCCACCCGCAATTTCTTCCATTCATTTTTCATGTACATACAATATCTTAATTCATAATGGTAACCATAAAATTTAAAAAAAAAAAAAAAACCACAAAGCACACTGTACGCAGAGAAAATGTTTTTTTTAAATTTCTTTATTGATATTTTGAACTTGACAATGTATACATTTGAAAAATCAAAAAAAAAAACAACTATATGAAAATACACTATTAACATCAGAAATATTACAATAAAAATTTAAATCCCTTCTTAACCTATAACAGTAATGATATTATATTATACTCATCAATATTATAGAATATTATGAAATTTATACCTCTAAATAAATAATACACCCCCCACCCTGGATGTGCAAAGGAATCTAACATAAAGAAAAAGGAATCACTTTAATTATAATGTGACAAAATTAGTTAATGGACCCCAAATCCCCTTAAAGGATTTAACAAACCCTAAACGCTCTGCCATAATCTTTTCATATTTATATGTTGCACATACAGTTGCCCACCAAAAACTAAAATTAATCCTATCATGATTTTTCCAATTAGATGTGATCATTTGAACCCCTATTCCTGTTAAGATCATGAAAAGGCGACTATTATTTCTATCCAAAGTGGGTTTATCATGCAGAATTGTTCCAAAAATTATTGCTTCATATGTCAAAGGAATAGAGGATTGAAGAATATTATTAATTTGCCCCCAAATCGACTTCCAAAAGCCAAGTATCAATGGACAAAAAAATAAAAGATGATCCAAAGTCCCAATATCAATATGACAATGCCAACATCTATTAGATTTAGAACTATCTACTTTATTCAACCTAACTGGAGTCCAAAAAATTCTATGTAATAAAAACAATCATGTTTGTCTCATAGATGCTGACATTGTACTTCTTAATCTCCAAGTCCAGATTCGTGGCCAACGAGAAACAGAAATATACTCCAAATATCTCTAAGACTATTTTTTGGTTTTTTATTTAAAAATCCAGAAATCAATTTATACCACTGGGCAGCCTGATGTCCTATTAAATCTGTTTGGTAGCAAAGGATTTGCAAGCTAAAATAAGTTTTCAAATTTTTCCATTCAGGGAACCCCATCTGAATAGCCTGCTTCAACTGCAAGCACCTATATTGTTGAGTGTTTGAAATACCAAATGAATGCTGCAGTTGTGAAAACTCAAGCAGATTACCATTAGAAATAAGATCATCTAATGTCCTAATATTTGCCTGCATCCAATTCTTCCAAGTGATTCCAGCACCGCCTATTTGAATCTTGGAGTTTAACCATAAGGACTGTAAAGTAGATTTCATTATTGGTACCTCTGTTAATTTATCAATAAATTTAATAGTTTTCCAAGTATCCAATAAAATTATATTGTCCTTAGCATATTTATGAAATCTGATACTTAATACATGTGGAAGTCTCATAGGGGACACCAAATTCCGTTCCAAATATAACCAATCTGGTTGATGATCAATAAGCTCAGGGAGGATCCAATACATACCTTGACGCAATATATAGGCTTGATGGTACCTATAAAAGTTTGGAAAATTTACCCCACCCTCCACAATTGATTTTTGCAACGATACTAAAGCAATTCTTGTTTTTTTCCCAAGCCAAACAAATTTTGTCAAAATATTATTTAATTTTTTGTAAAAGGACTCTTGAAAATAAACTGGTAACATACTCATTTGGTAACAAACTATAGGCAAAATCATCATCTTTACTGTTTGCACTCTCCCCCACCAAGAAATATGCAAAGGATTCCATTGCTCACACAATTCTGTAACTTTTAGTAATAAGGATTTTTCATTTACCTTCATTGTTTCTTCCAATGTACTTTTTATCCAAATTCCTAAATATTTTATTCCATCTTTCTTCCAACTAAACTGAAACGAATCAAATAAGCCTTTTATACAATGTACATTTAGTGGAAGAATTTCTGATTTATTCCAATTTATTTTATAACCTGAAAATTTTCCAAATTTATCAATCAAATCCAATAAATGTGGAATGGTTGACTCCGGATTTCTCAAATGAATCAAAATATCATCTGCATAAGCAGAAATTTTATATTCCCGACCTGCATAAGGAACACCTTCTATCTCCTTTGATTGTTGAATAGCTAAAAGTAGAGGTTCCAAAACAATATCAAATAACAAAGGAGATAATGGACAACCCTGTCTAACTCCCCTTTCTAAAAAGAACCTTTCTGAAAAAGTATTATTTATATATAATCTAGCAGATGGGGAGCTATACAGGGATTGAATCATTTGTATAAATCGAGAACCAATACCAAACCAATCCATTGCTTGATACATAAAAGTCCATTCTACCCGATCAAATGCTTTCTCTGCATCTAAAGAAACAGAGAAAGCCGGATCTTTCATATCCTTTGTTAAATGTAAAATATGAAAAGCTAATCTGGTGTTATTTGAAGAATGTCTTTGAGCAACAAAACCTGTTTGATGCATACCAATAATATAAGGGAGAGCCTTATTCAAACGCAAAGCCAATATTTTAGCTAACAATTTCCCATCAACATTAATCAAAGAAATAGGCCTATAGTTTGAAACCAACATGGGATCTCTGTTTGGCTTAGGCAAAACTATTGTTAAAGCTTCTGCCATAGTACCTGTAATACAACCTTTATTTAGTTGAAACTGATATAATTTGAAAAGATGGGGTAACAAAATAGTTTGAAAAGAGTTAAAAAATTCTACCGTATATCCATCACTTCCTGGAGCGGATCCAACTCTAAGGGACTTTAAAGCCCTCTGAATTTCTTTTTGTGTTATAGGTGCTTCGAGATTTTCTTTCATATGATCAGGAACTTTAGGGCCATTAATCAACTTTAAAAATTCAAAACCATCTTTCTCTTTATTAAAATAATGCTCAGAAGAATACAAGCTTTCATAAATTTCAAAAATTGTTGTAAAATATTTTTAATTTGAGAATGAATTATTCCATTATCATCTGAAATAGCCATTATATTAGCTTTCCTTTTTTTGCTTTTAAATAGTTAGCTAGTAATCTTCCCGCCTTATTTGAGGTTCCATAATACAATGCCTTATAGGACACAAACTCCTTTCTAGCCAATTGTGATGATATCTCATTGTATCTAAATTTTACTTTTAGCAAATTCTGATAAATACTTTGTTCCCATTTTTCCTTTAATTTAATTTCCAATTTTCTAATATTTTGTTCTAAAATTAAAAAATCTTTATTTAGTTGTTTTCTAACATATGCTGAGTACGAAATTATGTGTCCTCTCAAGGTAGCTTTAAAGGCATCCCATAAAATTTCCTGAGACGTTTCTTCTGATTCATTAAACTGAAAAAATTCACTTATTTTTAACTTAAATTTTTCTATAAAATTGGAATCTGCTAGCAATGTATTATTAAACCTCCAAACAGGTCTATTATTTTCTTGTTCATCTATCTCAAAATCAATCCAAATACCCCCATGATCTGAAAGTATAATTGAATCTATATTCGCCTTCTTAACCTTCTGTACTAAATTATCTGAAACGAAAAAATAATCAATTCTAGAAAATGATTTGTGAACATGAGAATAAAATGAAAATTCCTGATCATTGAAATGAAAAATCCTCCAAATATCTTTTAAACCACAAGAATTTATCAAATTATCTAATCCTAAAGATTTTAAAATTTCACTAGGCTTTTTATCTAAAATAGGGTCCATTACTGCATTAAAGTCCCCTGCCAAAATTAAATTGGAGGAAGATGATGGTAAAATTATTTGTTGAAGGTTTTTAAAAAACTCAGATTGATTCAAATTAGGTGCATAGATATTGAACAGTATCAAGGTATCTTTCCCTGAGCTCATTTTTACTTGGACCCATCTTCCGAAAGGATCCATAGATAACATAGTAAAAGTAGCCATACATTTTTTATGTATCAAGATAGCCACACCAGCTTTTTTGCCTACAGCAGGGGCAAAAAAACACTGTTTAACCCAACCCCCTTCCAGCTTACTTGATTCTAATGCAGATAAATGAGTTTCTTGCAGGAAATAAATATCTGCCCCCTGTCTTTTAAGAAAAGATAAGGCTTTCTTTTTCTTTATAGGGTGATTGAGTCCATTAACATTCAACGAATACATTTTAAAATACATTTATATTTATATTTATTTTAAGGAACCAAAGAAAATGACCTGAAAAGATTTTAATTCTTATATATAAATTATCCCAATTACACATCCAATTACCCTCCCTTAAAACCCCTATATACCCTCCCACACCCATCCCCCATAACAAATATAAGTGAATGACAGCACACATAAAGACCAGGAAATCGAAAGAAATCCCCAACCAGCAAACTATCAATTCATACTATAATAAAATCTTTAAATAATGAATTAAATTAAAATCATTACTTAAAATTACCATAAAATGAAATCTTGAAAATAATAAATTATATTATATAACTAATATCATTTTTCATTATAGACATTAAAACTTATTATATAAAATTTCCAACTTATCCAAACAAAACAAAAATCACAAAAATTAATAAATACCAAATATAAAAAACTAAACGAATAAATAAATTAATGTTTATGATTAATAGATACCCAATAAAATATTAAAATAATAAATATTGAAATATGAAATGTTAAAATTAATATATTAAATTATATAATTTATATTATCTAAAATTAGAGACAGTAGAAATTATTATATAAAATTATCATCCTATTCAACCAAAACATAACAAATTTAGAAAAATTAATAAATATTAAAAGTGAAGACTAAATGATTAAATAAAATGATTATTACTAGATATCCAGAATATAAATGAACATTAAAATAATAAAAATTCCAAATCTTCCCAACCTTTAAAATTCATATCCATTCATTCCCTCATTATAAATTTTGTAATAAAATAAAAACCTAAAATAAGAAAACAAAGAACATATAAGAATAAATATATATAAATACTAAATACTTGTCACACTAGAAGAAAATCATATCTAAAGATAAAAGTAATCCATTTCTCAACTTATAAAAGATTCAAATCATCTTTACTAAACACTAATGTTACAGCTAGAGGATAAAAAAAATAATAAAAATAAAACTCAAATCTCTATATTATTTATGTTATTATGGAAGTATCTGCCATAATATTAAAAAAGATATATAAATTATAATTAATAAATCAAATAAACATCTATCATCTGTTAATCCATAACATCAGAAAAAATAGAATTAGATTTCAAAAAATTAATGACCAGAACAAAATTTCCAGGATAAGCTTGTCAAATCAATATTAGGTTTCATAAGAAGTTGCAAAACCACAGAACCAGTCGACCTCAAAGACTTGTTATATCCCCAGGAAAGTCAGTCTTGTTAAAACCACAGGAAAGACAACAGAAAAAATGCTCAAAAAATTAATAGAACTTTGTAAAAAGTCTTTCTTCAGGACTCTTCCTTTGAATGTTAAAATGCTTCAATGAAATTACAATTCAGGCAAATTAAAAGTCTCGTATTATATGATGAAGTTGTAATAGCAGTTAAAACATTTCTGCTACAAACTAGTTTGGATTGAACTAGTTTGGATTCAAACAAATTGAAGAAGTTAGTAACAAATCATAGCAATTTTTGTTTAAATCTTGGATAGTATCCTATTCCATACGATTTTCACAGCCTTCAATATATTGTTGAAGTTTAACAGGATCATCATATTTTATAGTATGATTATCATGAGTTACCCTCATGTAAGCAGGATAAAAGAGACCATGTCTTGCCCCTAATTGCTGTAATTGGGGTCTCAATAATAAAAACTGTTTTCTTTTTTCAGCTGCTTTTGGGGCAAAATCAGGAAGAAACATAAGAGCTGAATTTTTATATTCTATTTTCTTTTTTTCTTTGGCAAGCCGCAAAATTTCAATTGCATGCTGAAATCTGAGAAGTTTTAATATTATAGGTCTTGGTCTAGGCTGCCCATTTAACTGCCTCACAGGAATTCTGTGTGCACGTTCTATTTCAAACGGAAACTTCATTGAAATTGAAAATAAATTTGGCAGCAAATTTTCTAAAAAGGTGACACAGTCTTTTCCTTCCGATCCTTCAGCCATCCTAAGGATCCTAACATTACATCTACGAGAGTAATTCTCATAAGCTTCCATACGTTTTTGCAGGTCCTTAAGCTCAATGTGATCTTTTTTGCACTGCCTCTGGTCCACTTCCATTTTCTCGATGCGGGACTCTAACTGATCCACCCTTCGATTAGATATCTCCAGCTGCTTAGTAACAGTAGAAATCTCCTCTCTCATAGCTGCCATATTTTCTGCGTTATCTTTTAACATTGTTTTAATCACCCGAAGTTCCTCCAGAATATCCACCGATACAGGATCTGCACTCTCTTTCGGTAAGGGAACTTGAGCAGCTATTACCGACTCAGGCTTCAATCTCTTTGCTTTAACTCCGGTAGAAAAAGAATTTTCTAGTTTTGTTTGTTTTAATGAAGCCATTTCAGCACTTTCTTTAAATTTTTTTTAAAAAGTAAACTAATAATATATTCAAAAATAACTGCTGAGTATGAGGAGCTCTTCAATCAGCCAGCCATTCTATTGCACTGACATTCCAGAAAGATGTCAAGGCAGATGACTTTAAAATATGCAATGCCACATCAGTAACTATAGAAAAATAGACAAATATAGTGCAAAATATAGACAGTAGATATAAATTCTCAAAACTGACACATTTTGATCACTAAATTGAAAATAAAATAATTTTTCCTACCTTTGTTATTTGGTGATTTCATGAGTCTCTGGTTACACTTCCTTCTGACTTTGCATCCAATATTTCTTTCTCTTTCTTTCTTTCTTTTTTTTGCATCCAACATTTCTTTTACAATCCAGCCCCATCCCCTTTGGGTCCAATTCTCTCTCTCTCTTCCCTCTGTTACCCTCCCCAGATCCAGTATCAGTTCTCCTTTGTACCTTTCTTCCAGATCTCCCTCCTCTGTTATGATCTTGCATCTCTCTGTTCTTCCTCAGGGTCTCTCGCCCTCTGCCTGCACCTCCCATAGTCCTGAATCTGCCTGCTGTCTTTCCCCTTTGGTCCAGGCCTTTTTCTCTTCTGCTTACAACCCCCCCCTTTCTCTGCCTATTCTTTCCTTCCTTCCTTCCTTCCTCCCTCCCTCCCTCCTTCCTATGTCCCCCTTCACTGCTTTCCAGCCTTTGACCCACCTCCTCCCCCGAAGCAAGCCAGCCAGCAAGCCTGCCTCCCTCCTTGCCGTGCCAAAGCCAGCTGCCTGTCTGCTTCCCTCCAGCGCCGAAGCCTGGCCTACCTCCTTCTTCTGCTTTCAACCCCCCCCAGTTCACCACCACTCCTGCCCGCCGCCCGTTGCTGCTACCTGCCTGCTGCTGACCCAGAACTTCCTCTCCGACGTCAGAATTGACATCGGGGAGAAGGCTTGTGGGCCGGTACCTGGCCCTTCCCTTCCAACAGTTGCAGCGGCAGAGGGTGGTTAAGTTGGGAAAGATTGTAGGCTCCACGATCCCCTGTCCTGTTGTCCCCACGCATAGCTTCAGAACGCTGTCTCTGAAAATGGGACATTTTGGCGTCCCGAAGCTGTGCGTGGGGACAACAGGACAGGGGATCTAAAAACGGGACTTCAACATGCCAGATGCAGACTGGAACACACTCTCCGCGACTACGGGTAGCAGCAAAAGAATATTAAACTCCATAAAGGGTGCACGTCTCAAGCAATTGGTATTGGTGCCCACCAGGGACCAGGCATTGCTAGACCTAGCTCTCACCAATGGAGATAGCATCACAGAAGTCTCAGTAGGAGACACACTGGCCTCCAGCGACCATAATATGGTATGGCTCAACCTCAAGAAAGGTTTCCCTAAAACAAACACAACAACAAGGGTTCTCAACTTTAGAGGCACAGACTTCAACCGCATGGGAGATTTTGTCCATCAGGAGCTACATAAACAAGCAAAATCTGACAATGTGGAGGACATGTGGTCGTCTCTGAAGTCCATACTACACGAAGCAACAGACCGATACATAAAGACAGTAAGTAAACGCAGGAGAAACAAAAGACCCCAATGGTTCAGTAAAGAAATTTCAGACCTAGTTAAACAGAAAAAAGACGCATTTATCACCTACAAACATTTAGGCAGAGAGGGGGCAAAAGAGGACTATCTAGACAGATCTAAAGCTGTCAAAACAGCAGTCAGAGAGGCCAAACTCCGAATGGAGGAAGAGCTAGCACGGAAAATTAAGAAAGGGGATAAATCTTTATTCAGCTATATTAGTGACAGGAAAAGAAACAAAGATGGGATAGTACGCCTGAAAAAATCGGACGGTAACTTTGCGGAATCAGATTCTGAGAAGGCAGAACTACTAAACCAATACTTCTGTTCAGTGTTCACCCGCGAAATGCCGGGAGCTGGTCCACAGCTGCAGACGGGAGATAACCAGAAAGACCCGTTTCAAGATTTCGAATTTACACCCAGTAGCGTTTACGACGAACTATCAAGACTCAAAGTAAACAAAGCCATGGGACCGGATAACCTACACCCCAGGATGCTCAAGGAGTTAAGGGAAGTCCTGGCTGAACCATTATCTGTTCTTTTCAATCTTTCCCTAAGCACAGGAAGGGTCCCCTTGGACTGGAAAACCGCCAACGTAATCCCACTCCACAAAAAGGGCTGAAGGACAGAGACAGCAAACTACAGACCAGTGAGTCTCACGTCTATAGTGTGTAAACTAATGGAAACACTGATCAAACAGAATCTTGACACAATCCTAGACGAAGAATAACTGCGTGATCCACACCAACACGGGTTCACCCAGGGTAGATCCTGCCAATCTAATCTGATTAGCTTTTTTGACTGGGTTACTAGACAACTGGACGCTGGAGAGTCACTGGACGTGGTATATTTGGACTTCAGTAAAGCATTTGATAGCGTCCCTCATCGAAGATTACTGAACAAACTGAAATCGATAGGATTAGGAGACACTCTAACTACATGGGTTGGGGATTAGCTGAGCGGTAGACTTCAGAAGGTGATGATGAATGGTGCCCTATCCGAAGCATCGGACGTGATCAGTGGAGTGCCGCAGGGCTCGGTCCTGGGCCCAATTCTATTCAACTTATTCATAAGAGATATGACGCAGGGACTTAGAGGAAGGGTATCACTGTTCGCCGACGATGCCAAACTTTGCAACATAGTAGGCAAAAGCTTATTACCTGATAATATGACACACGACCTACTGTTGCTGGAACAATGGTCGACTACTTGGCAGCTAGGCTTCAATGCTAAAAAATGCAAGATAATGCACCTGGGTAAGAGAAACCCGCGTAGAACTTATGTACTAAATGGTGAGACCTTGGTTAGGACCACGGCGGAACGCGATCTAGGAGTGATCATTAGCGAGGACATGAAGGTTGCCAATCAAGTGGAGAAGGCCACCTCCAGGGCAAGACAAATGATGGGATGTATCCGCAGAGGTTTCGTCAGCAGGAGACCTGAAGTTATGATGCCGTTGTACAGAGCCATGGTGAGACATCACTTGGAGTACTGTGTTCAGTTTTGGAGACCACACTACCGAAAGGACGTGCTGAGGATCGAGTCGGTTCAGCGAACGGCCACCAGGATGGTCTTGGGGCTCAAGGATCTCACATATGAAGAAAGACTAAAGAAATTGCAGCTGTACTCACTTGAGGAAAGAAGAGAACGGGGAGATATGATTGAAACATATAAGTACATCACGGGACGCATCGAGTCAGAAGATGATATCTTCTGGCTCATGGGACCCTCGACCACCAGAGGGCATCCGCTGAAAGTCAGGGGAGGGAAGTTTCATGGCGACTTCAGGAAGTACTTCTTCACCGAGAGAGTGGTGGACCATTGGAACAGACTCCCACTCCAGGTGATAAAGGCCAGCAGCGTGACGGATTTTAAGAGAAAATGGGATACTCACGTGGGATCTTTAAGGGAGTAAACTCAGGGAGGAGGGATACCTGGAATGGGCAGACTTGGTGGGCTATAGCCCTTTTCTGCCGCTTTTTTCTATGTTTCTAAAAACGAGACGTATGGTCACATTAGGCATACCACTGGTAACATCCATTTCCTCAGAGCAATCTCCATTGACCACTACCCTCTTTCGTCTTCCACTCAACCAGTTTCTGACCCAGCATGTCACTTTGGGGTCCATCCCAAGGGTACCCATTTATTAGACGTCTATGTGGAACACTGTCAAAGGCTTTGCTAAAATCTAAATACACCACATTTAATGCACTCCCTCTATCCAATTCTCTGATCACCCAGTCAAAGAAATTGATCAGATTTGTCTGACAAGACCTACCTCTAGTGAATCCATGTTGCCTTAGGCACTTTTATATTTATCTAAACCTTGAGTATATGCTGTGAATGGCTTTCATTTGACAATTTTGCCCAATAGTAAAAAAGTTTAATTTCACTTATAAAAAAATGTGCAGTATTTTCCATTCAGTCCCTATTAGTATAAGAATGCATGAACAATAAAGTTTCAGTTATGTCAAAACAACTTTCAAATAATGAAGCTATTCAACAGATAATTATTGATTAGGAGAGCAATAAGCAAATAATGTGCATGAAATGTTTTCTCTGCAAGCTGGAAGTAAATAAATACATAAATATTATGCAAGGTTACAGCTTTTCTATAGAGAAATGCAAATGCTGCCCTGATTTATTTCTCCTGCAGTATGTGATCGGTTTATAATTGACCCAGCTGCACTACTTTGGCCTACATGGATTTTCTCAAAACTTAAGCTCTGATCAGTCCATATTAGCTCTCATTTATTAAGAAGCATCCTTCAGCATGGATTTTGCCATGTCTGTGATTTACTTTACTCCCAATAGATCAGCATTGTGAAATAATTATGCAGCTGTCATATAACATGAAGAACTTTCAGAAGCCATAAAAGCCATAATGTTGCTTAATAAAATATCTTGAGGTGAATATTCAAAGGGGTTAGGTTCCTAAATTAGCATCTTTGAAAATTTGCTAGGGCTAAAACTATGGGGTCCTTTTATCAAGCCGTGCTAGCGGGGTTAGCGCGTCGGACATTTCATCACGCGCTAATCCCCGCGGCCGGCTACAAAACTAACGCCTGCTTAGTGCAGGCGTTAGCGGCAGGCAGTTAAATGTGCGGTATTACGCACGTTAAATCCCTACCGCAGTTTGATAAAAGGACCCCTATATATTTATGCTTCTAGTTTCACCAGGCTTCTAAGTTTAGGAAATTGGAAATTGTAGGGCTCAAGTTAAAACAAGATAGTTTTCCCTTAGGGTAAAGGATAAGGATGGTGTTAAGAGCCATCAGGGAAAATCTATAAGCTCACACCCAGGGCTATGCACCACTCTGCGGCCAGGGCTAATGACAGACATGCTGGAGCCCAGGGGAGGCCCTCCCAATTCCTCTCCTCTCTACCCCCTTCCATGATTTCTGCACCCATCAAATGCCCTCCTACTCAGCATCTCTCTTCCCTCCTTACCCTCACCCTCAAATCTACCAAATGTCCTCCCATCCAGCATCTCTCCCTTCATTTTAAAATCAGCTGCTCCAGGGGGCCCCTGTGGGCTGGTATGTCCTTCCCTTCTTCCCCCACCCAGCTCTGAAGCCCCTTTCACCTGTAAAAATGCAAGGCAGTTGCTGTCAAGGCAGCTATACTCTAGCGCTGTCTGCAGCCTCGGAGCTGTTCTTTTGCCATAGTCTGACCCCCTCTGAAGCAACTTCCTATTTCCGCTTCGGTGGACCATATCAGAGGAACAGTTCTGAGAATGCTGTGGGAACGCTAGAGAATTATTATCATGCCGTGACCTGTTTGCATTTTTACAGGTGAGGGGGACTTTGGAACTGGGTGGGGAGAAAGGAAGAAATCCTGGCCTAAGGCTTGAGGGTCATTTTCTGTGCCCATTCATACTCTAATTCTTCCCTCTCTCCTTAAAGAATGACACGGGGATGGTTTCCCATGGTTAACTGTGGGGATGAGGATGGTGACAAATTCTTTAGCATTATCTTTTAACGTTCAACAACTTTCTTCCATTTTTCTGTTTTCTTCTCAAAATCTATCTACTTTTTCATGTCTTTCCTTCCCATTTATCCATGTGTACCATCTCCTCACTCTTTCTTTTCCCCTATTCCCATCTATCCATAAGAAGCATTTTGTCTCTCTCTTCCCTGCCACACCCACTGCGGTGCACCATCTCCTCCCTCTCCCATGGTCTGACATCTCTGTCTTTCCCTCTCCCCCCTCCTATGGTATGGCATCTTTTTCCTCTCCTTCCCACAGCCTGGTATCTCTCTCATTTCCCATAGTCTGGCATATCTCTCTTCTTCCATCCCTCTTCTCGTGGTCTAACATCTCTTTCCTTCTCTTCCCCCCTTCCTGCAATATGGCATCTCATGCCTCTCCTTTCTGCAGTCTGCCATATCTCTCTCTCCCCTCCTTCCCTTACATTTCCTGGTCTGGCAACTCTCTTCTTCCCCTTCCAGTGAATCTGGCATCTCTCCCTTCCTTGACTCATCTCGCCTCTCGCCCAGTGTAACATTTCTCCCTCCCTTCCTCCTTTCTGCCCCCTGCAGTCCAACATCCTCCTCTCTGCTTAACATACAGAATCTGCATTCATGAATTTTAAGAGGTACTACATGGATAGTGTCACTGAAATTTTACTGCAGTTACCCTAGCACAACGTGGGCTATTCTATTATACAGGTACCTGGAGAGTAACTGGTAGAAGTCTATTCTATAAACATGGAAACATAGAAAAATAAAGGCAGATAAAGAACATATGGCCTATCCAGTCTCCCCCAACCATGCTGTCTACTATTCTTTCCTCTCCTAGGCATCTATGTTCCTTTATAGACTATCAGAATAGCTGGGCTAAATACATATATGCCCAAAAGGTACCATGAGTACAAATGTCAGCTATAGAGCTGTCTGAAGGAACAAGGGGTTCTCCCTCACAGGGAATGCAGCTATACCTCTATAAATCAGAAGGTGTTAGTTCACTGATGTGGCAGTCAAAATGTCATCCAGTAGGTGGTGCTACACATCAGAACAGGTCCTGCTGAGTAATGAGGCTGGGACTCAGGAGAGAAGGCATTCAAATGCCCTAGAGGGAAGTCAGTCGGAGAGGTCCCAGAGAGAGAGGGGCCCTGGGAAGGAATGGAGTGTGTAGGAAAGTGTCAAAGTAATGGCTGGTCTCTGCTTGGCTAAGGTATGCCAACTATTTTGCTTAAAGATCATTTGACCTGTTCTAGGTGCTGGCTGGGGTCAGTCCTGACTAACTTAATAAAGATTAAAGATTGCTAAGAGAGCTAAAACAGCAGGTAGACACTCAAAGCACCCAAAACATCTTCTGAAAAATGTTTTTTCCTTTTTTCTGTACCTGCCTTATTCAAAACTTAATAAAAATTTTGAACTAAAAAACAAAAAAGATTGCTGAATTGGACTCAACTCTTAGGGGTCCTTTTATCAAGCTGTGGTAGGGGTTTAATGCACGGAATACCGCACGTTAAACCGCCTGCCACACTAGCCACTAATGCCTGCATTGAGCAGGCGTTAGTTTTTTAGCCGGCCGCGGGGGTTAGCGCGTGATGAAATGTCCGACGCGCTAAGCCCCGCTAGCGCGGCTTGATAAAAGGAGCCCTTAGTAGTTAATTTACGTTGTTTTTCATGAGCCTGTAAAACAACAGTTTCAGGTTTGTGAATGAATAAAGACTATCATTGCATCTTTAAAAATTGTGTGTACACAGGGTTTTCCCTGAAGAATCCACTCAAGTATCTCACAAGCTTGTGTAAATGCTCACAGCAAAATATCAGTGATGTGCTGTCACCATTTTGAAAAATAGCCGTGGCAGGAAGGTACAATGGGAATATTCCTGACTCATTAATCCCATGGATGCAGCAAATGGTGAGATGAGGTAGGAATCCCAGGGGAGGGGGCACCATTGTTTGGGTTGACTGTGTGTGTGTGGGGGGGGGGGAGTCAGGAGCCTGCTGTACATCATAGGGGTCAATAAAACAGTTTTGGAAATTCTTTTTTTTAGGAATAAATGAAACTAAATGATGATCCCATGTAGGGTTAACCAGACATCTGGGAAAAACCGGGCATGTCCTCTTTTTCAAGGACTGTCCGGGTGCCCGGACAGTTTTTTTTTAATTCGTGGAGTCTGCCCTGGTTTAGCCGGCTCTCCCGACCTACCTCCTTCCCAGGCCGGCCACTGTAATTGAATCTTCAGGCAGCCAACAGCAGCAATGAGGTAAGCCTGCTGCCACTGGCCTACCCCAGAAGCCACCTCTCTGCAGCGACTTCCTGTTTCCACTTGCAGAGAGGCAGCTTCCAGAGCAGGCTGGTGTCAGCAGGCTTCCCGTCGTAGTCTCGAGAGACTACGGGAACTCATGGCAGCCATATGCTATGAATGATCTGCACGGGCCAGAACGTAGGAAAATTGCTCCTGCCCCGAAGGCCTGCTAGACCACCAGGTAAGGTCTAGGATGCCAGGAGGGACGTGGGAAGGTCCGGAATGAGGCGGGGGTGGGTCAGAGCCGGCTGAAAACTTATTCGCGATTTTTCACACTTTGCGGTCTGGCTCTGCACCCAACCCCCGCGAATACCGAGGAAGAAGTGGTTGGTGTGCCTCCCTCCTTCTGCCTAAGTCTTAATCCCCTTCCTGGGTGTAAACTGACCTCTGATTGGTTGGGAAGCTCTCAAGCCTGAGGCTTGAGCAGGAGCTAACGGCTGATCTGAATAGAGCCTTCCTATTTTCATGTCTTTCTCCTTAGCACTTTCCCTATAGGCTTGGGTTTCCTTTAACACCTGTTTTTGGAAGGGTAAATAGACCCTCGTGTCTACACACCTGTTCCCCTGTGCCTGCTGTATCTTACTGGGAACATAATTGCATACTCTAGGTTGTGGCATTGACTTGCTCACCCTGGGTATTGGTGCTGGGGCAGGGACTATATCCTTCAACCTATGCTTTACCCTGGCAACTGTTGTGTTTCCTGGTATTTCCCTGTCACAGTATTTGATAAGGGTAAATTTATTTAGATTGCAATTCTTATCAAAAGGAAGTCCAAAATTCAGTAGGAGATTAGTTTTAACCCTGCTAGGCGGATCGATAAAGAAGAATTCAAGATGGCAGATAAGGAATGTGCTGCAGACCAGTTCCCACCTTCATTTGGCTGGGCAACATCTCAGTGTCTACCTTTACATAACTAGAAGAAATTAGTACTTTACAAGTACAACATAAAATATGATGGCAGAGAATGACTGCAAGACCCATTTAGTGTCTCAATATTTTGTTCAATAGTCATGCTTAGAAACAACTTCACATGTCAAACTGAAGAAAATAAACATTGTCATAGACGGAAAAAAAATTCTAAAATGGATTTAGCCGCTGTAAATTATAATATTGGAAACAGAAATTACAAAATAGTCCATTGTTCAGAATCACAATAATGCTCAAAACAAGGCACATCTCCAAGGAACTGAGCTTACACAACACAAGAAACAACGACAGAGAATATTTAGTAACGGATATCACTAGGCAACTGTAAGGAATTTTTCTTTGGCCTTGATGAAAACACAATGCAATGTAGCCTGAATCACATTTGTAGAAGAAGAAGAAAGCCTGTTTGGTTAATAATAAATGAATTTAATAAGAAACTTTCAGAATAATGAAAACATTTTAGTAACTATTTACTAGCGTGGTAGCTTTCTCAACACTAATGAAAGTTCAACAAGTAGGCTGAAAGTTTGCAGCAAGGATACAGAGTGGGGTCTAATAAAGGCATTGAACTCTAAGAAGACAAACAGGTTGGGGGTAACGCTGAGGTAACTTGCCTGGAGTCACCATAGTTGTAACCCTAACATCAAGGAGCAGGAGGTGACAGAATGTTCCAAGCAATAGCTTGCGCCTAAGAAGTGACGTCAGAGAGAGTACCGAAGCCGCTGCAAGCAGTGCTCATGCCGAAGATATAAAGGTACGGGAAAGGGGCGCAAGCATCAGGGGAGGGCAGGAGAGGAGTCTCGCCACCCCGGGTATTGCCCACCCCCTGCTACGCCACTGGGTAGCAGTGTGGATTGTTACAAAGCTAGCTGGGAAGACATGATAGAGGGTAAGGGTGTAGGATCCAAAAATGTGACTGGTTAGAAAATGGAAATTCCTGAGCAGATTTGAACATTATCAGGATGGGGCTGAGAAAATAAGGAAAAGATAAGGGAGGGGGGTGCTGGTGCTGGATATAGTGTAAAAATGTATGTAGTCACCTACTTAATGTGATGGGAAGAGGCACTTTCAAAAGGATGTCCAAGTCAGAATAGAGATGTCCAGCTCATAATGTCCAAAATGGACATCTATCTCACAAGTATTTTCCTGTAGGAAATACGTCAGGATTTCCTTTTTGAAAATATGTGAGATGGATCTCTGTGTGCTGAGGATGTCCAGCATGAACAGCCAGTTTATAAACTGAAATCTTCAACATATGAATGGCAAAAAAGTTGGAACAAAGACGTCTGTCTGGCAGCATTCTTTAGAATAGTCACATAGACCTTCAAACAGAGCGGAGGGATAGCCTAGTGTAGGGTGACCAGACGTCCGGGAAAATCAGGACATGTCCTCTTTTTAGATGACAGACTTTCCAAAACCCAGGACAAGCTCCGGCCACATCTGGAGGGTGTCTGAGCATGCTTGGATGACATCACACACATCCGTGCAAGCTCCAGGCTCTCCAGACGTGCCTGGAGCTTGCCCGGGAGGAGGCTTTTGGGGGCGGGGCTAGAGGCAGAATGGGGTGGGGTCATGTGTCCGGGGATTCCCGGAAAAAAATATGGAAACCCTAGCCTTGTAGTTAATGCAATGAACAAGTGAGTGATCCAGGTTCGCCTCCCACTTTATTTAATTTTGTAATTGTGAGTCTTCCAGGAACATAAAAATACCTACTGTACCTGAATGTACACCATTTCTATAGCCTTTAGGCTTTCAGGTGGCTTATATATTTATGTACAATAGGTATTTTTATGTTCCTGGAGAGCTCACAATAAAAACAAAAGGAATTAAAGCAGGATTTGAACTTGGGTTTGTTGGTTTAAAGTCCACTGCACTAACTGCTAGATCAGTGGTCTCAAACTCAAAACCTTTGCAGGGCCACATTTTGGATTTATAGGTATTTGGAGGGCCTCAGAAAAAAATAGTTAATGTCTTATTAAAGAAATGACAACTTTGCATGAGGTAAAACTCTTTATAGTTTATGGTCCAGTCTTAATAATATTGCAATTTATAGATAAAGAGACATATGATCAAGAAACTGTTTTACTTTTGTGATTATGCTAAACATACTGAGGGCCTCAAAATAGTACCTGGTGGGCCGCATGTGGCCCCTGGGCCACACGTTTGAGACCACTGTGCTAGATACTCCTTAGACTTACTTCCAGCTATGGGAAGAAGGTAAGTTTGAGAGAAAGAAGCGAACGGGAGGGGAATGTATAGCGGCAAACCATTTTTTCGGGGAGGGTGACCTGCAAATGCACATGACTGGCTTATAGCAGGCTGGCAAAGACTTTTAACTTACATTAACAAGGATAAGATGAAAAGAATAGTGATGGGTAATGATAGGGTGCAGCTATTCATAGAAGGTGAGATGTTGGAATGTGTAGACCAGTGGTCTCCAACAGTGGCTTAGTAAGGTTGAGGGGTACCCCTCCCCCACCACATGTGCTCCCCCTTGCCTTCCCCCGTACCTTTTTGGTACTCTCTCTGATGTCACTTCCTAGGGGTGGGTCCCGAAAGTGACATCAGAGAGAGCACCAAAAAGGTGCAGGGGATGGCAAGGGGACGCATGGC
Organism: Geotrypetes seraphini; assembly: GCF_902459505.1. Taxonomy (NCBI): domain Eukaryota; kingdom Metazoa; phylum Chordata; class Amphibia; order Gymnophiona; family Dermophiidae; genus Geotrypetes; species Geotrypetes seraphini. The sequence goes on along the minus strand of NC_047091.1, from coordinate 143,699,664 downwards.
AAGCGGAGGAGCGGGGGGGGGGAGTGAATGAGTGGGCAGGTGGGCGGAGAGGAGGAGGAGTGCCACCATGCCCTGAAGAAGACTGCTTCTGGGGCAGACTGCGCCCCTCTTACTACGCCACTGGTCTCCAACCTTTTTCATATAAAAGGCCACAGTGTGAATATGAGAAAACTCTGAGGGCCACCAAAAGGTTTCAAGTTTACACATACTACTAATTTTGTAAACTATTTTGACCTGCTTGTTCAGACTGGGTATTAAACATTAAAAATTAATACTAATGTTAATTCTACACCACTTCAAGGATTTATTTGATAAACTCATCTTTATTTTGGATTGTCAACAGTCATAAAATCCATAAACGAGACACCTGAGTAACACATTTAAGAGATTGTTTGCAATTACTACATCAAGCGGGCAAGATTGAAATTAACTCATTTACAAGATTTGAAAAGCATTTCAGCCAAGGGTTTCTGGGTCACCATAGAGGAAGTCAAGGGCCACGCATTGGATTGCATATACTTAGGAAGCATGATGACCAAAAATAATAGCTGTAGCAAGGAAATATGAAAGCAGAGTAGAATAGCGAGTAGCGTTTTGTGAGCCTGATTATAATATGGAAGAGTAAGACCATTAAGCAGACTACGAATACTGGGACTGCATGATGTCTACATTGCTAAACACATGCAGTCTTGTTTTATTTGCATTGTTTTTACTAAAGTTGAAGTATTTGTATTGTTTTTATTTTGTTTCTTTAAAAATTTATGTATGTAAAGTTATAATCCGCTTTGAATTTTTGAGATAATGTGGAATATATGACTTTCAATAAACAATTTAAAAAAAGAAAAGAGTAGAAATCTTTACAATGTTCGGGTAATAGCCATACAGCAAGGGCATTTTAAGAAATTTAGGGATGTTTGGGAGCCATTAACAAAATATTGTACAGAATGAATATTATTTTTTTCCCTTTATTCATAAACGTCCAGGGTGGGGAGGGAAAACTTTATGATTTCTTATGCTTAAGTACAATTGTTGGGTATAAGGGGGGGTGGGGTGAGTTAAAATTTGATGGCATTAAGTGATGTTAAAGTATAAAATGATTGTATCTTATGTTACACTTATTGAAAGTTTTAAAAATGAATAAAGATTAGAAAAAGAAAAAGAAGAGTAGAAACTGTGAGTCCTGTCATCGTGGAAAGAAGTTCATTCTGCTGCTATCTCCATCTCTTATATGCAGTAAAATTGTGACCTCTGGGACAAGGACAACATATTCTGATATAACTGGTTACTTAACTGCTGCTGCCGCAAAATGTACGTAAGTAGTAGCCACTGGGAGGATATTCTATAAATGGTGTCAAACCGTAGGCGCTGGTAAGCGCCCTACCTGCACCTAAGTTAATTGAGAAATGCTATTTAAAACAGCAAAAAAATGGTAGAATTAAAGTGTCTACTGGCACCAGAATCGCGCCTACATAGGTGCTTTATGGCACTTAATGCCACTATGGGCATGGATAATGCCGGAAGTGGCATTAGGCTCTGTAAAGTGCCTATGTAGGTGGAATTCATGGCATAGATAGGCACCGGAAATGTAGGCCAGGGATTTCCAGGCCTACATTTCTGGTGCCTATCTGTCCCGGAGGCCAAATTCTTTCTATGGTGCTGTCACCTGATTGACATGCAGTCTGCGGCCGCTTTTTAGGTGGCAATCGATATCAGCACCATATAAAGAATCCAGGCCCAGAAGCCTAAACCTATTTGAATCCACTTGAGTATAAAACATTATCCAGTCAAAAAAATACTGAGGGGAGAGTAAATCACAGTGACTGTTGCACGTGAACGTTGTCATTTAACAAATGATATACTCGTAAACACAATTTAGCTGAACCTGAGCAGAACAACATGCCCTAAAGACAACAATAATGGATCCACTTTCTGTTGGCTTTATGACAGACTGTCATGGCTTTTGAGCTTTTTTTTTTTTGAAGGATAATGGTCTCAAATTGCCTCTTTTCATTGCCACTACATAGAAGATATAAAATCAACGCAACAATTTTTTTTGGCTTATCAGAGGCTTTGACAGAAAATTAATGATGGCCATTTGTAAATATGCATTTCATTTCTGAGGCCAAGTGTAGAAATGTTAACCAACATTTGTCAACATTTGCAAGCGTTTAGCTTCCAATTTTCTGCCCTCATCAATCTGTTCTTCTTTAACAAGTTGTGCCAAAACAATTGAAAAGCCAGAAAAAATTATTGTGGAGCATTTTGGGCCAGCCTCTATAAACGGTATCTATGCGTTCCTACACTGCAGGCGCTGCTCCGCGCAGTTGTCAATCAACTGTTAGACGTTGCTTGTAGAATCACACCTAGTGGCACCTAAGCAGACTTAGGTGTTGCTAGACACTATAGTAGTAGGCACTGGCATGTTAGGTCAAGTTTTAACCAGATAGTACCGCTGAAAATAACCAGTTAATGCTAAAATGAAAACTGGCTATTTGAGGGGCATTCCAGGTTGGAGTCAGCACTTGACCAGTCAAGTTAACGGCATAAATAGGACCGCCTAAAAGTCAATCCTATCTTTATATGGTAAACCATGGCCGATTACTTGCTGAATATCGCCTTTAATCAACCATGCATTAGCCAGTTCCAGAAACCTGGAAATTCAATGCCCGTGCCCAAAGATGAAGCCCAGTATTAAATTTCTGGCTTTAACATTGGCAGTGGACAGCGAAACATTGATCACCACAGGCTGACTATCCAGCCCTAAGTATTTTCTAAGCAATGAAATCCAAGTCAATACGATAAAAAGAAGATTGTAACAATTCTAGTTCAGTGCTATCTGTACCCTCTGTTTTTTCCCTCCTGGGATCATTACCAAAAATAGGGTTCGGATATGAACTCAGCCAACGATCAAAAGTCAGGGCAGCCTCCCAAAGGTACGAGGCATTACCGTGGGGCAATGCAACTGGAAGCTGTGGTTTTAAGATAACACTGTGCAATAGAGGCTTTGGGGCATGAATTGTAGTGGGTGTTCTAGTGATTTGGGAGTCGCTGAATTCAAAATTTTTCGGCATAACCCTCTGAATTTTGGCAAAAGAGCATTGTAAAGCGAAAATTAACATTTTCACTAAATGTTATAACAATCTGTGAAATGTTGAAACAGTTTGCCTCAAATTAGATTATTTTCCCCCGATAATCTTGGTAATGCAAGCGATGAGCACAGGGAAAGGTTTCACCGGGACATTGCTACAATGGAGAAACGATATCAGGGCCGATGGAATTCATCAATGCCGGCTGACTATTGTTGGACATTAATTAAAGATGCTCCTAATCTCGAGTATAAACGCACTTCGACAGCAAAACGCTGCTAGAAAATAATATTTATAGGAACTCTTAAATCGGCGCACGTGTTACATTATGACTTCTCATGTTATAAATATTAGCGATTTGCTCAAAATCTGTACTTGATAGGAGAAAACTGAGGCTATTTTCATACACAGGTCAAATTCTATAAAGTACCGTATTTTCACGCATATAACGCATGCGTTATACACGATTTTACAAACCGTGCATAACCTTGCGCGTTATACGCGTGAGAGCGTTGTACAAATTTTTTTTACATAGTTCCCCCCCCGACATCCGATTCACCCCCCTGCAGGACCGCTCACACCCCCACCCCGAAGGACCGCTCGCACGCACCCGCATCCGCACCCCCACCCCGAAGGACCGCTCGCAAGCACTCCCACCTGCACCCCCACCCCCACCCTGAAGGACCGCTCGCACCCCCACAGCCTCCCGACTCCCCCCATCATGTAGACGCTCCGGCGGTCCCGCCCTTTCTCTGACATCAGAGAAAGGGCGGGACCGCCGGAAGAGGAAGCAGCGCAGGCGCAGGGCTCACAGAAGGGCCGGGACCGCCAAGAGGAAGCAGCAGGACACCGGTAGGAGCGTCTACATGATGGGGGGGGGGGTCGGGAGGCTGTGGGGGTGCGAGTGGTCCTTTAGGGTGGGGGTGCGGGTGTGGGTGGGAGTGAGTGCGAGCGGTCCTTCGGGGTGGGGGTGCGAGCGGCCCTGCGGGGGGGTGAATTGGACGTCGGGGGGGCATCAGGCTTTCAGGGTGGGGACAGGACTTCAAGGGGGAGAGGAGAGTCGAGGCGGGCGAAAGGAGAGTCGGGGTGGCCAGAGGAGAGTCGTGGCGGGCGAAATAAGAGTCGGGCGGTGACGGGAGAGTCGGGGCAGCATGCGCGGTATACGGGTGTGCGTGGTATACAAAATTTTTTTTACATATATTTCGGTTTCCCATGCGCTATACCCATGTGCGCATTTTACACGGGTGCGCGTTATCTATGTGAAAATCCGGTAAACCTCATTTCTTGCCTCAGAAAAAAAGTTAAAATTTGTTGCGCAGTGTAATGAGTCACTTGTTCATTCAAAGTTAATGTGTTTTACAGTAGTCCTGTCCCCACTCTGCCTTGTGGTAATAGCTGGGCTTACTCTGGAGGAAAGGAAGAGATTAAAGATCTGCCTAGATGAACTCCATGTTGGTTTGCCCATTTATGAATTAAATAGCAGAGCTTGCTAGTGTGTATTCAGTTAACCAGACTCTCAGCCCTGCCATCCAATACAACTGTGAATCATAAATATGCAATCATTTATTCATAAAGGTAGACTTTGCTTTGTCCTGTGGAAGGGATATTTAATTATTGAACTTGTCGAAGTGCAATGTTTCCACTGCAGGGTTAAAGACAACGTCTAGACCGATGTTTCAAACGGACGCGATGTTATGTTTGCAATGTAAACTTCATTTCAGAGGCAGCCCGTTGATAAATGCAGATGGAAAAGGTTCCCGTTCTGTTTACTGACAAATGATCTTGAAAGCAAAAGGTAAAGCACTTAATATAATTGCAAAGGGACACATATGACTCCCATGCATCAACGGCGGGGAGAAGCTCAGCATACTTAGTGAAAATTCAAATGAGTGTCATTGCTGGGCTCTTAACCCATGCATATTAAACCAGAAGCGAGCGAGACTAGCCAACGGCTCTGTTTCAGAGAAAATGCTCGGTCCAAAAATATAAAACACAAAAGATCTGGGCACATTTATTAAATGTGTAATACTCCTAGTTAGCATGGTGATTTATAACATAGGTAAACTCCACAGACATTTAGAAATGTCAGGCTAGCATCGGAAAAGAATGTAGGCAAAGCCACTACAGCTTCCTGGTAGCAGCTACCTATGTATTTTATACCCTAATTTCTCATTGAGTCCTGCGAGAACACTTGATTTGTAAATGGACAACTTTCGTGGCAACTTAATCCATTTCAGAAGCGTAATCTTACTTGTTTTCCAAATTAAAAATGCTTCTGTGAAACATGAAGATATGATTCTCTCTCGTGCTATCTTTAGAGTTTGTAACAGAGTACTGCAAGCCTCTGTTACATCCGGGCTGTTGTCAGCAGATATCGGAAGTTCACTGAAAGCTGAATTGCAAGCTAGACCAGAGACTGACACCCATTCTGGAAGACTTAAGAGTCTTTCGCTGTTACCATTTGGCTTCCTGAAGAAATTTTTAAACGTGGCACGTCGAGGCCAAAGAACTATATACAAAAGATAAGTGCTTTTTCAATAATACAATCTTTCAAGTCATGCACATATCATCAATAATAATAATTACCTTAGCGCGCATGTGCACTTCAATTTTCATGGCTCCGTGCGTCTGTAGCTCCTTGGTCGGCAGAGAAGTTGGTAAAGCGTGCGCACGTGCGCGTCGCTTGCAATGCATGAGGCGTGCGCTCGGACGCGTTCAATTTGCTGTGAGTGGCGGTTTACTTCTCCCAGCAGCGTTATTCTGTGCCGGTTGCCGTTTGCTGCTTGAAAAAAAAGTAGGTGGGAGAAGGGGCGCAATAATTTACATCCCGCCTAAGATCCCCAATATTCCCCCGACATCCAGGACCTCCATCGACATCCCCCTGACATCTCCACACACACGGACAGGGACCAAACAGACGGGACTGGCAGTCTTACAGAAAAGGTGGCAGTGAAAGACACACACAGAAGGACAGGGAGCCAGGGAGAGAGATTAAAAGAAAAAAAACCAAACAAACCAGACAGCAGACAAGGAGAAAGAGACACAAAAAAAAAGACAGAAAGACAGTGGCCAAGGAGACAGTCAGCAAAAAAGGCATACAGCGGCCAAGGAGACAGTCAGCAAAAAAAGACAGACAGACATACAGCGGCTAAGGAGACAGACAGCAAAAAAAGACATACAGTGGCCAAGGAGACAGTCAGCAAAAAAAGACAGACATACAGTGGCCAAGGAGACAGACAGCAAAAAAAGACAGGCAGACATACAGTGGCCAAGGAGATAGACAGCAAAAAAAGACATACAGTGGCCAAGGAGACAGACAGCAAAAAAAACAGACAGACATACAGTGACCAAGGAGACAGAGAGCAAAAAAAGACATACATCAGCCAAGGAGACAGTCAGCAAAAAAAAAAAAAAAACCCCAGACAGACAGACAGCGGCCAAGGAGACAGACAGCAAAAAAAGACATACAGCGGCCAAGGAGACAGTCAGCAAAGAAAGAGACAGACATACAGTGGCCAAGGAGACAGTCAGCAAAAAAAGACAGACATACAGTGGCCAAGGAGACAGACAGCAAAAAAAACAGACAGACATACAGTGACCAAGGAGACAGAGAGCAAAAAAAGACATACATCAGCCAAGGAGACAGTCAGCAAAAAAAAAAAAAAAAAACCCAGACAGACAGCCAGCGGCCAAGGAGACAGACAGCAAAGAAAGACATACAGTGGCCAAGGAGACAGTCAGCAAAAAAAGACAGACAGACATCCAGCAGCCAAGGAGACAGACAGCAAAAAAAACCCCAACAAAACAGACAGACATACATCAGCCAAGGAGACAGACCGAAATAAAGAAAGACAGACCGATAGCAGCCAAGGAGACAGACAAGAAAAAAAAAAACCAGACAGACAGACAGGGAGCCAGACATACAGAAAGAAATCAACTGTACTGTAAAGCTCTCACAGTAAGTTTTCAGTAAATTTTTTTAACTGTTAAGTCTGCACATCTATTCTAGCACCCGTTAATCTAATGGGCTTAAACACTAGTGCACATATAAAAGTGTGTTAAGGTGGAGGTTATGCTATGATTGGGTGGTGAGGTTTTTTGGGGACTTTCTGTCCCCTTTTTCCTCCATGTCTCTGAGCACAATCTATCCACTGATTAAAGTATAAGGATTATGGAGGTCCGAGAGGACTTTTAAGAAGTTACAGCAATTACACTAGCGTGTTTTTTGTTTATTTTCTTGAATGTTCAAACGACAGCTTAAAGTCCATTTATTTTGTGAAGCTTTTCCAGAATTAACAGTCACTTAGAGCTAGGCTGTGCTAGTGGCTGTTGACCTGGCAGTCAATGAGAGCACCGGGAGTCAAATTTACTATTCCCCCTTCCCCACCTCTTTTACAAAACCGCAGAAGTGGTTTTCAGCGCAGGCCGGCGCGCTGAATGCTCTGCACTGCTCCCAACACACGTAGGAACTCTAGGAGTGTCGGGAGCAGCACATAACATTGAGCGCACCAGCCGGCACTAAAAAACATTATCGAGGTTTTGTAAAAGGGGGAGAGGGATATGTTCTTTTCTTTTCTATTATTTTATGGCATTCTTTTCTATGCTTTGAATTTTTGTATTATAACTTATTGTACGGATGTTATGCCCTTGAGCAGATAAGAAAATGAAATAAACCTGAACCTAAACCTAAGGGCTATAGGTACATGGGGCGTTTGTGTCATTTAGTAGCCAATGCAAAAAAGACAAATCCAGAGTGGAGGATACAAGATAAGGATGGGAAGAAATCTAAGTGAAGGGTTTTATTCTTCCAGTGTTTAGCCAAGATGCAACTAATTTAGGGGTCCTTTTACTAGAGGGTGATAAGCATTTAATACACGGGTAGGCTAATTTTTATTCTTTATTGAAAGCTTCTCTACCACTATTAATGACTGGGATGTCAATTCAGAGTGATTTACCTGAGCTCTGTAATGATGTTACAATAGATGAGCTTCCGTTAAGGTGTTACAATACAGAATTCGCGTTTTAAATGGATTTCACAGAACAAGTTAAAGTGTTTTGCGGCAATTTGCCTGGTTGTGCACACTAGCCAGCAAGTGACCTATTTTTAGAAGGGGAGAGTAACATGGGTGGACAGGGGTGTTGGGGGGGCATTTCTGCATTATCCAGCTAGCATGTTGTGATTAATGTACATCAAGGCCCTAATTCTACTCGTATATACGCTGACTAGAAATTAACGCTGACTAGAATCAAACTTAGCACCGCCTAAATGGTGTTAGGCATCAGGGGCACCATATTTATGCCAGGGTTTTCTTGGCCTAAATGCATATGCCTAGGTTAGGCGCACAGGTGCCTAAGTTCAAAGCACGCCCATGTTCTGCCCCTAATCATGCCCACTTTTAGATAGGCGTTTTGGACTAGGCGCCTACCACTTTGTGGCAGGTGCCAACCAAGTTAGGCACCAAACTTGGAATTAACTGTGGTTAATGTCAATTTTGAGATGTTCATTGCCAATTATTGGTACCAATTAAACATATTAATCAATTAAGGTAGGTGCTTAACTTTCAGAGCACTTTATAGAATTTTGGAGTCATTGGATAATGCAGAGTTGACGTGAGCTGCAGTGTACCTATCGCCTTCGAACTAAGATGGAGTAAGTGCTCCTACTTTAACTGTATGAAGTTGTCGCACACTGATGACAATATTGATTCATGATCTGCATTAAAACATTAAAACCCCACCCTCCCAAAGAGCCGTGGTAAATCTGGGCTTAGTGTGTGGGAAAATCCCACGTTAAAACATGTTAAGAGTGGCACAGTAAGGGGGGGCAGGGGGTTGGTCCACCCCAAGCATCGTCATGGTGAGGGCACTGGCTCCCCTCCTCCTCTCCACCCCCTTGCTCTTTCCCTCGCCATGCGCATGTGCCTTCACTTCCCCCCCCCCCCCACCGTACCTCTATCTCATGCCGGCATGAGCAGCAACTTCAACCTGCTGCTCGCGTCAGCATCGGATTTCCCTCTGATGTAACTTCTGGATCCTGTGCGTAGGAAGTGATGGCAGAGGGAGAACTGACAAGGGAAGCAAGTTGGTGATGCTACTCACGACAGGGAAGTTAAGAGGCATGGGGAAGGGAAGGTGTGCATGCCTGCATATGCATGGCAGGGGGGGCAGGGAGGAGCGCCACTGCCCCGGATGCCTCTCACTCTCACTACGTCACTGCATGTTAAACACAGATTTCACCGCAGTTTAGTAAAAGGGCCCTTTAATGTTTTGCACAAGGATTTCTTTTTAATGTGTGCTTTTACTGGATAAAACCTAAAATCAGAAACCCTGTAGTGGCTCTAGTTCAATACCCTCCCTAGACTGCTATAAATCTTTGCCATTATCTTAATCAGCTTATCTTTAGAAAGGTTCCTACTACTTATTTAAATCATTGATTGCAGCTAGTGAATTATTTAGAAGATCTTCGGTGATTCTAATGCATCGGATAAGGTTCTGTACCGTCACGCACTGGGAAACGGCTCAATCAATAACTTAATAGAGCAGCAAGTCCTTTGTGAGAAAGGAAACTGGAGAGGGCATGCTCTGTGTCGCTGCACACACAAACCAAAGTGTACTATAATCATCAAAGGCATGCACTGTTGACAACTAGCTCTATGCCATCATGAGATTAAATTACAGGGCAGGATTTTCTTACCATGTCATAGTCCCTGGTTTCCAAACTTGCCCTCCGAGGCCCCTAAAGCTGTTCTGATTTGAAAGCATAAATATGCACACAGGATCTGCTGTTTGTAACTATATACCAGTAGCCTAATTGTTAGTAGTCAGGGCTTTGAGCCTGGCAAAGTGGTTTCAATGCCCACTACTGCTCATTGTGACCTTGTGCAAGTTGCTTAACCCTCACTGCCCAGCAAAAGGATCTAGGTGTCATTATTGAGGATTTGTTGAAACCCTCAGCTCAATATGCGTTAGCCGCTAAAAATGCAAATAGAATGCTAGGAATAATCAGGAAAGGAATGGAAAACAAAGATGAAAATGTTATAGTGCCTTTGTATCGCTCTATGATATGGCCACACCTCGAATACTGTGTGCAATTCTGGTTGCCATATTTCAAAAAAGATGTAGCAGTATTAGAAAAGGTATAGAGAAAGGTGACAAAAATGATAAAAGGAATGGGACGATTTCCCTATGAGGAAAGGCTAAAGTGGCTAGTGCTCTTTAACTTGAAGAAGAGAGGGCTCAAGGGTGATATGATATAGATCTATAAAATACTGAGTGGAGTGGAAAGGCTAGGGGGCATGCAATGAAGCTACTAAGTAGTAGATTTTAAAAACACAAGAGAAAATATTTCTTCACACAACATGTAGTTAAACTCTGGAATTCATTGCCGGAGAATATGTTGAAATCAGTTAGCTTAGCAGGGTTTAAAAAGGGTTTGGATAATTTCATAAAAGAGAAATCTATAGGTCGTTATTGAGATGGCTTAAGGAAATCCACTGCTTATTCCTAGGATAAGCAGCATAAAATCTGTTTTTCTACTTGGGATCTGGGTTGGCCACTGTTGGAAACAGGATGCTGGGCTTGATGGACCTTCGGTCTGTCCCAGCATGGCAATCCTTATGTTCTTATGTGAGCCAAGTATAGGACAACCATGTCATTGTGACATCACTGATGAGTTTGACTCATAGACATTGATGGAATTAGGAATTATGACATCACAATCTCAGCTCTAGAATGTTGCTGCTCTTTGGGTTTCTGCCAAATACTTGGGACCTGGGTTGACCACTGTTGGGAAACAGAATGCTGGGCTTGATTGACCTTCAACCTCTTCCAGTATGGCAATTCTTATGTTCTTGGAAGGACCAAAGTTTTGTACTTTTAAGGAGTGGCACAGTAAGGGGGGGGGGGCTTTCCTATCTTTGGGTTGTGTAAATGCTGGAGACTCATTAAGGCCATATTTTTTCCTTTTAATATTATTAATTTTTCCTCTACTTTGTTGCTAATATTTTTGTTTTGGTAATATTCAGGTTTGGATCTAACACATCCTGGTAGATTTTTTCAGGGCTATGCATTTGTTTGAAACAATATGGAAAATGTAAACTATTATTTTTCTTTCTATTTCTAACCCAAAGGACAGGAAGAAACCCTGAAATGGCAGATTTCATTTCAGGGTTAAATTTCAGCATCTTTCTTCTGGTGTTAATAGCTATAACTGAGGAGAAAGCCCAAAAGGCCTTTACGACGAGAACAGCAATCCAAATCAAAGAGTTGTGAGGAAAAGATGTCGATCACTCAGCAGTGGACAATTCAGGAAACACTCTCCCCCACCCCACCCTTTTTTTTTTTTTTTTTACAAAAACATAACACAGTTTTTGTGCCGGCTGTGGCGGTAACAGATCTGTCACTCATATGAGTGGCGGAGTTGTTACTGTCACAGCCGGCACTAAAAATCGCACTATGCTTTTTTAGAAGGGGGGGGGGAGTTATTTGGTAATAGCACAATGTGGACTCGTAGAATTAGCACTGACAGTGTTTTGGCAATGATGCCTTTATCAAGAGTTTAATAAATCATAAAAATATAAATATAAAATCATATAAATACACATGACACTTTAAAAATATATTAAAATAAATAAAACTTAAGGACAATTGTAGTCTTAGAAGTAAATGAACACAGAAATACATAAAAGCAAAGGCCAAACCATATACAGCAAGTCTAATGAAACAGTGATAAGTAAAGGAAAAAGAAGAGAACAAGGAAGAGATATTCTTTGATCCACTGTCAGTGTTGAGTCTACGAGTCCATATTGTGCTATTACCAAATAACACCGCCCCCCCCCCCCCTTTTTAAAAAAGCCGTAGTGCGATTTTTAGTGCCGGCTGTGACAGTAACAACTCCGACACTCATATGAGTGACAGATCTGTTACCGCCACAGCCAGCACAAAAACTGTGCTATGTTTTTGTAAAAACATAGCACAGTTGCTGTTACCAAATAAACCCCCATCTTTTACTAACACATAGAGCTCATTTTACAAAGGTGAGCTAGCGTTTTTAGCGCACGCACCGGATTAGCGCGTGCTAAAGCACGCACTACCCGAAAAACTACTGCCTGCTCAAGAGGAGGCGGTAGCGGCTAGCACGAGCAGCACTTTGTAAAAGGAGCCCATAGCGCGGGTTTTAGCGCCGGCAGTGGCAGCAACTGCTCCGACACCCATACGAATTCTATGAGGGTCGGAGCAGTTACCGCCGCTGCCAGTACTAAAACCTGTGCTACGCGTTAGTAAAGGAGGGGGAAAGTGTATCCTGTATCAAGCTGAGTAATCGACATCTTTCCTTATGACTTGCTTATTTGGTTAATAGCTATCAGACAGGTTGGAATGCAGCTGCCTTTCAGGCAGAGATATTCTGCCCATTGAGAGTCTATAGCCAACTCATACCTACCTACTTGGGGCCTGGGATGGCCTTTGTTGAAAACAGAATGCTGAGCTTGATGAATCTTCAATCTGTCCCAGTATGGCAATTCTTATGTTCTTGGAAGGACCAACGTTTTGTTCTTTTAAGGACAAGATTCCAAGAAGGTTGATAATATGCTTTCCTAACCTGGGGTTGTGTAAAAGCTGGAGATTCGTTAAGGCCATAGAATGAGCAGACTTCGTTTCCTTCTAATATTATTAATGTTTCCCTATTTTGTTGCTATTATTTTTGTTTTGGCAGTAAACTCATTCAGGTTTGGATCTAACACATGCTGGTGGATTTTTTTCAGGGCTATGCATTTGTTTGAAACAACATGGAAAATGTAAACTATTATTTTCCCTTCTATTTCTAACCCGAAGGACAGTTTCTTGATTGGCTCTTTGCTTTCAGTAATACGTATGTGCCTGTTTGTGCACTTCTTGAAGACTTATCTTGAACAATCCTAATTTTTGCCTTGTTCTTGTTCTGTACCCAATCCTCAAGAGGGTGTCTGCTAAAAGTTGTGATGGAGCAGACCACCTGGCAGTATTCAAATCCAAGCTAAATCCATTTTCAGAGGATTGTGTTCATGAGGAGCTATCCAAAGTAAAGGTGAACAAAGTGATGGGGCCCGATGGCGTACAAGGGTACTGAAGGATCTTAGGGAAGTTCTAGTGGCTCCACTGCTGACCTTTTCAATGCTTCTCTAGACTGAAGAAGGGTAGTAAGGAAGAAGTAGGGAACTAAAAGTCCATTAGTCTGACTTCTGTGGGAAGTAAATTAATGAAAACACTTTCAAAACAGAGAACGTTGAAGTTTCTGGAATCCAATGGATTGCAAGACCTGAGGTAACATGAATACACTAGAGGCAGGGCTTGTCAGACAAAGCTGATCAATTGAGTGGGGACCAGAGAATTGGATAGAGGGTATTGCTAGATTTTAACAAAGCCTTTGGCAGTGTCCCACACAAGTAACTGATAAATAAACTGAATGTAGTGGAGTACCAATGGTGGTGGAGGGGGGGAGGGGGGAAAGGAAGGGAGAAGTCTGCTCTGGTTGCAGGGAGCTTGGGGTGCTGGAGCAGTCGTGGGTCTGAAGTCCGCCTGTGTGTGTGTCTGTCAGTTCCACTGCCCCCCACCCTTTCTGATGTCAACTTCCTGTTCCAGTGCAGGGGTTCTGCTGAGCCGACGGCCATAATCATGTGGCCAATCCAAGCACCTTCACACTACCTGGACAAGAGTGTGCTCCAACCAGAGGAGGGGATGCTCCACCTCGGTATAGGCCCTAAAGTGATGGACTGGTTCAGAAACTGGATGACTGGAAGGTGACAGAGGGTCAATGGAGATTGCTCTGAGGAAAAATGTGTTACCAGTGGTGTGCCTCAAGGTTCAGTTCTTGGGCCTCATGTCATTTCCTGGTTGCGGGACCAGGATGTGATGTCAGAAGGGAGCTGAGGCTGGTACGAGAAGCAGGTGGAAGATGCTCCTTGCACTAGCGAACATTTTAAGAGATATGTGGGGGCGGGGGTGGGGGCACAGCGTGGCAGGGCACATAGTGCAGTGATTTCATGTATCCTCTCTCACTACACCACTGCATAAGTCTTTCTTTTTTCTCTGTTTCTATACCGGGGGAAGGGGAGGTTCCTAGTAATAATAGCTATCAGACACAAGCCAGTCTTGAGCCTGTGGCCCAGGAGAAGCTACTTTGCATTTTGATAAGCTTTTCTAGCCAGCCCATTGTTAGCTTTGTCTTGTATTTCTGGTCATCTTAGTTCCTGCTTTGAGAATGGCCAAGCAGGAACCAGCAAAGGTCAGGTTTGAGTAGTTCTGCCTTTTCTATAGGTTAGTTTCCTGTTGTTTCAGTGCTGTTCTTTTCTGGTTGTACTCTATGACAAATTTATAAAACCTAAAAGAAACAAAACAAAATAGTTTGCAGATGAAATTAAACAAAATTATTATTATTATTTGTTTTTGCCTCAAAGATTTTGAGCCTCATAGGCATTGCTTCCACCATCCAAAGAGCCTGAGCTTTGGACACTGTCAGCGTTTATACTATACTCTCTCAGAGTGGACACTTTACCTTTACAGAGCACCATAAAAATTGAAGTAACATGTGCTCATGCTAATCCCTGTCTTTTGACTAGGTTAGGGGTACAAAGGTTTAGACCTCAAAGGCTTCTAAAAGGTCAGGATATGCATTACACTTATTGGCTTCTATTCCGCCTTAACCTTTCAGATCTAGGTGAATTACAATAAGATGTATCTGGACATTTCCAGGGAATTACATTTCAAAGCTTATTATTACACAGACATTGGATTAGCATTGCAAGACATATTTCCTAAATAACATAGTTTTGATTTCTTGCTGGAATATTCTATAATCCAATATGGCACCTAAGATTCTGATGACATCTTTATCCAGTTTTGCTGCTTGGAATGACTGTAGGCCTTCATGCATGTAGATATGTCTAATGCAGTGGTCTCAAACACGTGGCCCACGGGCCGCATGCGGCTCTCCAGGTGCTATTTTGTGGCTCGCGGTCTGGATGCGATGATCAACTGCTCCCTTGCTGCAGTTGATTTTTCCGGTTCAAAGCTGTGGCCAGCGGCAGCTCCTCGCGCCATCCACACCAGCATTTCTCTTCTCCCTTCCCTTCCTTGTGGAGTAGCAGCATGTCTGGCCGGCTCCCTTGCTCAGTTGATCGCTCCGTTCAAAGCTCCGGGTGGCGGCTCCTCACGCTATCCACTCCTGCATCGGAAGCCTCTCTGACGTCACAACATCTGACGCAGGCGCAGATCTCGCAAGGAGCCACCACCCGCAGCTTTGAACGGAGTGATCAACTGAGCAAGGGAGCCAGCCAGACATGCTGCTGCTCCACAAGGAAGGGAACAGAAGGGGAGGAGAAAGAGAAATGTTTCTGCTGCATAGGAAAGGGGGACCCTAGGGAAATGCTGCTGCACAGGGAAAGGGAGAAGGTGGGAAGGGGGAAGAGAAATGCCTCTGCTGCACAGGAAAGGGGGAAGGGAAATGCTGTTGCTGCTGCACAGGGAAAGGGAGGGGGAGGGAAAGGGGAAGAGAAATGCTTCTGCTGCACAGGAAAGGGGAAAGGGAAATGCTGCTTCTGTTGCTGCTGCATCCAATTGGGGAACGAGATGGAAGGAAGGAGAAGAAAGACAAGGGAGAGGAGAGGAACAAGAGATGCCAAGTTCATGGGAGGGAGGGAAGGAAAGGAGTTACCAGACCATGGAGGGAGAGGGAGAGATGCCAAGGCATGGGGGGAGGGAAGGAGACAAATGCCAGACCAGGGGAAAGGCAGGAAGGAGGGAGGGAGAGAAAGGAAGGAAAGAGATGTCAGACCATGGAAATAGGATGGAAGAAGAGAGAGATAGGAAGGGAAGACAAGGAAATGTAGATTTTGAAAAGAAAGCAGAGAAATTGAATATTAAGTTAATGCCAAAAGATGGATGCAAGGCAGAAAGTGAAGACGGAGAGAAAAACAGTCAAAGGACAAGAAGGCCCTGGAAATATAGTTAAAAGCACAGAAAAATAAAGCCACCAGCCAACAAAGGTAGGGAAAATGATTTTATTTTCAATATAGTGATTGAAATGTGTCAGTTTTGAGAAAGAAAAGATATTAAACTTTAAATGTGAGGGCTGCAGAAAAAAATAGTTAATGTCTTATTAAAGAAATGACAATTTTGCATAAGGTAAAAACTCTTTATAGTTTATATATCTTTCCTTTTAACTGGTAAAGGAAAGTTTTATAAACTATAAAGAGATTTACCTCATGCAAAATTGTCATTTCTTTAATAAGACATTAACTATTTTTTCTGCGGCCCTCCAAGTACCTACAAATCCAAAATGTGGCCCCACAAAGGGTTTGAGTTTGAGACCACTGGTCTAATGTATATTCATAAACAAACAGTGGAGATATGAAGTAATGTTGGTGTGCAATTTATTCAACAATTATAAAAGTCTGTGCAACGGCTCGACACGCACGTGTTTCGGCCAATGTGGCCTGCCTCAGGAGCCTTATTCAAAATATTCAGTTACTTGAGTGGTGTAGCCTACAATGAATGAAACACCTCATGAATTTCCACTAATGAAGATACCGTACTGGTTTCTACACACGTGTTGTTGTTTGTTTCTGCTTAGATTGTGGAGATCTTTCTCCTGGTTTGTCTGACTACACTTCTCCCTCCGTATTCGCGGAGGATGCGGGCAGAACATAGCCTTGAATACTGAAAAACCGCGAATAACTTTTTGTATATTATTCGTGTTTTTTGGGTAAAATAGACCTGAAAAAGATAATAAACCGTGAATAATCCGACCTGCGACTTGCTCCATACAACTCCAGGAGCAGCGATTTCCTTCAGGAACCACCAGGAACAGCGATTTCCAATGTGAAACGCCGGATTCAGGGATGAAAATTAGGGGGCGGAGTCAGCAGCAAAAAAAAATTGCGAATAAGCGAATCTGCAGATACAGAAACCGCGGATACGGAGGGAGAAGTGTAATGTATATCTGAAAACCTGACTCATATTCAGTCCATGGGGACTGAACTTGTGTACCCCTGAGCTAAACTTGTGTTAAAATACAGTGTGTGATAATTATATGCAACCTAATGTTATTTGGAATCTGTATTTACTTTGCTTTTGT
Source organism: Geotrypetes seraphini (assembly GCF_902459505.1). Lineage (NCBI taxonomy): Eukaryota > Metazoa > Chordata > Amphibia > Gymnophiona > Dermophiidae > Geotrypetes > Geotrypetes seraphini. The sequence goes on along the minus strand of NC_047091.1, from coordinate 143,682,468 downwards.
ATTTCAGTTTCTCATCCTGGATGAATTTATCATTTAAAGAAAGGCTTTGTCTTTATTACAGTGACATTGGTTCTGTGTAAAGACTCAAAGATTTGGAAGATATACATAGAAACATACTGTTAAAAGTAATGATAATTTGTGGACTAGTTGGGTTGAGAATTAGCCCTTCTCAGTGATGACAGAAATAATGGTTCCATGAATCTCTAGAACAAGAGCAAGTATTGCAATGACTCATCTCTCCTGGAAGAACAGTAATTACAGAAAATGTCCTTTTGCCCACAACTTAGACCAACATGATATTAAGAAACGTACACTGCTTGATCATGCTGGGTGACTAACGTGCTTAAGTATTTCTTAGTGACCAAGAGAAGTGTTTGGCACCTGTTGAAGCTTAGAGAGTCCTTGGCTTTTCAAGTGATGGTAGGGCTAAATATATCCTGTTTCTTGAGTATAACGTAAATCCAAAAACATCCCTAGAAAATTTTTATTTTTTTAACATTTACAGAGTAATTTCAATCAAAGAATTTTTTTTCAATAAGGGGTAATTGAAAGGCATCAATGTAGAATTTTCAACAAAGGATCTATCATTATTATTAATACAAGTATATATATATTTCTAACTCACAGTTGCTACTGAGTTGCAAATAACATAAACAAACAATTTAAAAAAAACTCAATAAAATTAAAAAATTCCCCCAAATAATTCCCAGTAAATATAAAATACAAAGCTAATCACTCCTTAAGATAAATGCTTAAAACCACAATTTAACTCAAATCTCAGTATCCTCAAAGGATTTGGCAAATAATAGTGCTTTTACATTTGCTGTTACACAGTGGCGTACCTAGGGTATGTGGCACCCGGGGCCCATCATTTTTTGACACCCCCCCCATGTAATGACCATGAAACGGAATAAATGGTCAGAATAGAAACAGGCAGTGAAAATTTTCTTATATTCCAAACATAACATAACATAAATTATGTCTGAATTGTCATGACATCAGAAGTACATATGGAGTAGTTGCAGGTGATGCTTGGGACAGTTCTGATTGTGTTAGTTCGGTTTTATGTGTTTTTTGAATAGAAGGGTTTTTATTTCTTTTTTGATGGTTTTGTAGTCTGTGGTCGAGGTCAATAGGTTGTAGAGTTGGGGGTCGAGTGTTGCAGCTCGATTGGCTAGGAGGTTGTCGAACAGTTTTTTTCTTTTGACGTTTTTGGTTGGAGGGTGTGTGAATGGTGCGTGAGTTCTCCTATGTCTGGTTGAGGTGGATTGAATTATTTAGCTGAAGAAATTAGTTACCCCCTCATCCCACACACATTAATTCTCTTCCATTTTTGTTCCCATTATAAAAAACACTGATAAGTTCCCAGAAAAAAAATACATTAAAATAAGAAGTGAAAACAAAGGCCCCTACAGATGAGAACATAACATAAGAATAGCCTAACTGGGTCAGACCAATGGTCCATCATGCCCAGTAGCCCATTCTCATGGTAGCCAATCCAGGACACTAATACCTGGTCAAAACCCAAAGAGTAGCAACATTCCATGCTACCGATCCAGGGCAAGCAGACACTTCCCCCATGTCTTAATAACAGATTATGGACTTTTCCTCCAGGAATTTGTCCAAATCTTTCTTAAAACCAGCTACACTATCTGCTTTTACCATAACTTCTGGCCACTTCATTTTTAAGTTTAGATCTTTCCTTTCAAACAGAGACCTTGCTAGATGTCAAATACAGCACAAGGTAACTTCACATGGACTTAGCTGTGCAGGAAATGTGAATCTCCTCAAACACCCACCATATAGTGCAAAAATGTGCAAAGGTCTCTTTTTTTCTTTCGATCACTACATAGCCTAATGCCACACAAGCAGCGCTGTTACAAACATATTCTGTAGGTCAATGCTAAGGATAACAAAGTTTCCTTCCTTGGACCAGAAGGAGATACTGATAAACCACTGGAAGAGATCCCAAAACAACACCCAAAGACCCACTCAGTGTGTGAACCAGTTGAGTGGAGTGGACTAACTGGGGGGTGGAAATGGGCCCGGAGTTTGCACAGCAGAATTTCCCAGACCACCTCTTCCTCTCAACACATTGACACGCTGCCACCACCACCACTAGGAACACCTCACTGGGTAGGCCAGCTATGCTATAAACTTTATAAAACACATTATTATATTTTCTTATAAAGCACATATTTTAACTGAACTCTCTGACATCCTCAGCTTTTCCATTCACAAAAATAGAAGGAAGAAAAGTTCCCATTTCCTGCTGTCTCATGTCCCCGACCTATACAATATTTTTTTTCTGCAGACCCTTCAAAAGTCTGACCAAATCCTCGTTTCACTTGCATTATAAAGTACTGAGGATGCCATCTCTCCCCAATCCCAGGTCCTAAAGTCTAAGACAGTAGCGCAAACTAATGCTGCCAGATTCAGGAAAAAAAATTTTGATTCGATTCAGCCTATTGAATTGGTTTTTCAATTCGATTTTCCTGCCCAGTTGGGTGATTTTTTTCAAAACTCCTGGTGGGTTTTATAGCTTTTTCACCCCCTTTGGCTTCTCCTAATCACACTGGCGCTGTGGTGTAAATAAAATAAAGAAACAAAAAGGACTTTTCCTCTCTCTGTTAAATCCTAGCTCACGTTTGCAGTCCAACACCAGCTCTGGCAGGATACACATTTCAAATCTGACATATTATAATCACAAAACAGAAAATAAAATTAATTTTTCTACCTTTTGTTGTCTGGTTATATTTCAAATCTTGTTGGTCCAAGGTTCTGGTTTTCTTCTGATAACTTGGGGTCTCCTTCTTTCTTCATGCTAACCATCCATTTGCCAACTCTGTCCTCCCTTTCCATTTCCCTTCCCTCCCCAGGAAGTCTGGTATCTTTCCTTTTTTTCATCTCCCTCCACAGATCCACCTTTTCTTAACTACCCTTTCATCCGGCATCTCTCCCTCCTTCCCCACCACCCGAGTCCACCATCTCTCCCTTTCTTTTCCCAATTACCCTCCTATCCAGTATCTCTATCCCTCCTCCACACCATCCCTTGTGTCCAATTTCTCTCCCTTTCTGTTCCTTCCCTCCCTAAATCCCATGGTCCATCATCTCTCTCCCTCTCCTCTATTTTCAGACCCATTATTTCTTCCTCCCCCCCAAAGTTTGGCATATGCACGTCTCTTTGAACACCCCCTTCCCTCCGTGTACTTCTAAACCAGGGTCCCCCCAAAGGCCTGTCCCCCCTTAAAGGTCTGCCTGTCCCCCCTTGAAGGCCTGCACCCCCCTTGAAGGCCTGTCCCACCTCCTTGAAGGCCTGTCCCCCCCCCTTGTAGGCCTGTCCCCCCCTTGAAGGCCTGCTTGCCTGTCCCCCTCTTGAAGGCCTGTCCCCCCCCTTGAAGGTCTGCACCCCCCCGAAGGCCTGCACCCCCCGAAGGCCTGTCCTTCCCCCTTATAGGCCTGTCCCCCCCTTGTAGGCCTGCCTTCCTGTCCACCCCTTGAAGGTCTGCACCCCCCCCGAAGGCCTGAACCTCCCTGAAGGCCTGTCCCCCCTTGAAGGTCTGCACCCCCCCCGAAGGCCTGAACCCCCCCGAAGGCCTGAACCCTCCCGAAGGCCTGCACCCCCCTTGAAGGCCTGTCCCCCCCTTGTAGGCCTGTCCCCCCCTTGAAGGCATGCACCCCCCCCGAAGGCCTGCACCCCCCAAGGCCTGTTCCCCCCTTGAAGGCCTGTCCCACCCCCTAGTAGGCTTGTCCCACCCCCTTGTAGACCTGTCCCCCCCTTGAAGGCCTGCCTGCCCCCCCCCCTTGAAGGCCTGTCCCCCCTTGAAGGCCTTCCTGCCTGTCTATCACCCCCTCCTCCTTGAAAGCCTGCCTGCCTGCCCGCCCGCCCCACCCCGAAGGACCGCTCGCCCCTGGCCTCCCCGCACCACTATGAAGCAGCACTACCTATGCTCCCGGCCTTGCCGTTCAGTCCCCCCCCCCCACCCCCGAAGGACCCGCTCGCCCCACTGACCTTCCTGCACCACCTATGAAGCAGCCGCAGCAGGATCCCGACGTCAGCGATCTCTGCGCTGCTTAGGCGCTGCTTCCTGCGCCGCGTTCCCGCCCCTCCTCTGACATCAGAGGAGGGGCGGGACCGCGGCGCAGGAAGCAGTGCCCAAGCAGCTCAGGTATCGCTGAAGTCGCGATCCTGCTGCGGGCTGCTTCACAGGTGGTGCAGGAAGGTCAGTGAGGAGAGCGGTCCTTCGGGGGTGGGGGGGGAATGAACGGCAAGGCCGGGAACACCCCCTCATGGCTGGCACCCGGGGCGGACCGCCCCTCCCGCCCCCCCCCTTAGTACGCCACTGCTGTTACAAAGCCACGTTAGAGGTTTCTACCGTGGGCCGGCGAGGTAAATGATCCAATGCTTATAGAATTCCTATGAACGTCAGAGCATTTACCTTGATGGATGCGGTAGAAATCTTTACCTTGGCATTGTAAAAGATACAAATTCTCACCCTCCATAGGAGGGGATTCCATACCAGAGGCCCTGCAGTACAGAACATTTGATTTTGAGAATTCCTTAAACAAAACCAAAACAATAATAATAATAGCTTTATTTATATCCCGTCATACCTTTTCAGTTCAAGATGGTGTACAAGTGGAGCTGTAAGGACAGTGAGGTAACATCAGTTAGATTTGGGAGGGGTAGATAGACAGATAGGTGATGGGGAGAAAAGGGGTCGGGGGAAGGGACGTGTAAAGCGTGGTAGGTGTTGAGCAGAATTGAAGGATCAGATAAATTTAGTAAACACAAGTAAAAACAAGTAAACTAAAAGTACTTGCTTGCTAGAATAAAGAGTATGCTTGGAATTGTATGCCTTTATTGTCTCAATAAATTGATTAGATTCTGTGTGATGTATACTCTTCTATATTAAACACAATATTTTAAATTGCACACCAAATGGGACAGGTAGTCAATGAAGCTTAGCCAAATATGGATAAATATGTTATCTTAATGAAGCTCCCAAAATTAATTTAGTTATAGCAAATTTAGTTATAGCATTCCACACTGTCTGCAAAGATCGAAGAGCTCTCACTGGCACTCTCACATATATTGCTAGCATCATCTAAAATTGGAATAAATGTAACATTCTGAACTGATTCAAAATTATTCAGGGATAGGATATATCTCAGATTTAAAAAAAGAAAAAAAAATCTTCAAAACGCCCTTCAGCTGAGGGTGAAAATGAAATGTGTTTTCCAACATTACTCTGAAATATTATATGTCTGAACGTAAACAGTATAACACAATGTCCCGTCTTTGTCTCCTTCCATAGAACTGAAACCAAGTCATGGCTAGTCATCCGATGTCTCCGGTGTTTTCTAATTTGGTGGTAGTGATTGCTGTTAACCAAAGGGTGTCATCACAGTATGTATTACAACTATGATTATACTATATTCCCTGGAATGCCTAAATGCTGATCGTATATAAAATCAGGAGCCAAGTGAGTTAATCAGTTACTCTTTTCTTAACAAGGCTGGTTTTCTCCTGCTAACTTTGGGAATTAGTATACAATAAAAATCAATACTCCACTCGTATGAAACGATCTACCGTATTTTCATGTAGATAATGCACACCCATGTAAAACGCGCACACGGGTATAGCGCGTGGGAAACACACATTTATGTAAAGAGATTTTTATATACCGCGCTCACGGGTATACCGCGCATGCTGCCCCGACTCTCCTCTGGCTGCCCCGACTCTCCTCTGGCTGCCCCGACTCTCCTTTCACCCGCCCCGACTTTCCGTTCACTGCCCCGACTCTCCTCTGGCTGCCCCGACTCTCCGTTCGCTGCACCGACTCTCCTCTGGCTGCCCCCCCTTGAAGTCCTGTCCCCCCTTGAAGGTCTGCCTGTCCCCCCTTGAAGTCCTGTCCCCATCCTGAAAGTCTGATGCCCCCCACGACGCCTGATTCATCATCCGGAAAGACCGCTCGCACCCCCACCGCTCGCACTCCCACCCCGATGGACCGCTCGCACTCCCACCTGAAGAACCGCTTGCACCCACACAGCCTCCCTCCTCCCCCATGGAGAAGCTGTCTACCTTGTTTCCGGATGCCAGTGAGCCCAGCTTCTTCCTCTTCCGGCGGTCCCGCCCTTTCTCTGACATCAGAGAAAGGGCGGGACCGCCGGAAGAGGAAGCAGCGCAGCAGGGCTCAGAGAAGGGGCAGGACCGCTGGCAGAGGAAGCATCTGGGCTCACTGGCATCCGGAAACAAGGTAGACAGTTTCTCCATGGGGGAGGGGGGGAGGCTGTGGGGATGCGAGCGGTTCTTCGGGTGGAAGTGCGAGTGGTCCATCGGGGTGGGAGTGCGAGCGGTGGGGGTGCGAGCGGTCCTTCCGGATGATGAATCGGGCATTGGGCGGGGTGGGAACTATGTAAAAAAAATTTTATATAGCGCGCTCACGTGTATAACGTGCAAGGTTATGCACGGTTTGTAAAATCGTGTATAACGCGCGCGTTATATGCGTGAAAATACGGTATATTCTGTCATTCATTCTTATATTCTTCTTAAACCAGTTGATTAATCATGTGTTGAATATTTTTTAAGCATTTTTTTAAAGCACACTGTTTATGCAGGAAAAGGCCTCAGAGTTAAGGAGTACTACGCTTATAGTTTCATCGACATTCACTGTCAGCGTAGATATAGTCCGAATATATACTCCATACTACAATCACTGGCCAAAAACCTGCTTAGTGCATTTTTACTATTAGTCTTTAACTTATAACTCTTTAACTATTTTTAACTTATTTTATCTTTTTTTCTTAATTGTAACTTGTGATTAATATATTCAACACTGGAGCTCTGAATACAGACCACTCCACAGTTTGAAAAACTAGCAGAGGTTTACTTATCTTTAGTGTTTGTAGTTGTTCAGTTTTCAATCATGATTTCATTTATTGTGTGCCACCACATACTACCAGAACCAGGACTGGAGCTGTTCCCTACTCTCGGAGCTAGAACTGGAGCCGACACGGCCAGCGTTTCGTGGACCGCTAGTTTTTCCACTGCTTCAGGGCCAATTTTAGGGCACAATAGTATCTAAAAGTTAAAATCAATACATTAATTCATCAGGAAGGATAACAATTGAAACTAATGTCAGTTTTATTCTAGCAAGAGTACTAACTGCCTCCTTCTGTCAGAAATTTTTCAAACACCGGCAAGATGGCACCGGCCTGAGTTATATACACCCTCAAACTCATGACATCACATGCTCCACCCCCTTCCTTATACTATTGGATTTAAGCCTACTGCATATCTGCTGGAACAAACCACTAGCAGAGGGGGGAAACTTTCTAAACAGGCATCTAATGGACTTATAAAAACAGCTGAAAAGACAAACTGCAAAAAGCATATAGGGGATTAATAAAAATGTTGCCATTCAATATTTTTATTCAACCCTTTAGGGGACAGAGTGTCAAGACGATGTATCCACTTCTGTTCACGCTGGGCCAGATATCTTCTGAAATCACCCCCTCTTTTTCCTTTATGCACTACTTCAATCACGCAAGCTCTCAGAGACTGAAAATCATGCATCTTTCTTACACAGTGTCTAGCTAATGGCGCTCCTAGAGCTTGCAACTTGATGTTACTTTTATGTTCAGTAAGTCTGGTATTAAAGCGTCTAGATGTCTAACCGACATATATAAGCTCACAGGGGCATTTGATAATGTATAATACTCCATCTGTTTTACAGTCTGAGATATGTTTAAGGGTATAGATTGCCTTATCTCGTGGATTTTGAAACTATCAGTACACATCATAATATCACACATCTGACAAGAACCGCAAACGCGGTGACCATAGGGGCTTTCTTCAATGTTAGTAGCAATATCCGGGAGCATGGATGGACAGAGTATTTCCCTTAGATTTTGATTCCTTCTGTAAGCTATTCTTAGGTCATGATTTTTAAATACCCCTGAGATTTTCAATATCTCCCAATGTTTTCAAAGGGAACGTGCTACTTGGTAACTATTTTGGAAGTACGTGAGCACACATGTAACAGTTTGTTCCTCTGACTGATAACCAGAGGACTGATAACCAGAGGACTGTTTAGGGGCAGATTTCACTACTCTTGGAGGATAACCCCTATTCAGGATTTTTTCTTTTAAATCAGATGCTTGTGATTTAAATTCAGCTGTAGAGGAACAGATTCTACGAAGTCGCAAAAACTGCGACTAAGATAAACTTTTCTTTAGAGTAGAGGGGTGAGCACTAGGATAATGTAATACTGAATTACAGTCAGTGAGTTTACTAAATATTTTAGTGTAAAAAGCATTTTCTCTTATCTCTATATCAACATCGAGAAAAGATATCTTGGACCTGCTATATATGTGAGTAAACTTAACTTTCTCGGGACAGGTATTTGAAAAATTTCTGACAGAAGATAAGGAGGCAATAAGTACTCTTGCTAGAATAAAACTGACATTAGTTTTCAGAAAATCACTGAAGACCCGTCTCTTTAACAAATTTTAATTCCCAATTCTTGCCCAATCCCCCTCAGCTGTCCTCATCCCAATCCCCCAATCTCTTGATTTTAGATTAACTTATCCTTCTTCCCATTTGTAAAGGTATTCCACCCAAATTGTTTTCCCCTGCACCCCAATCTCTGACTAGATACTTCCTTTTGATTCAAACCATCTTGGTTCTCTTCCATTTGCAATTTGCATCCCAGAAAGTACTTTTTCTGTTCCCCTTACATCTCATACACTCATTGTATGTATCTTGTTGTAAACATCTCTTACTTCTTGTTGTAAACATCTCTTACTCTCATTGTATGTAACTTGTTGTAAACCGCTTTGAACTTATGGTATAGCGGTATATAAGAAATAAAATTATTATTATTATTATTGTTATGCTTCCTGATGAATTAATGTATTGATTTTAACTTTTAGATACTATTGTGCCCTAAAATTGGCCCTGAAGCAGTGGACAAACTAGTGGTCCACGAAACGCCGGCCGCATCGGCTCCAGTTCTAGCTCCGAGAGTAGGGAACAGCTCCAGTCCTGGTTCCAGTAGTATGTGATGGCACACAGTAAATGAAATCTATGATTGAAAACTGAACAACTACAAGCACTAAAGATAAGTAAACCTCTGCTAGTTTTTCAAACTGTGAAGTGGTCTGTATTCAGAGCTCCAGTGTTGAATATATTAATCACAAGTTACAATTAAGAAAAAAAGATAAAATAGGTTAAAAATAGTTAAAGAGTTATAAGTTAAAGACTAATAGTAAAAATGCACTAAGCAGGTTTTTGGCCAGTGAGTGTAGTATGGAGTACATAGTCGGACTATATCTACGCTGACAGTGAATGTCGATGAAACTATAAGCGTAGTACTCCTTAACTCTGAGGCCTTTTCCTGCATAAACAGTGTGCTTTAAAAAAATGCTTAAAAAAATATTCAACACATGATTAATCAACTGGTTTAAGAAGAATATAAGAATGAGTGACAGAATATAGATCGTTTCATACGAGTGGAGTATTGATTTTTATTGTATACTGACTACCAATACCACTCAGTTATAATTTCTTGAAACTTTGGGAATTAGCCAGACAAATCTTCATGTTTGAAATTCCCTTCCTGCTCTATTCTCCACCCCCCCCCCCCCATGCCAGATACAAAATTGGTGCATAAAGATATACAGTAGTTTGCACAAAATTTTACCTGGGTAAAAAGATACACCCCCTCCTTTTTTACTAAGGCGCTATCTTTTGTTGTCTGGTCAAATTATTCAAATCACATTGGTCTCAGGCTCTAAGTTTCTGTTTGTCTTTTGTTAACTATCTCTCCAGGGTCTCCTGCCCATTTGACGTTTTCTTCTTTTTCTGTGCTCACCATCCATCTTCCATCTCTGTACCTTCCTTTCCACTGCCATATCCAACATCTCTTTCCCACTGTCTACCATCTCTCTTCCCTATCTCTCTCTCTCTCTCTCTCTCTCTCTCTCTGCCTTGTGCCCTGGTCCAAACCTCTCTATTCTCCTCCATGCAGTATCTCTCCCTTCCTTCCTTCCATTATCATGTGCAACATTTCTTTCTCTCTCCCCATGCACCATCTCTCCCTGCCCTCCACCCTATATCCAACATTTCTCCCTCTCTGTTCTCCATGCATGTATCTCTCCCCTCTACCATATGCAGAATTTCTTCCTATCACCCTTTACTGCCTCTGTTGCATCTCTCCCTTCCTCTCCTCCAACAATTCTTTCTATTTCTTCTCCTTCCTGTGCAGCAGCTTCTCCAGCCCTCCCTCCCATCCACCCCCGCTGTAGAGCACTTCCTGAAACCCCCCCCCCCCCCAATGCAATCTGACATACAATCAGGCTTCCTAAAGCAGCAGCAGAAGTGGCCAGCTGGCTGTGAACAGGCTGTTTCCAGCCTGCCCCACCAGGGCTTCCCTCTGCCACATCATCAGTGATGTCATCAGAGATGCAGCAGAGGGAAGGCCCTGGCAGGGCAGGCCATGAGTAGCCTGTTCAGACCGCTGCCTCTGCCTGCATCCACTGCTGCTGGTTTAGGAGGACCAGAGATATGTCAGGTCTCACCGGGTTAGGGGGAGGAGGGTTGCTGAATTGGTGAGTCCAAATTTGAATCGGCAAATCAGACAACACTAGTGGCCAGTCATGGAGTCTCAAAAACACATCCAGCCAGAGGGTTGCGAGTAAAGCAAAACACTTTCTTTTCAACACAGAAATAAAAACCTGTTCCCTTCAAGGGCAAAAATAAGTTGAAGATCAAAATCTGTTAGAAATTCAAAACCTAATCTTCCTGCATAATAAACTCCCCAAACTCTTATTTATACTGTTTATTGTGAATATATTATAAGCTCTGTCGAGCAGGGATTCTCTCTTATTTGTTTGTGTCCCATGCTGCATACGCCAAGTGATGCTGTAGAAATGAAGTTTATAGTTGTAGTAGTATTTGTTGTTGTATATGGTCTGAATACCTTGAAAAAGGCAACTGGACAAAGTTAACCTAAGTTCCCACTCAGCAAGTTAATGAATACTGTATTGACCTCAAGGTATATTGGGGTTCTTATGCTCAAAAATACAAAAGTCACACAGCAGAGAAGGACTGGAGGACATCTAGGATGTAGGAAACTTATAGAGCAACCAGTGGAAAAGCAGAGCAATCCAGGCCTCCAAATCCAAGGTGATTTATTAATATCCAAATGAGTAGAAAAATATTCCCTATTGACTGGCCTCTTTGTTGTTGATCTTCCCTATTGACTGGAAAACTTATAGGGCTAAATTCACTAACCTGCCGATCGTGCCCGATCCATGGCCGATCCGCGGCAGGCTGACTGATCCACAACGGGTCAGTATTTAAATGGGGGCGATCGAAGGAACGCCCCCCCCCCCACCACCCTTCAACTACATGGATCACTAGTGAGCGATCCTGAAGCATGCGCAGACCATCTTCATTGCCTGTAGATCAGTGGTTCTCAAACCTGTCCTGGGGGACCCCCAGCCAGTCGGGTTTTCAAGATATCCCTAATGAATATGCAAGAGAGAGATTTGCATATCATGGAAGTGACAGGTATGCAAATCTCTCTCATGCATATTCATTAGGGATATCTTGAAAATCTGACTGGCTGGGGGTCCCCCAGGACAGGCTTGGAAACCACTGCTGTAGATGGTCTGCGCATGCTTACAAAAGCGGCAATTTATTTTATTTTTTTCTTTTAACTTCACTTTCGAGCCCATGGTTTTAACCCGCTTTAAACCCGTGGGTTAAAACCAAGGGCTTGCACTGCGGGGAAGGGCAGGAGACAAGCTTCCAGTGCATTGGAACAAGCTTCCAGTGCAGGTGATCGAGGCAGACAGCGTGCCAAACTTTAAGAATAAATGGGATACCCATGTGGGATCCCTACAAGGGTCAAGATAAGGAAATTGGGTCATTAGGGCATAGACAGGGGGTGGGTAAGCAGAGTGGGCAGACTCGATGGGCTGTAGCCCTTTTCTGCCGTCATCTTCTATGTTTCTATGTTTCTATGAGACGTGGGGCAGAGAGCAGGAGAGTCAGGGCAGACAGCAGATCTGGGCAGAGAACAGAGAAGCAGGGCAGAAAGCAGGGTGGCAGAAGGCAGGACAGTCGGAAAGGACCTGAGCAACTGATCCTCAGCAGTCGCTTATTTTTGGATCAGTCAGCCCTCATTTTTTTTTTTTTAGTGAATCACTGCCTGCCTACATTTGAATGTCGTTTCCCCTCATTTGCATGCGTGGATTGGCAGATGATCGGGACAGAGGTTAGTGAATCAGGTCGGAGGGAAAATCGGGTCGTAAAGGGGTCGCTAAGTGGTCGGGACTTGATCGGTGGGCTTAATGAATCTAGCCCATAGAAACCTATGTGGTAATTACTGAGACCATCCTGGGAATCTAGACAGCAATTTTAAGATGGTATAGCCTGCCAATTACAGAGGTTGGGGCTTATTTGAGTTTTGAATTAAAGAGGTATATCGGGTGTTGTGATGTTGTCCCATTAAGCAAATATAATCTGAGTTCAAAAGTATCTGTGTATCTTGTTAGGCATGGCAGCTTAATGAAAAATGTGATTCAGGCATTTCCTAGCCTAAGTCTTATTGACTTTTGAAGGTCAATGCCTTGTTCAAAATCTCCCTGTAAGTGTTCAGTTTTATTTTAGCATTACAACATAATTGGTATAATATTCGGAAGGCTTCAATAAAGCAATTTTAATACAATTATAAAAATAATACCCATGTGTAAATAAATGGAATACAGAAGAACACATGCAACAAAATACAGCTTTTTTTCTAAACTAGTCAATATTCCTAAATGAATGAAAATCAACTAACTCTATTAATCTGCATAGTATATCTTTTATATCCACTCCCTCCTGCCAATGGAGGCCCCTCCCTTGCCAGGTGCCCCCACTGAACCATCCCCTACCCTCCTTCCCCCCCCCCAAAAAGGCAGAAGGAATGCCCACTCCCTCCTGCCACTGGATGCTCCCCAAACCTCCCCCCACCCCCTGAACCTTCCCCCCATTACCTTTGTATGAAGAGAGCAGGAGGGAGGCTCGGTCCCTCCAGCTTCAAGGCCCGCCGATCAGAAATGATGGGTCTTCCCTTCCTCAGTGCATCATGTGATGCACGGGGAGAGGCCTAAGGCCCTGATTGGTGGGGGAGGTTCAGGGGAGCATCCAGTGACAGGAGGGAGTGGGCATCCCTCCTGCCTTTTGGGGGGGGAGGGAAGGGGGAGGGTAGAGATGGTTCGGGGGTTCCTGGTACAGGGGCCTCCATTGGCAGGAGGGAATGGGCATCCCTCCTGCCAATTTTTTCTCACACGGGAGGGGGGGTGAGGTGAGCATTGCAGGAGGGAGTGGGCATCCCTCCTGTCATTTTCACTGCTGCAGGGGGTTGGTCCCCAGTGCTGGTTTGTTGGGGGATGTCGGGGAGGGCTGTCATCAGTGGAGGGGAGGGGCTTTTTTCTTTTTTGTAATGGAGCAGATATTGTGCATGTATAACATATACACAGCATCTGTGCTAAAAAAAAAAAAGGTTTGACATGCTATAAATATTTTTGTATCAGTGGGACAGGTAAGCTTTTTTTTGGATCGCTAAAAGCAATTACTTTTTTTTGTGCATTGGGAAGCCATGTTAGAGCATCAATCGCTCTGCTAGTTTACATAGCATTTCAATATTAATGAGTGATCAAGCAGAAAACCACGCGGGAACCATTTTCTGTATCGGGTTAGCAAATGTGATCATCACTAAACCAGTCAAAACTGGTTTAGCAATGATCGTTAGACGATTGCTGACTTTAGTGCATCTAGCTCTTGGAGCTTTCAGCCTAACAGCATCTACTCTCTGCATGGTACCAACACTCATTGACTTCCTTGTGAACCATCCTCCATCCCTGGCTGCTTATTAAAAGAAAACATTGAAAAAGAAAAAGATTAAGCTGATTTTCATTTTCTCAGCATCTAACTTCTATCTAAAACAGATATTCACACCATGCTTTAAATGTCCTGCTTTGCCAAAGCACACGCACGGCTTGCAAGGCCTTCCTCAGGCAGTCTTTCCCAGTAGGCTTTTCTTCCACATTTAACTCAATAACATTACATCTCAGTTCAAAAAGAAAACCCAAAAGCTCAAACACCATGTCCCAGCTTCTTCTGTGGCTTGCCGTATTTTATGTACATGATATATGTATGATGTGGATATACATATGTTGTTTTAATAAATTGATTGTCCTCCCAGCGGTTTGACTTTGTGTCCCTTCCCCACTCCTTTTTTGTTGTCATATCCTGTATGTGGGGTTGTGATTTTTTTTTTTTCCTTTGTATTGTGTGATACATTGTCCCCGACCCCAACAATCCAGGCTGGAATTGCTCATATCATGTAGCCTCCTTCTTTTCATGGGATGTCTTTCATCTTTCTTTCCTTAGCAGACCACACTCTAGAACTCTCAGCCCAAGCTAGCCCCATTTCTTTGGCTTCAGATAGTCCTCTTTCTAGAATTCTTTCTCTTTTCCCTGCTTTTTTTTTTTTTTCAGATCCCCTTTACTTTCAGATGTGGGACAGAACTTTCCTAGCAGGACATTCTCCTACGTGACAGGCCTCTCTACTTGTCAACCTTAACAGGGCAAGACCATTTCCTATAGACTTTCTATGCTAAGCTGTGCTTGGAGAGTTAGAGCTTCCTCCTTTGGCCTCTTAACAATAAAGCACCATCTTTCCCAGCCTGACCTGTCCTGTCACAATATGCATCCACTGGGGAAAGTAGAACTGCCTTCCGTAGGCCATGTTGCAGTGGCCCTGGGAAATGTAAGTCCTGTTTTCTTTGGGCCATATAGGAGAAGCCACTAGGGATGGAGTCCACCAGATGGAGGTAGGCAGTAATCAGGTATACTAGCCTCAGAGGAATAGTAACTGTTTAGTTTAAAGAAAAATGAGATACTGAGTGGGACCAAAGAGAGAAGAAAGAGTGACTGCTATAGTTAGGAGGTAGAGAAACTGAGAGTGATTGCTAGGGGATTTGTGTTGGGTTGCTGGTTGGGTTAAGAGGTCCAAATGTTCAGGACAGACCAGCGTCTCTCAAACAGTGTGTCATGAGAGATTCAAGAATTTTGAAAAATTTCCTTCATAAGTATACTCTAGAATAGATGACATGTATGTAGTGTACACAAGAGTCTGTCAACCTTATGAGCTTCTGTGTGCATAAGGATACAACTGCCCAGACAAGCATCATTCTTTGATGTGAATGGTCCTTGGAAACTAATGGCAAGTAATTAGTTTTATTGTTTATGCAGTAGTTATCCTAACTTCAGCAACAAAGTAATCAAGGCATTGTTACCGTTTGGATCTTATTGTTGTGAACTTGGATTTTCAGCTCTGACAGGAATTAATTTTTTTTAAAAAAGAGAGAATGACTTCAGTTGGTGGATGATGAAATGCGTGTTTGCTTGTCGACTATTGAGCTGCATTTTTAGTTAATTTGCGCTCAAAAACAATGCATTGATTCTAGTGTATACTATCTACTTTAGTTTCTTCGTTGTTATAATTACCCATACATAGCTTTAAAAACTTTAAATAAATAACTCTAAAATTTAATTTTTTTTTTTGTTGGTTTTGCAATTTTATAATTTCAGTTTGCAATTTTTCCATTTAAAGTTTCAGTTTGCAATTTTGCAATTTAAAATTTCAGTTTGCAATTTTATAATTTCAGTGTGCCGTGAAAAAACATTTGCTCCATTTAGTGTGCCGGAGCTAAAAAAAAAGTTGGAGAGACACAGGGATAGACAGTGAAGGGGTCAGCTTCTAGAGAAATAACTTCCCAAAGACAAGGAAAGTGAACAGGGTCATGTGTTGAATTTCATCAGGCATCATTTATTGATGTCTTAGTTCTCAGAACAGACAAGAGTAAAGATGGCACAGCAGTACAAGGAAACCCTACTTTGTAGAGTACTCCTCCTGGGCTCCCATTCCCCCAAATTACAGCCTGACATTTGTGAAAGAGATTGCAACTTCATTGATGCCTTCTGAGACATCACAGACCACAAGATCAAAGCTCAATTGATGTTTCATTAGTAATAAGGCATCCTTTTTCCATTTCCTTTAATTAAGCTTACACAGCATAGAGTTTGTACGTAAAAACAAGTTTTCAGCTTCTCTGCAGGGTGCTGTAGGTCTGTGATTAGTTTTGCTAGAGCATGAGCAAAGAGGAGGCATGGCAGTATAAGTGAGCTGGGCAGCTTATTTATTTCTGGGATTATTCACAGCATGAACACGAACACCTGTTCATCTTTAGCCACATTTAGGTCCCAGGGCCAGCAGGACATCTTTTTGGTTGAAAGGGCTAAAAAACCAATCTCCTGCCCCACTTTATATTTTCTAGTTGCTGATGCTGCATTGGGTATAATAGTGATTGGTGGTTTGTGCAGGCTGGAGGGGGAGGAGTCAAGATGGCAGCAGCACGGAGGCGGCTGTTTCATGAAAAAAAAAAGTTTGGATTTTCCCAGATGTCACCAGATCTATTCAGGAGCGCAGGAAATTGTTTCTTGCAATGAGAAAGGAGACATTAGCTCTTGGTGGAACATTTCTATTAGCATACCCTTGCAAGTGTTTAATAAAATACCTGGGAGTTAAATATGTCTTCTTTGTACCGGAACAATTACGATCCTTTTTGGATCTGAAGACTCTGGCGAAAGGGGGAATATCAGAAACTGTAGAACAGTAGTTATAATATGGTGTTATAACTGTTAAGCCTATTTCCAGATTATTGATTTGCTTTTCCTTTTTGAGTCTCTCTACTCTATCGAATTCTCCTCCTCCAAGTTGTGGTCTGAGAAAGATTGAATATATTTTGCTTGTTAATTCATATTTTAATTAACATTAGTAATGTAATTTTTTTTATATATGTTTTCTGTCTGTTTTTCTTGAACAAGAGGATTCTTGAGAAGTAATTGAAATTTCAATAAAAAAAATAATATATATATATATATTTTAAATAGTGATTGGCCATTGCCCCTGTGGTCTGAGCCATTTCACTGCCCATGACAGGACCCATCACCACGAGCTTCACCGATTAAGGGACTGATTTACACTTTTAGTTTTTTAATGTAAAAACTTGATTCAGCAGATCACAATATAAGGCTATTCCTTGACTTTGTATGCATAATTACAGAAAAACACGTGGAGGGGCATAATCGAAAGGGACGTCTAAGTCAGTTTACATCCATCTCGCAAGTCATCCAAAGTTAAAAAGAGCCTAAGATCTAAGATGTTTATCCCATGTCTGCTGCAGTGAGGACGTCATTGAAGTTTTTCTTTTCTTAATAATGCCGAAAAGACGAGGAAGGAATACCGGAGGAGCCTCCCGGCGACCCTTAACCCCAGTGGTTACCATTGATGATTTTCTCCGACGCCTACAACGGGAACAAGAAGGGTCGGGTCCTAGCTCATTGGGGACACCGCCGGAGAGTAGTGCGGTGGGTTCCCCTGAGCATGATATCACTCTTAGCCCCGACGTTAGGACGCCACCCCTTCAACCGACGCCGCAAGCTGCCAGCTCCCCACGGGACCAGAATCCACCTGAGGAGGTGGGTTTTTCTTTGTCCACAGAGGCTAGTATGGAGGGCTCGCCGAATATGACAACGCAGAGTGGAATGATCTCTCTGCAAGGACTTGCAAGCGGGACAACAGAGGTTGGGGGAATACAAGACGTCACTGAGGTAAAGCTAATTTCAGAACATTTAGATACTACACCATTACAACTTTTTTCACCTACAAAACCTCCTACAGTCACACTCGAAGCATTATGGGACTTGGTGGTGAATTTGGGGAATTCCTTAAATCCTCAAATAAAAAGTTTGGATAAAGAATTAAAAGAACAAAAGGAAGAAATAAAAGTTTTAAAGCAGGATATGTTACAATTTAAAACAGAGACACAAAATACAAATAAGGAGCTAATGTTATTGAAACAAAATCAAGATATGTTGGTTAAAGATAATATATTACTCAGGAAGAAGTTGGAAGTACAGGAGAATAATGGTCGAATAAATAATTTGAGATTTATAAATTTTCCAAAGATCCTGTCAACTTCTCCTAGAGAAATGGTGAAAAGATATTTTATGGAAATTTTGGAAATTCCTGAAAACTCCTTACCTCCTCTTACAAGAGTGTATTACCTACCTGCTAAGCCCCAATTCAAAGAAGAAAACATTGAGGAACCCCGGGAGAGGTCATTGGACATTTCGGCAATACTGGAACAATCAGATAGAGAGTTGGCGGTTCCAGCTACTCTCTTGTTGTCTGTTGCTTTGGCTCCAGACAAGGATTGGATATTAAAACTTTTCTTTAAAAATAGGTCCAAAGACTTCCTGGGGCAGCACATTCAGATTTTCCCTGATGTCTCTAGAGAGACTCAAAAAAGAAGGAAAGAATTTTTAATTCTAAAACCTGGAGTGACTCAAATAGGGGGTAGTTTTTTCTTGAGATATCCATGTAAATGTGTAGTTAGATATTTATCATTGAAGTATATATTTACAGAGCCATCTCAATTGATTAGTTTTCTCTCAATGAAACGTCTTGAAAAAGGAATAACAACGTCCATGGAAAATTAGCTCCCTGCACTTTAGTCAGACAAGGATTTTTCTTACTTAATTAATTTGAATTATATATGTTCTGCTCTTAATAGTGGATCCAATAATATTGAGGACTAGTGTGAGATCAGCTAGATTAGTATTTCCTTGTAGTAAATATTAATTTTGGAATTTTAGTTTAATATGTTGTTTGATCTCACTTTACTGTACAAGATGTATATGCTTGGAAATATTGTAAAATTTTATAAATAAAATAATTAAAAAAAAAAAAAAAAGAGCCTAAGACACATTTTCGAAAAAGACGTCCAACTTTTTTTTATTTTCAAAAATCATCTAATTATACATCCTGCCGATCTGATCGTCCAAGCCACTAAATTGTCCATCTTTATACCACATTTCCGTCCAACTTTCCATCCAAGTCCAAAACGCCTAGAACAAGTCCTGTTGGACATGGGAGGGGTCTGCAAAGTGATGGACTGAACACCCAGACATGGCACCTAAATAGTGGGGTACCTTACAGGGCACTGCTGTGAACTTCACAAAAAGGGTTCCATGGTTTCTCCTCATTAAAGCTCCCTTATAGGTGATGGTGAGCCCCCCAAACCACCTCCAGAATCCCCTAGACCCACTTATTTACCACCCCAATAGCCCTTATGGCTGCAGGAGCCACTTATATGCTAGTCAAAAAGGGTTTTGGGGGTGTATAGGGCAGTGCACATGTTTAAGTATCAATGCAGTGATTACGGGGGCTTAAGGGCATGGGTCCTCTTCTCTATGGGTCCCTAAACCACCCCCAAGATGACTTAAGCTGCCTCTGGGCTGGACAACTAGGCTTTCCTATGCCAGATGGCCAGGTGATGATGGTCTGGAGGCTGAAATTTAAAGTTGTGAATAAAAATTTTAGGGGGGTGGGGGTGGGAGGGTTGGTGATCACTGGGGTAGTGTGTGGGGGTCTGTGTTATATGTTTGCAGTGCTTATCTGGTGAGTTTAGGTCGGTTTTTGTGACTTAGACCATGTTTTACATGGTCTAAGTCACAACGTCCAAGACTTGAAGTTCCATCGATCCTGGGCTGTATAATTTTCGGTTATACATGCTGTACGACTAAGTCTAAGCCAGCCCATGTCCCACCCAACTCCCACCCTCGACACGCCTCCTGAAACACCCCATTTAGCTTTGGATGTTGGGCGGCACTATGAAGGCCTAGGTCTTTTAGAAATACGTCTAAAACCCGTTTTTATTTTCGGCGCTTGGACGTTTTTGAGAAATGTTCGTCCAAGTGCCGACTTAGGCCGGTTTTTGGATGTTTTTCTCTTTTGATTATGAGCCCCATATCGTATATTAATTTTTTGTTCTGGGTTTTTAAGTCATATTTCTACTACTGGTATTAATGAGATGACAAATGATGGACTTCAGAGCCATTATTACTAACTCTTTCAAAAAATACTAGGACTAGGGGGCAAGCGATGAAGCTACTAAGTAGTAGATTTAAAACAAACTGGAGAAAATATTTCTTCACAGAACTCTTTCATTTCTCCTACTGTTTTCTCTAAAGTCTCCAGTCTCTCACTTTGAGTATTCAACAATACTTCATTCTTTTTTGCTAGAGTCAGATTAGAGTAGGAAATCTCCATAAATTTGTCCTCTTTCAGAGCCACCAAACGCTTCAAAGCACCAAATGCTTCCCACAATTCCCCCAAGGTTAAGTCTTCTTTTTTTCTTCTTTACAACTCCCATATCTAATGTGGCCTGGTTCTCATCCCCGATATTAATCTGTGGGGCCTCATTCTCCCAGGATTCTACATTGCCCCTATCGCCTTCTCGAACCATATCTTCTTGGAGCATTAAGGGGAAGTCCAGTTGAGTCACCCCAGGAGCCCCACCGATGCAGCCATGTTCAGCAGCGTCTTATGCATCTGTTACTGGCTGTGGAACCATGAGGACTCATCCTGGACCAGGCCACTGAAGAGTCTCACAAGAGTCCAGAATCAACAAGGTCTCCAAGCCGCCAGTGACTACATTTTCAAATGCAGTTGCCCTTCAGACTCAATACTGCACCCATATTCGCAGGAACCATTTAAGATGTTATGGTTCGCTGAATAAAAGGGGTCAAGGCATTCTTCAGCAGGTAAATTCGCACTGCACCCTTTTGTTTACCCATAATAGAACCAAATCTTGACGGTGCTTACTACTCTGCATGTTTGCTTTCTGACTTCTCAGCTCTTGGGGTCTTTATAATTTTGCATATGTCTAGTGCTGCTACAGAAATTATTATTATTATTATTAGTCTTTACTATTGAGCCCCTTAAATTAAAAAGAAACTGAATATAAAAACTAGTTAATTGAATATTGTGTGACAAGGGTTAAGAAAGGGTTTTGTTTTGAATCAGTGGGAAGAGGGAACTGCTTAACATTTTTCACCTGTTAGCTGGAAGCCAGAGAGCAGGAGAACCAAGGTCTGTTGCCTGAATCATGATTTGCATTTTTAATTGAGACTGGCTGAATATTTACTTTCGGGTTGTGTAGGTACAATTAAAAAACAGAAAACCACTCATGCAGCAATATTCTGGACTCGTGTGCTAGGAATATGAAAGCACTTAATGTGTCCCTGTGATTCTACAATTACTGCCTTATTAGAAGAATAATGCCAATGTGGGATTATATATTATTTATTAGATAATAAAAATTCTTAGGAATATGGCAAACAGTTACAAAACTATACTAATGTGTGCAGTTCTGTTCACCATATCTCAAAAAAAAGATATAGTAGAAGTAGAAAAGGTACAGGGAAAGGTGACAAAAATGATAAAAGGGATGGGATGACTTCCCTATAAGGAAAGGCTAGAGCAGCTAGGGCTCTTCAGCTTGGAGAAGAGACAGCTCAGGGGTGATATATATTGTTACACTAAAGTAATTTCCTGAGAAGATTTCACAAAGCAGCAACTATATTAGGCTAATTACCAAGTGTTCTAGGATAACCAATCCTTAGACAGCAAAGAATATGTGACTATCAAATGGAAAATCTGGTAACCCTAATCCTGCATCACCCTTTGGAGGCTTGAGGCCTTGCTAGGCCATGAACCATCTTTTCTGAACATATTCAAATAAAATTGGCACGAGTTTAGTCGGTTTGAGGTGATCTACGTGCCAATTTTATTTGAATATGGGCAGCGTCCACGTGTTTTGGTAATAAGTTCATATCAGTTTATTTTTGTTCAGTGATTTCTAAGACTCCTGAGGCAGGCCTGTTGGCCGAAACATGTACGTGTCGAGTCATTGTATCATTGATTGTACCATGATGATATTGGAAGAATAAAGATCTCTACACCTTTAGATGAGTTTGTGGACACTTTTTTAGTGCACATCATTCTGTTTTGGACAATTCCATTCTTCGTTTCTGGTATTTTACTTGTGGTTTTGTTTTCCCCTGTTTTGTGCCCTCTGTGCATGTAACATAGAGGCATCGACAAACAATTGAGTTTTCAACCATTTCCTGAAGTTTATACAATCTTTACATAATCTCATAACCCCAGGGAGTGAATTCCAAAATTTTACACCCACTATAGAAAACATGGAATCCCTCATAGTGAATTCTTGTTTCCTTGTCATTCACAAGCCTCATCCCAGCCTCAGGAAAGAGATGGCTGAGGGTGGATATGTTTCAGATTACAAAATCCTGAGTGGTGTAGAACAGATAAAAGTGAATAGATTTTTCACTTTTTCAAAACATGTAAAAACAAAGGCGGGGGGGTCACTCAATGAAGTTACAGGGGAATACTTTTAAAACCAATAGGAGGAAATAATTTTCACTCATAGTTAAGCTTTGGAACTCATTGCCAGAAGATATGGTAACAGTGGTCAGCTTAGCTGGGTTTAAAAAAGGTTTGGACAAGTTCTGGAGAAAAAGTCCATAGTCTGCTATTGAAACAAACATGAGGAAAGTCATTGCTTGCCCTGAAATCGGTAGCATATAATGATGTTACTTGCTGGGTTTCTGCCAGTACCCATAACCTGGATTGGCCACTGTGGAAACAGGATGCTGGGCTAGATGAAACATTGGCCTGTCAAGAATGCCATAGGAGTCAGAATAGGGTGGGCACAGGGGCCATGGTCTCCCCTCAAATTCCTGGTGGTAACGGAGCCAATGGTGTATCTACACAGACAGCACTCTCCAGGGAGTGGCATCTTGCTGCTGGCCAGCGTACCTTCTGGCTGGCTCTCTCTGCCACAAACTTTCCTCAACACCTCCTTCCTCTCCCCCCTCCTACTGCGCATCTACTTTACATTTCTTGTAAATGTTGCCGGGAAGAGAAATCGATTATCAATGCTACCCCAGCATCTTCTCTCCATTGCCTGCCCCAGTGGAAACAGGAAGTTGTCAGGGCGGAGCGGGCAGTGGAGAGAGGACGCTGAGGGCAGGGTGGCATTGAGAAATCAGTTTCTCTGTCTGCCAACGTTTACAAGAAATGTAAAGTAGATGCGCAGGGGGGAGGAGGAGTATATGTCATGGAAGGTTCGTGGCAGAGAGAGCCAACCAACAGGTACCCTGGCCGGCAGCAAGATGCCAATTCCACCAGAATGCTGCCTGGTACTGCTAGATTTGGGAGAGGGGTAGAAGGTAAAGAGGAAGCAATATAGGACTTAGGAGAGGGAGTGTGGGAGGGAGAGATGTTGGATTCAAATGAGGGAAGGAGGGAGATATGAGACACTCAGAAATGGGGTAAGGGGAGGAAGGAAAGATGCCAGATTTGTGAGGGACAAGGAGAGATAGATTTGGGGACAGCAGAGGGAGTAGAAGGATCACAGGGAGAGGTGGCAGAGGGGATAGAAGGGGTACAGTGAGAGATGGATTTTGAGGATGACAGAGGGAGAGAAGGACATGGAGAAGGCAGAGGGGGGTCAGGGAGAGATGGTAGAAGGGGGTGATAGGGAGGTGAGATGGATGAGGAGGAGACAAAATGGGGAGAGAGAGAGCAAAATGTGGAAAGGGGTGGGGTAGAATGGGGAGGAAAGATGGACTACTCAGGGGAGCAGAGGAGGAAGAGGAGAGATGGACAGGGAAAGGTGGAGAGGATATGGACTGGAGGCCGGGAGGGAGGAGAGATGTCAGAATTGGTAGGAGGGAGAAGAAGGGCAGAAAGGAGAGATGTTGGACTTGTGGGAGGGAGAGAGAAAGAGAGGAAGGAAATTCTGGGTTACAAGTGTGAAGTAAGCAACAAGGAGTGGATCAATGTGGGAGAGCTGTCAAGGAGATGAATGAGCACAATGAGGATAAAATGTGGTAATGGGAAACAGATAAAAGGGAACAGGGGGATGAGAAATGTGAAAGCTAGGGGGTAAGAGAAGGAGACAGAAAGTTGATTAAATAAACAGTGAAAATAAATAAAGCAATGTTCCCTTTAAGCTGCATGGCCACATACCTTTTGGTAGCAAGTCACCACGCAGCCAGCATACCAGGACCTCTGGCCATACTCTGTTGCTGTTGCTGCTGCTGTGGCTTTGTGAAGAAAGAAATACAGCTGGAAGGAATTAGGAGGAGGCCTACTTGGATGTCTTAGAGCCGTCCAGAACACAGGTACACACCTTTGGGAGGGGGCATGAACTTGGGACAAGAGAGGGAGGGAGAGAATCCCATTGGGTTACAGAAGGGAAGGATAGAGGGAGAGGGGCACATTGAGACAAGGAACGAAGGGAGTGTGAACTTGGGATTAAGGAAGGAAGGAGGGAGGGGGCATGAACTTGGGACACAGAATGGAGAGAGGAAATGTGTTGGGACACAGAAGAGAGAGAGAGGGGGCACGAACTTGGGACACGGGAGGAAGGGGGCATGACCTTGAGACACAGGATGGAGGGAGGGAAAGAGATGCTGAGGTGGGGGAAGGAATAGAAAGGGAGACTTGTTGAACAAGGGTGTGAGAGGGAAAGAGATGGTATACATGGGGAAAGGAATAAGGAGAATTGTTGGGCATAGGGTGGGAGAGAATTTTGGACATTGTGGTGAGAGAGGAGTGAGGTAGAGAGAAAGATGAGAGAGAGAAATGTTAGATGTGTGGTGGAGAGAGAACAGTGAGACAGATGAAAAGGGATGCAATAGGGAGGAATGTTGGACATGGTGGTTGAGGGAATGGAGGAAGAGGTGTGGCATGGTGCTGGAGAAGGGTGATAGAAGAAGAAATGTTGGTTTTGGGGCTGGTGGGCAAGAGCGAAAGATATTGCACACAGTCTGGGAGGATAAGAGAGGGAGAAATGTTAGATGTGGCAAGAAAGGGAGTTGGAGAGATGCTCCCTGGTTCCCTCCCCCTCTCCCTCTCTCTCTCTCTTTCCCTACTCCCTTTGCAGCAAAGGAGGGAATGAGAGAGAGTGAGATGGTGGACCGTGAAAGAGAGGGAGATGTTGCATATGGGAGTGGAGGAGAGAGAAAGAAATGCTGTGTATGGGTAAGGAGGGCAAAAGAGTGCACTTGGTGTAGTTTAATTTTGTGGTTACCATTATGTAGTGTTGATAAGATTATATTGTGTGTACAGTATATGAACAATGAATGGAAGAAATGGCATTTACAAGTACTATTATTATGAGGAGCAGAATCTGGGGCGGAGCGTTCTGCTGCCTATGAGGATGGCTATTTTTATGTTCTTATGTCCTTGTGATCGATTGTTAAATAGTTATTACTTAAGACCACTATTAATTTTAATAGAGCATGTTGAAATTCTAGCTGAAATGCTCACTCAACTAAAATGAACCTGACTATTGCTTTCGTGTGTGTTTCCTTAGTTTCTTCTTCTTTGAGAAACCTAGTATTGTGTATATTTATTTCCTGGTATGAATTGTACAGCAATAAAGGTCAGCAGCAAGTTGTAGGCAATAACCTATAGGACTAACATAATACATTTGTAACTAGATTCACCATGCAAAGGCATGAATTACCAATAAATACAACTGTACTTCTGGGAATAAACTGTTGCAGCCCATAGGCATATATCTTTAAATGCTTGTTCATAAAGTCTTGAACACACTAAGGAGCTCATTTTCAAAAAATAAAAATGTCCAAAAAATGGCATAAACTGGCACTTGGACACCTTAATTGTCAGGACATACAAGTCCTGATTTTTGAAACTGACTTTCTGGATGTCTTGCGAAGCTTCCTAGCCACTGTACATCCAAAATGCAAGGGGGGGAGAGGGGGGCATGTTAGAGGTGTGTTATGGGCGGGAGTTGGGCATGCATAGACATCTTCTGGTGATAATAAAACCTTTTCCAAGATGTCCAGGACAGAACTTAGATGTTCTGAGCTAGACCTGTTTTAAAAGTACAGTTAAACCTTGGTTTGTGAGCATAATTCGTTCCAAAAGCATGCTTGCAATCCAAAGCACTCGTATATCAAAGCGAATTTCCCTATAGGAAATAATGGAAACTCAGACGATTCATTCCACAACCCAAAAACTTTAATACAAAATACTATACATACTTGTATTGCAAGACCTCGCTCATTTAGAACAGTCACTACACTCTCAGCGTCAGAGAGATAATAACCATCAGCTCAGTTGTGATGATGTGACGCGTGTATACTGTATGGACGTATTGCAAGACCTCGCTCTTTTAGAACAGTCACTACACTCCTGCCGGGTCAGAGAGAGAAGAACCATCGTCTCAGTTGTGATGATGTCATGCATGTATACTATATGTACTCATATTGCAAGACCTCGCTCTTTTAGAACAGTCACTACACTCCCGCAGCGTCAGAGAGAGAAGAACCATCGGCTCAGTTGTGATGTGTGTAAACTGTATGTACTTGTATTGTAAGACATTACTTGTATATCAAGTTAAAATTTAATAAAATGTTTTGCTTGTCTTGCAAAACATTTGCAAACCAAGTTACTTGCAATCCAAGGTTTTACTGTTTGTAAGTGCCAAAAAAAAGGAACCCAAACTGACTAGCTGACCACTGGAGGGATTAAGTAATGAGCCCCACACTCCTCCAGTGGCCACTGATCCCCCTCCCACCCCTAAAAATCTGAATGAAACAGTACATACCTGTCTCTAGAAAAGCAGTACTTAGTATGGAAAATCCTAGTAGAGCATCACCCAGGTGTCTTAAATAGACTGGTGGGTCAGCTAATGAGCCATAGAGAGGAGGACCCAGGCCTGTAAGCCACTCTAACCACTACATTTATGGTGGAAAGTGTGACCCCCCCCCAACAAAATCTTCCTATATTGCCATATAGGTGCCACCTGCAGCCATAAGGACTATTGTGGTGGTAGATAGTAGGGTTTGGTGGTATAGTAGGTTGGGGTATAGTAGGGTTTGGGGTATTCTGGAGGGCTCACCATACATTATAAGTGGGTTATGGTGAGATGTACTTCTGGCACCCTTTATGTGAAGTTCACAGCAGTGCTCTATTGGGATGTCTATGTGGCAAGTCCATTATAATTCTGGCCCCTCCCATGTCCAAATGGTCTACATCTGGACATTTTGAACTTGGAAGTTTTTACGGTTGGAAATGCCCAAAAACCATAGGCATCCTAAGACTGGATGTCCTGGCAGCCAGGATGTCTAAGTAAGTGATTTTCAAAAATAAATTTGGCTATCTAACAATTTCAAAAATGGACATTTCCCAGCAATGACTTTCGGACATCTTGTGGGAAATGTTCAAAGTCTAACATAGACATTCTATCAAAAATGGCCCTCCACAATATGCAGAAAATAATGTCCCGATATCAAAGACACTTATCTATATTGGAGCAGCTGTTACTCAGATAAGGAACAGTTATCAACATGGGCTACTATTAAGATGTTATTCTACCACTGATTCATGCTATTATAGTTCAGATCCCATGTTATATAATGAGACCTATAGCATGTCTTAACGGTAGTCCACATTGATAACTTCTTCCCTGAATCTCATTGACCAGGACCATTCTTTGATTTTTACCAGCACTATCCAAATTGTGCCAATGAAAATCATTAGACACCACTTTGGTGCTATTTGGAAAGTGTTGGAGTGAAGGACAAAGTGTGGGCAACAGCAACATTTACCACTATCTAGGTAACTATCCAGATAAAGATGACAGCAATTTTAATAGCACAATTTTACAACATATATTTTGATTGTATTGTGTTTGCTGAAGCACTTGATTGCATGCTAAAATGCTTTAATGCGTGCTAAGATTACAAAAAAATTATATTTATTAAATCGTTCTGTTGCTTCAGATAGGAAATCAAGTGAAGCAATGTAGCAATATCTTGAATGGGATTTTTACTGTTCCAAAAAAGTCTTAAAAGATAGCAATCAACCCCTCAAACATGTTTTGAAGTTATTCTGAAATAACAGCACGTCTATACTGCTCCAAAATACTTCAGTGGAACCCTGTGGCATGTTCTTCTGTTTCACCACAGACATCACAAAATGTCCCTCAAAACAGGCTTTGAAGTTGGCCATTCTGTCCACAGTACATCAGTCTAACACAGGAAGATAATTTCATTGTGCTGCTGGATACAGCAACGTGGTGGGCATGAAATTCTAAGTGCAGGAGTTATGGCTCTGAATCAGTTCTAGGGCTGTACACTTCCATACTAATGTTCGCAAAAGACTTTGTAAAATCCTAATTGACCTTATAGCTTCTTCTTTTTTTGATGACTGAAAAACTGATCAACATTCTGCAAAAATGAGACTAGAAAAGACAAATTGTAAATGTATTGTTACAGGCATGTTAACCATATAGAACTTCACAGTGTATTGCGGTTTACAAATAAAATTTTATGTTATGCTATGGGGCCTTTCATGCAGTACAGAGATCTGTCAGTACTATAGAGGCCATAAGGAGGAGCTCTGTTACCCTGGGTGGCCTGTAGAAGGATTGTCATATGCAGTAATGGACAGAAGAGGGAGCTCTAAGTCCTGAATTAGAGGAGAAGAACCATGGAAGGCAAGGCACTTTCAGCAAAAATGAGGGTGGGGAATACAACTCCCAGGACGGGGAAGGAGAATGTCCTTCAGAGCTCTAAAAAACTGGAAGAAAACCTGGACTGAAATTCTCTGAGAAAGGGAAAGATAAAGCCTTTCAATGGGCTCAGGAAGAGGAACTTCCACCTGAGTTAGAGGGGAAGAAGAGGGATATGAATGGAACAATCTGAGTCTAACCACAGATTCTCACAGTGGATAGCAGGCTGCTTGTATCTGGAAGCACTTTCAGAAACAGCTGAGCTGGCAAAGCTCTGAAAGATCTTGGAAAGCCTTCATCCAATTTAGACTGGTGACTAATCCAGGCAAGGTCCTATGGTGCTCTTTTCCCAACTTTTGAGGAGTGCACCCAGTATTTAAGGAATACTCTTTCTTACTGTGATAAGACTGTAGACAATTTTACGTTCTCCCAAAGTTCTTTCCCATAAATCATCTTATGTTTATATAATGATACACAGAATACTTTGAAAAAAAAAGGCAGGAGAGAAGATATGAATGACATTTATATACTTCTATGGATATATGTACAGGAGGCATGTCTCTTCCAAATGAAAGCTCTAGAATCATGGGACATAGGATAAAGATGAAAGAAGGTAGATTTAGGAGTAATCTAAGGAAATGTGTCTTCATAGAAAGGTTAGTAAATGTAAGGTTACCATATGGCTCCAGAAAAAGGAGGACAGATTGAGACATCCGGGTTTTATTTCTATTGAAATGTGTAATTAAGCTCTGGAATTCATTGCCGAAGAATGTGGTGAAAAACAGTTAGCTTAGCAGAGTTTAAAAAAGGTTTGGATAATTTCTTAAAAGAGAAGTCCATAGACCATTATTGAGATGGCTTGGGGAAATCCACTGCTTATTCCTAAAATAAGCAGCATATAATCTGTTTTACTATTTGGGATCTAGCTAGTTACTTGTGACCTGGGTTGGCCACTGTTGAAAACAGGATGCTGGGTTTGATGGACCTTTGATCTGTCCCATTATGGCAATTCTTATGTTCATAATGGAAGTAAGGAGGACAGATTGAGATACCTGGGTTTTAGCCAGAACGAACATGCATAAATGGTAATATGCTAGTCATTTATGCATATAAGTATCCACATGCACACCTAAATGACTTCTAGCAGAATACCAACAAAGGAAAAGTACACAATATGTTTTGATGGTGTGCAATTTTCTGGAGGGCATGTGTATGGGTGGAGTTTCAGTAGAGCTTGCAAATAAGGATGCAAATTATAGTATTCTAGAACCAGGTGAAGAGGGTGACCTGCAATCAGATGGCTGGACATGTTGAAAATAACCATAGGTATGACCCAGGACTTTACCAGACTAGCACAAAACTGATCTCTTTTTAGATCTGTAATTTATCAAGTCGCTAGGACTCGAGCACAAGTCAATGGCAAACTAAGAATTTATATGTGTCCTAACATCTAGGCGTGGCCATTTATACCAGCTATAGAACTGATGGAAGTGATCACACCAGAAATGCTAATAAATATTTACTAAATAGACTTGAAATAGATGCCAGCTTAACCTCTTATCCATGTAATGCATAGGATTACCCTCCCTGTGTTGTGGTCATGATTAATGGTATTTAATCAATCATAGGTCAAAAACTGACTAAGGCCAGTGTTTCGCAAAGCTTCATCAGGAAGCAATCAGACGATATCTGACATTTAATCAGCTCATGCCCCATTCACTCAGCAGAAATTCTATTCCTTTGATAGCCAAACACCAGATAAGCTTCCAATTTCATTCTGTCCCACTTTAATGATCATTCAACAAAAGCTATTGACTGTTATTCATTTTGGTTTAGTAAAGGTAAATTAATGCATTTTAAATCTGTGAGACAATGTGAACTCTATTTGAGTTTCATGCATTTCAACATTCTGAATTTTTGTTGTTGTTTTTGGGCTTCTTCCTGGTCAGTATGCAGCCCACGGTTGTCAGCACTTTTTTAAACGCTGACTGCTGTGGACAAATTTAGTCGCAAATATTCAATGCTACTTCCCGAGAAATGAGCCACTGGAGCTTATGTGGATCCCAGCTGATATTCAGCCTGGAATATGACATTTGACTGGTTCTGTTTCAGCAGACCTCGTATACCTTTCTATTGGGCAGGACCACATTTAAAAAATGTTTTCCCTTCAGGATGCCCGCTTCTCCTCCTCCTCCTCTTCCCCTACCCCCAGAAATCAACAAGGTACCTCCCTGCATGATTCCCCTGCCTCCCCCCACCCCTTATCCTCGCAGAACTGCTATACTCCCCACCCACCCCCAGATAATGGGTTTATCTGCCCATTACCCTGTAGTCCAGTGGGATTATGAGCAGGAGCAATGCCCACTTAACCATGAAGAGTCTACTCTGCCTCCAAGTGGCCCAAACAAAACTAGGCTAGGTAATCAGAAACAACTGTAGCATCATGAACTAATTGAAATTAAGTAAAGAAACGTAACCCTCTCATGACAGTTGTTCACATCGCTTACTTTGCCGTGTTATAATTTGCCAAATTATGTAAAGTGCTGTGAAGTCATCCTGTGGGTCTTCTATGTCTAGTTGAAATATTTCCGCTGACATTATACACACTCACACTCAATGGATACAGAGGGGAGAGTGTGGTGCAGTGGTTAAAGCTACAGCCTCAGCACCCTGAGGTTGTGGGTTCAAACCCACGCTGCTCCTTGTGACCCTGGGCAAGTTGCTTAACTCCCCCCCCCCCCCCCGCTCCCCACCCCCATTGCACCAGGTACATTAGATAGATTGTGAGCCTGCAGGGACTGACAGGGAAAAATGCTTGACCACCTGAATAAATTCATGTAAACCGTTCTGAGCTCCCCTGGGAGAACAGCATAGAAAACTTAATAAATAAATAGTGTGAAAAGTCTCAGCCCCTGATAACCAGAGCTGGTATTGTGACATCACAATGCCTCATTCCACCAGTGCCTAAGAGCCAACTTCATCAGTGATGTCACAATGGTTTGATTGTCCTACACTTGGCTCACTTTTATTCCATTTTGATTTCTAGAGTGGCGCAGTGGTTTAAGCTACAGCCTCAGCACCCTGAGGTTGTGGGTTCAAATCCACGCTGCTCCTTGTGACCCTGGGCAAGTCACTTAATCCCCCCAATTGCCCCAGGTACATTAGATAGACTGTGAGCCTGCAGGGACAGACAGGGAAAATGTTGAATACCTGAATAAGTTCATGTAAACCGTTCTGAGCTCCCTTGGGAGAATGGTATAGAAAATTGAATAAATAAATTCATTAATATTTAACAGTACATTAACAAATGCACTGAGAGTCGAATTGATAGTTGCAGACAGATATATAGATGTGGTAGTCATAAACGTAGGTAAACTGGAATGCACGCTTTATAAACTAGGATGATTTATCTTATTCATGTGGATGTTTCCTAACCAAACTCCACAGACGAGCACATTGTAAATCAGCGCCAGCGGCAACTGATCACTGTCACACCTAAAATACAAATTTTGCAGGAATTGATCTCCGCAGCCCCACGAGTGACAATGATCTCAATAAAACCGAAAGGCATCTCAAGGTTTACAACAGGGCCCTGCCGGAACATTGATAACATTTTTAGAAGTCTCATTTTTCCCCCCTATTTCTCATACATCACAAACAGCATGAACAGAAGAGCGGTGAGATTGTTTCTCTTCGGCTGCCTGCAGGCTAGCACGTCTGTGCTATCTGACAATAGGACACAAAGGAGTTTAATCTGGGGGCCAGGACTCTGGTGTGCCCTAATTAGATTGCGTGTGCGCAAAGGTTCAGAAGCAAAAAAAAAAAAAAATTTGTAGGAAATAAGAAAACTCACTATAAAGAGAGATACCTGCTCACTGTGGAGGTATTCAGTGGGAGTTAAATCTGTGGATTTAATTATGTTTCTTTTCCAAATGTGAGCTCAAGGTGAGTTACAATAATGTACATAAGACATTTCTCTGCCCAAGTGCATTTATAATCTAAACCAGAGGCAAATAGGGGGGGGGGGGGGAAGTGTCTTTCCCAAAATCACAACCAGAGCTTGATTAACACTATATCGGGCCCTAGGCAAACATATATTTGTGGGCCTCCTCCCTCACATAAGAACATAAGAATAGCCTTACTGGGTCAGACCAATGGTCCAGCAAGCCCAGTAGCTCGTTCTCACAGTGGCCAATCCAGGTCACTAGTACCTGGCCAAAACCCAAGGAGTAGCAATATTCCATACTACCAATCCAGGGCAAGCATTAATTAGAGTTACCAGATTTGTTCAAGAAAAAAAGAGCACCTTTGGCACTGCCCCATTCCACCCCAACCCCCAACTCTGTTCCATTCCACCCTCAGCCTTACCTCATTCCACCCCAGCCCTACCACCACACTAGGGTTACCAGATTTTACTCCTGTAAAATCCAGACCTATAGCCCCGTCCCCAGGCTCACCCAATTCCGGCCACCCCATTCCGCCCAAACCCCGCCCCTCAACCTGTTCTTGTTCTTGGTTCTTGTCCAGGTTTTGAAAAGCCATCCAGATGCCCGGACATGTCCTCTAAAACGAGGACATGTCCGGGTAAATCCAGACATCTTGTATTTACCCCATACAAACCTTCCAGGATCCTCAGCTACCAGGAGTTCCAGGCAAATACTGACTATAATTAAGGAAGAAACTAAGGATTTTAACACTGATGTTGTTATCCATCTGGGAACAAATGACCTGGCCAACAACTCCATACTTGCAGCACAGAAAGCTTTTCGGGAGCTTGGTGAGGGCGTGAAACCTTTTGTAAAGACTTTAGCTTTTTCTGAAATACTGCCTGCATATGGAAAAGGAGAGCAAAGAGTGAAAAACACAGAGGACTTTAATAGATGGCTCAGAGCCTGGTGTCATCAAGAAGGCTTCAGGTACATAGGAGGATGGGGAAATACATGGAAGGACAAGAAGCTATATTGCACTGATGGGCTACATATTACTACAGCAGGAAAAAGAAACCTTGCAGAGAAATTTAGACAATATTTTTCTAGGCATTTAAACTAGAAGGTGGGGGTGGTGTATGTACGAAGGACAATTATAGAGACCACCCCGGCAAAAGAAAAGATGTGATAGTAGTAAAGGCTGCAACATAAGCAATATCAGCAACTCATTTCTTAGTATTGCAACGGAAAGTGAAACGACACAAAAATCCATACGAAAAAGGAGATTATCGCTGAAAAATAGCTGGAAAGCGATGACCACAAATGCTCGCAGTCTAAGCAACAAAGTTCACGATCTGCAAGCCCTGATATTAGAGGCAGATCTAGATATTGTTGCTATCACAGAGACATGGTTCAGTGAATCACATGGATGGGATGCAAACATACCGGGATATAATCTTTTTAGGAAGGACAGAGATGGTCATAAAGGTGGAGGAGTAGCTCTCTATGTAAAGATCAATATCCAAGCGACCGAAATGCAAGGGACCTGGGGAGAGGAAGAAGCGATATGGATTGCTCTGAAAAGAGAAGATGGAACTTCTATCTACGTGGGTGTAGTCTACAGACCTCCGACTCAATCGCAGCAAATTGATAAGGATCTGATTGTGGATATCCAAAAGTTTGGAAGGAAAGAGGAGGTTCTGCTGTTGGGAGATTTCAACCTGCCGGATGCGGACTGGAATGTTCCGTCTGCGGAATCGGAAAGAAGTAGGGAGATTGTGGATGCCTTTCAAGAGGCTCTGCTCAGACAAATGGTGACGGAACCCACAAGGGAAAAAGCGATATTGGATCTGGTCCTCACAAATGGAGAGAGTATCTCTAATGTTCGAGTGGGTGCTCACCTGGGTAGTAGCGATCATCAAACGGTTTGGTTTGATATAACGGCTAAAGTGGAGAGCGGCCGCACGATACTTAAAGTCCTAGATTTCAAACGTACGGACTTTAATGCAATGGGAAAGTACCTGAAGAAAGAGCTGTTAGGATGGGAGGACATAAGAGAAGTGGAAAGACAGTGGTCAAAGCTGAAAGGAGCGATAAAAATGGCTACGGACCTTTATGTGAAGAAAATCAATAAAAACAAGAGAAAAAGGAAGCCGATATGGTTCTCCAACCTAGTGGCTGAGAAAATAAAGGCGAAAGAGTTGGCGTTCATGAAATATAAAAAAGCCCAAGAAGAGGAGAGCAGAAAGGACTACAGGGTGAAACTGAAAGAAGCTAAGAGAGAGATACGTTTGGCGAAGGCACAGGCGGAAGAACAAATGGCTAAAATG
Organism: Geotrypetes seraphini; assembly: GCF_902459505.1. Taxonomy (NCBI): domain Eukaryota; kingdom Metazoa; phylum Chordata; class Amphibia; order Gymnophiona; family Dermophiidae; genus Geotrypetes; species Geotrypetes seraphini. The sequence goes on along the minus strand of NC_047091.1, from coordinate 143,647,670 downwards.
TAAAAAAGGGAGATAAAAATTTTTTCTGATATATTAGTGAAAGGAGGAAGATAAAAAATGGAATTGCTAGGCTAAAAGATGCTGGGAACATATATGTGGAGAGTGATGAGGAGAAAGCAAATGTGCTAAACAAATACTTCTGTTCTGTGTTCACAGAAGAAAATCCTGGAGAAGGACCGAGATTGTCTGGCAAAGTTACACGAGAAAATGGAGTAGATTCTGCGCCGTTCACGGAGGAGGGTGTTTATGAGCAACTTGAAAAAGTGAAGGTGGACAAAGCGATGGGACCAGACGGGATCCATCCCAGGATACTAAGGGAGCTCAGAGAGGTTCTGGCGAGTCCTATTAAAGACTTGTTCAACAAATCTCTGGAGACGGGAGTGATTCCTGGGGATTGGAGGAGAGCGGATGTGGTCCCTATTCATAAAAGTGGTCATAGGGATGAAGCAGGAAACTACAGGCCGGTGAGCCTCACTTCAGTTGTTGGAAAAATAATGGAAATGTTGCTGAAAGAAAGGATAGTGTATTTCCTTGAATCTAATGGGTTACAGGATCCGAGGCAACATGGCTTTACAAAAGGTAAATCGTGCCAAACGAACCTGATTGAATTTTTTGATTGGGTGACCAGAGAGCTGGATTGAGGACATATGCTAGATGTAATTTACTTGGATTTCAGCAAAGCCTTTGATACAGTTCCTCATAGGAGGCTGTTGAACAAACTTGAAGGGCTGAAGTTAGGACCCAAAGTGGTGAACTGGGTCAGAAATAGAGAGTTGCGCGGGGACAGAAATCCCACCCGTCCCCGCCAAAGTCCCACCCGTCCCCACCCGTCCCCGTGAGGAATCCCACCCGTCCCCACCCGTCCCCGTGAGGAATCCCTCCGTCCCCACCCGTCCCCGCGAGGAATCCCCTCCGTCCCCACCCGTCCCCGCGAGGAATCCCCTCCGTCCCCGCCCGTCCATATAAACTTCAGAAATATTTATTTCATTTAATTATGCTACTGAATTAAAGGCTCTGGTAGAAACCCATTTACAAATAAGCAAAAAGACTTTATTAATTTGAAAATATTAATTGGGAAGAATACATACTTTGCAAATGGGTTTCTACCAGAGCCTCTAATGTTTATAAATTTTTATCAACACAACTAATATACTACTTTATCCTGAAGCAAAATAAAAAAAAAGAAATATAATTCTTTTCCTACCTTTGTTGCCTGGTTTCTGCTTTCCTCATGTTCTCATTCAATTCCTTCCATCCACTGTCTCTCTTCCTTCTGCATCTTCCATTTGCTCTGTTACTGTGCCTCTCCCTTTCTTCCCCCTTCCAAATTGGTCTGGCACCCATCTTCTTCTCTCCGCTCCCCCCATAGTCTGGCATCTGTCTTCTTCCCTGCCAGCGTCTTCTCCCTACTCTCTCTTCCCCATTTCCTTTCAGCGTCCTTCTCCCCCCATCTTCCCCATGTCCTGTCAGCGTCCTTCTCCCCCCTCTGTCTTCCACATGTGCTTTCAGTGTCCTTCTCCCCCCTCTGCTTCCCCATGGCCTTTCAGCGTCCTTCTCCACCCCCCCGTCTTCCCCATGTCCTTTCAGCGTCCTTCTCCACCCCTTTGTCTTCCCCATGTGCTTTCAGCATCCTTCTCCCCCCTCTGTCTTCCACAAGTGCTTTCAGAGTCCTTTCCCCCCCCCCCGCCCTTCCCATGGCCTTTCAGCGTCCTTCTCCCCCCCTTTGTATTCCCCCATGTGCTTTCAGCGTCCTTCTCCCTCCTCTGTCTTCAAGTGCTTTCAGCGTCCTTCTCCCCCCCCCTCCTTCTCTACCGCCCCGGGTGCAGCACAGCCGGCCAGGTCCCCTTACTTTTGTGGCACTTCCCCGACCGACTGACAACAGCCCCGGGCCGACAAACCTCCCTGCCCTTAACTGCGGATCTAAATTACCTTATTACAGCTGCTGTAAGAAGATAATTTAGATTCGCGGCTACAGGGCGGGAGGATTGTCGGACCGGAGCTGTTGTCGGTCGGTCGGGGAAGTGCCACAAAAGTAAGGGGACCTGGCCGGCTGTGCTGCAACCGGGGTGGGGTTTGGCGGGGCGGACCGCCCCCTCCCTTGGTAGCCACTCGAACCGCGAGGCTACTCTCCTCCTTACCTGCACTGCCTGCAGCACAGAGCCAAACGGAAGTCTTCCCGACGTCAGCGCTGACGTCGGAGGGAGGGAAGGCTTTGTTTAAGCCCTCCCTCCCCTCCGACGTCAGCGCTGACGTCGAGAAGACTTCCGTTCGGCTCTGTGCTGCAAGCAGAGAAGGTAGGGCGAAGAGCCGCGTGACTGAGTACATCCAGCCCCGCAGGAACCCCGCGACCCTCGGAGGCGTCCCCACGGGATCCCCGCGACCCTAGGGGGCGTCCCCACGGGATCCCCGTGACCCTAGGGGGCGTCCCCACGGGATCCCCGTGACCCAAAGGGGGAACCCGCGGGATGCCCGCGGGTCCCGCGGGATTCCCGTCGTCCCCGTTCCCGTGCAGCTCTCTAGTCAGAAACTGGCTGTCGGACAGACGCCAGAGGGTGGTGGTTAATGGAAGTCGCTCGAAGGAAGGAAAGGTGACTAGTGGAGTCCCTCAGGGTTTGGTGCTGGGGCCAATCCTGTTCAATATGTATTTAAGTGACATTGCTGAAGGGTTAGAAGGAAAAGTGTGCCTTTTTGCAGATGATACCAAGATTTGTAACAGAGTAGACACCGAAGAGGGAGTGGAAAATATGAAAAAAGGATCTGCAAAAGTTAGAGGAATGGTCTAATGCCTGGCAACTAAAATTCAATGCAAAGAAATGCAGAGTAATGCATTTGGGGATTAATAATAGGAAGGAACCGTATATGCTGGGAGGAGAGAAGCTGATATGCACGGATGGGGAGAGGGACCTTGGGGTGATAGTGTCCGAAGATCTAAAGGCGAAAAAACAGTGTGACAAGGCAGTGGCTGCTGCCAGAAGGATTCTGGGCTGTATAAAGAGAGGCGTAGTCAGTAGAAGGAAGAAGGTGTTGATGCCCCTGTACAGGTCATTGGTGAGGCCCCACTTGGAGTATTGTGTTCAGTTTTGGAGACCGTATCTGGCGAAAGACATAAGAAGACTTGAGGCGGTCCAGAGGAGGGTGACGAAAATGATAGGAGGCTTGCGCCAGAAGACGTATGAGGAGAGACTGGAAGCCCTGAATATGTATACCCTAGAGGAAAGGAGAGACAGGGGAGATATGATTCAGACGTTCAAATACTTAAAGGGTATTAACGTAGAACAAAATCTTTTCCAGAGAAAGGAAAATGGTAAAACCAGAGGACATAATTTGAGGTTGAGGGGTGGTAGATTCAAGGGCAATGTTAGGAAATTCTACTTTACGGAGAGGGTGGTGGATGCCTGGAATGCGCTCCCGAGAGAGGTGGTGGAGAGTAAAACTGTGACTGAGTTCAAAGAAGCGTGGGATGAACACAGAAGATTTAGAATCAGAAAATAATATTAAAGATTGAACTAGGCCAGTTACTGGGCAGACTTGTACGGTCTGTGTCTGTGTATGGCCGTTTGGAGGAGGATGGGCAGGGGAGGGCTTCAATGGCTGGGAGGGTGTAGATGGGCTGGAGTAAGTCTTAACAGAGATTTCGGCAGTTGGAACCCAAGCACAGTACCGGGTAAAGCTTTGGATTCTCGCCCAGAAATAGCTAAGAAGAAAAAAAAAAAAAAAATTTAAATTGAATCAGGTTGGGCAGACTGGATGGACCATTCGGGTCTTTATCTGCCGTCATCTACTATGTTACTATGTTACTATGTCTCTTCTCTTCTCCTTCACCTTCCTCATCTTTAAAAGAGGATCTCCACTCTAGGTACATCACCTCAAACACACTTAAGGACTAACTCAAGCCTAACGTAGGAAGTGCTAAAGCATTAGTTTTGCCATTGGTGTGCAGGCAGAGGGTGGTTATGCTGTGCCTTACTGTGTAAAGCGCTGGAGAATTCTCTCCCTTTGCTTACCCTTCACGCTGAGGACACCCGGCTTCACAATAATAATTTTTATGATTTAATTTATAAACATTATTACGTGGTCTTTTCCTCAAGTGCTGAGATATCAGGCTGTCCCGCTCAGACAACCCATTGACTTTTACTGCTTTTTCTGTGTGTCATTTGTGTGCACTAAGCATGCACAGGGGCAGAGAAAGGGCATGGATGTGCTAATCACTTAGCAGGCTGATATTCCCACAATGCTAACTAGTTAGCATGTCCATAACGCAGGAGCATTTAACACCTCCTAAATAGGACAGAGCAAGTGCTTCCATATGAATTTCTTTAAATGGCTGTACGCTGATGCTAACATTAGCACATGGCCATAGATTCAAGAAATAGAACAGAAAAGAAAGCCCTTCTTGAGGGTCGTGCTAGAAATGGGCTTAGCATTCTGGAAAGTCCCTTTTTAAAGATGAGCTAAGTCCAATTGTGAATGCTGCTTGGTAAAAGAGCCCATCTGATATTCAGCGCTATTTAACCAGCCAGAAATAGCTCCCGGCCGGTTAAATAGCGCTAAGCCAGCTATCTGCAAATATTCAGTGGGAGACAGCCACTGAATATTCTTGGTTATTGGCTAGCCCAGTCACTGACTATGTCATGTGGCAGGGCAGGTTAGTGCCAATATACACTGACTGACAGACTAAGTTTAGCAGCCAGATAGACCCACATAAATAACAGGTCTATCTTTGGTTGCTGTAACTTAGTTGACATGTCTGGCTGTGTCAAAAGCAGCTATCCCTCCCCCTCCCCCTGAAATTCAATGCAGGTCTCCAGATATAGCTTGGCATTGAATTTCCGGGTTCGCTGTTGACTGTGGAAGATAGCCTGGCTGCCTTCCAAGGTCTGAATATCGGGCCCTTAGTTTCCACAATCTGGCACATTAAGTGGTGAAGCTGCATTACAGCTTTCTAAAAGCAGTGCTTTCATGAGAAATCCTACCCTGTACCTTTATAATGTTATCACAAGGTAATGGCGGAATAGAAATCTCTAATGTAATGTAATATATATATATATATATATATTACATTACATTACTCACATTTTATATATATATATATTCTCACATTTTATATATATTCTCACATTTCATATATATTCTCACTTTTTATATATATATATATGCCCTCTTATAGATAAGTCTCTTACCCTCCCCCCGCCCTATTTACTAAGTTGTGGTAGAAGTTTCTACCGCAGCATGGAGTGCTAAATGCACTGACGCTCATAATAATAATTTTATTTTTATATACCGCCTGACCAAAATATGGTTCTAGGCGGTTTATAACAAATAATGACTAGTCATACAGTGAAGAGTACAATTTAAAAGGAAAATACAATTCTAAGCAATGTACAATAGGAACTGATCCGACAGTGGAGAATATGATTTAAAAGAAAAGTACAATTTAAAAGAATGATTCTAAGCAGTTTACAACAAATAAGAACCGATCGTACAGTAAAAATGCAATTTAAAAGGTGATACCTTGCATAAAAGAAGCATAAAATTTTTAAGCGAAAAACAGCTAGGATACAAATTTTTCAAATAGTTGAGTCTTCAATAATTTTCTAAAATCAAGATAAGAAGAAGATCCTAACATAATTCCATAGGAATTCCATGAGCCTCAGAACAGCGGCGGAGCATTTAGTACTCCAGGCAGCGGTAGAAACCTCTACCACGGCTTAGTAAAACGGGGAAGGGGTTATATATTTAAGATATACAATTAGTTGCTTAAAACTCACACCATCAAAGGTTTCCACCATGAATTATGTATCTTCAGTGAATAAATCCAACTAGTGTCATTTGTCCAAATTAGGGAAAGGGATTGGGACTTGTATACCTCCTTTTTGTAGTTATACAACTACACTCAAAGCGGTTTGCATACAGGTACTTCAAGCATTTTCCCTATCTGTCCCAATGGGCTTGCCCAGGGCCACAGGGAGCAGGGCAGGGTTTGAACCTACAACTTCAGGGTGCTGAGGCTGCAGCTCCAACCACTGCGCCACACTCCCCTCCTGCTGAATTTCTTTTAAATTGTACTATTTATTCAACTTTCTTTTAAAATATATTGATAAATATTTAATCATCTGTTAAGTGGAGGAGTGGCCTAGTGGTTAGAGCTGCTGCCTTATCACCCTGTGGTTGTAGGTTCAAGTCTAATGTTGTTCCTTGTGACCCTGGGCAAAACACTTAACCCACAATTGCCTCAGGTACCAGATTTACATTGTGAGCCCACTGGGACAGATAGGGAAAATACTTAGGGTACCTGTATGTGAACATCTCTGATGGGTTGCATATCAAGTACAAAAATGAGTAAACTTTAGTGTATGAAAATTTCAAATATATATCTGTTCATAACACAAATAAGTGTTAGCTATTAACTTTTTACTTATCTGACAAACTTTTAGACACAAAGGAGACTGGAAACTGACTTAAATCCCTATTTTGCCTCAAGTTATGATGACAATAATAGTATTAAGCAGAATATAAGGGGGGGGGAGCATAACCCAATATGTGTGAGACCCCCCCTTGCCTGGGAAACCTGAATAAAGATACCAATATATATAAATAAAAGATGAAGTTGAATGATATAGAAATGCTTTCATTTTAGTATTTCTGGTAAGATGATTGCTTAAAGGCTTTGACTCAGCTGCATCCTGTTCAAGTAACAGAATAGAGGAAGTGCCTAAGTCCTAGAACAGGGAGCAGATCATTGTGCCCTAAGCTAACATGTTGTTACAAGATGGTCAATGCATTGAAATAAATAATGATCTCAGCTAGTCTAAATGTAAATGCTGACAGGAGTGAAATTAAATAACACATGATAACTAAGGTCTCCTTTTATCAAGGAGCGCTACGGGGGTTAGCACATCGGACATTTCAGCACGCGCTAACCCCCGCGGCACACAAAAAAACTAACACCTTGTCAATGGAGGCATTAGCGACTAGCGTGGCAGGCGGTTGAACGCGCGGTATTCTGCGCGTTAACCGCCTACCGCAGCGTGATAAAAGGAGCCCTAAGTCATTATATTGTTGCTAGGGAAAATTACTAATGGAATAAGATTGATAAGAAATCATGTAATCAAAACTAGCCAAAGAACATTGCTGTAGTATGCAATTTATCAATGGATCTTAGTGAAGTAATTATAATTGGAAGATGTACTAACTTATTTATGTTTAATAATGAATGAAGTGATGTCATAAACCTAATAAAATGGCCATTCACTTGTGATTCAGAGAAATTCTTGGATGGTATTCTATCAGTTAGTAGATTGCCAAGAATTCCCAAGGTCTTGATATTTAAACTAAAATTTCTGTCTGGCAGATATTGATCTCCTCCAGAGATGGAAAAAAGGGGTGTGGGGTATGAAACGTGTTCATGTAGTTATTCAGAGCAAACAGCTACATTAGGGGTTTGAAGGAATGAGTAAACACAATTCCCCTTAAAAGATTGTTAGCTAGACTGTTGATTCCAGAGGGCAGAGATCAGGCACAAAGCAGGTTAAAATCCATAATGTAGGAACAGAGCAGGGAGGCCCAGAACATAAAGAATGGGTCCTTCAAGAAAGATTCCAAACTAGGATAGCAGGGCCCAGGGCAGGAGTAAGACTTCATAGCCTAAAGACAGGTCCAGGTAGGAAGAAGATTATATTGCCTTAGGAGTTACAACACCATCAAAAGATACTTCATTTTTATTTAATCTTGGCAAAAACAGAAGATTTCAATGGATAGACACCAAACAAAGCAACATTCCTCATTATGGACTACAAATCTATATTGAAAATCTACAATCTGGAGAAGCACTTCAAATGCTTGCACAAATAACTGCTTATATTCAATTTAAGACTCCAATATAATTACTACTCTGTAATCCCCCTCGTCCCATTTAATTTTCTTTTTGTTTTTGAGATAAAGGTCCCCGTAAAGCAGGAGATTATAGTGTAGTAATTATATTGAAGTATTAAATTGAATATCAGCAGTTATTTATGCAAGCATTTGAAGTGTTTCTCCAGATTGTAGTGCTCTAGTGTAGACTTGAAGATTAAATTGCTTTAGGAGATACATTCCTTGTAAAGTTTTCCTGTAGATATTTTGTGATGTTGGAGGGATTATTCATATTTTACTTTAAATCCAAAGACATAAAAGACTTTATTCTTGTGAGGGAAGTGAATGTTAGAGCACCTTGATTGCTGGCAGTAGAAGTAGATTCTCATTGACCCTGTTTTGCTTATTTCACATTGATTTTTCTATCATTTCCATTTCTTAGTGGTTTAATTAAGCCAATATTTACCCTTTTTATATTTCCTTATGTATTTATAGCAGTGAATTTAGAGCCACATTTTTTAACACGCATGTATCATGCGAATGAATATTTGTAAATCTTAAAAAAAATAAAAATAAATAAAGTGTGGAGGGGCATTTTCAATATGACATACAAATCCCCATTTGGACATTTTGCAGAACACGCACAAAAACCCAGTAGCAAACATGATCATTTTCGAAACAGAAAAACGTCTAACTTTTTGTTTCAAAAAATGGTCATTTCTCAGATATGCTTGTCCTCAGTGTGTCTATCTTTTTGAACCTTTTTTGGAAAACATCCAAAAGAAAAATGCACCAACAAACCATCGGGGTGTAGGAGGGGGCAGCATTTTTAGTAGACTGGCCACACAAACATCCCATCAGAGCAGTGGGACACCCTAGGGACACTGCAGTATACTTCATATAAAAAGGTCCAGGTATACATCTCACCATAACCCCTTATGGGGGAGCCCTCTAAAACCCACCCTAAATCTATTGGACCCAACTATACACTACAACAATAGCCCTTATGCTTGAAGGTGACACCTATATGTAGGCACAGTTGGATTAGATAGGGTTTGGAAAACTCACGTATTCCTCCATAAGTGTAGTAGTTAGAGTGGGATATAGGCCTGAGTTCCCATATCTGTAGTTCACTACACCATCTACTAGGCTACTCCAGGAACCTGTTTGCTGTTCTACTAGGATTGGCCATAACATCTAAAGCTATCTTACAAGCAGGTATGTACTTTTCATTTGCACCTTTGCGGGGTAGTAGGGGATCAGTGACCACTGGTGGAGTGGCAGGGGGGGGTCATGCCTTCATCTCTCCAGTGGTCATCTGGTCTCTTTGGGAAATTTTTTGGCACTTATTTGTGAAATAATCGAACATTTTAGAAAACAGCCAGGGCACAATTTGGATGTTTGGGGCTAGACCTGTTTTGTCTAGCCCCAAACATCCAAATTGTGCCCTGGCTGTTTTCTAAAATGTTTGATTATTGCAGAAAAACATCCAAATCATAAGCCCACCCTAGACCTGCCCAAACCACGCCTCCAACACCCTCCAGATTCAGGTGCACACTAGACAACCACCATAGAAATCCATCTCTCCCAGGAACATAACTTCAACACCTTATCCTGAATTTCTTCCTCACACTAGGTATCCACATTCCCTGTCTGCTAAAATTCCCTCTTCATAACTGTATCCTGATATTCACTGGTGTCCGACTATTTTCAATTGTAAGATGTAAAATACTTAACTTCTTATAATTCAACCTATGTATAATTTTCCTTTTAACCACCTTGTATTCATCTACTGTAATGCGCTGATTGTACAGCTCTTCTTCTTTGTGAACCGCCTAGAAGTCGTAAGATTGTGGCGGCATAGAAAAATAAAATTACAGTGGTACCTCGGTTTACGAGTGCACCGTTTTGCGAGTGTTTTGCAAGACGAGCAAAACATTTGCAAAATCGGTGCCTCGGAAACCGAGCATGGCTCGATTTACAAGCACCCCCCCCCCCCCCGCGATCTGGCAACCCCCCCTGCGATCCGGCACCCCCCTGCCTCGAACCAGCACCCCCCCACTACGATCCGACCCCCCCCGACATGATTGGGCACCCCCTGACACGATCCAACATCCCCCCAACACAATTGGCACCCCCCCCGCCACTTCTTACCCTCATCTGGGCACTCTTGAAGATCGGCCTCAAAGATCGGCCTCCTCGTCTGCTGGGCCTTGAGCATCTGAGCATGCTCAAGGCCTGCAAGTTCAAGGCCGATCTTCAAGAGTGCCCAGATGAGGGTAAGAAGCGGCGGGAGTGCCCAATTGTGTTGGGGGGATGTCTGATCGTGTCGGGGGGGTGCCCAATCATGGCGGGGGGTCGGATCGTGGCGGGGGGGTGCCTAATCGTGTCGGAGGGAGTTGGATCGTGATGGGGGTGTGCCGGTTCGAGGCAGGGGGGGGTGCCAGATCGCAGGGGGGATGCCTGATCGCAGGGGGGGCCTTCGAGGGGAGCAATGCCAGTTCTCGGGGGGGGGAACGCATCAAAGCGAGTTTCCATTATTTCCTATGGGGAAACTCGCTTTGATAAATGAGCATTTTGGATTACGAGCATGCTCCTGGAACGGATTATACTCGTAAGGTACTACTGTATTATTATTATTATCTATACAATGGGTTTTTAAAAAATAGCAAATTAGAAGGGTTCGGCAAGAGAAACGTCCATCTGCCCCTTTATGTAATTTTTTGGATGTTTTTCTTTTTTCTTTTTCTTTTTTTTTTTGAGGATGAGCCCCGTAGTCTCTTTTCACTTTTGTTAACACATTATTAATGGCAAGGGTAAAAAAACCCACCAAAATCTAGTCATGAAACCACAGTTTCTCATTCCAAGGTCAAGCCTGATATCATTACTTTCCACGCAAACATCCATTCTACATAGACTAGGTGAAAGCGAGCATCACGTTGAGCAATTCTGTTATCAGCGGCTACAGCAAAAAGCGTGTTACAGGAGGTGTTGTTAAGTGAAATCCACTGCTGTACAAGGAGGAATATGAGAATGTTACAGCAGGCTGGTATAAATTCTGTTATTTTTCAGTCTTCTCAGTGGAAAATGAGATTTCCTCAGGGCACTGGAGGAAACGTGCAGGGTGCAGCAGCTAATCACATTGCTGATTAGAAAATGAAGAGGCATTATAGTCAAGGAGAGGAGCTCATGTAGAAACATATGTATTGTATTTAATAGCTACACTAGATTAACATGATTTTTATTTTTTTATTTTTTTTTTTGCATTTTTGTTGTTTGCTATTTCATTATGCTTTCCTTGAGGTAAGAACAGTTCAGTTGATATCATCATCCTATCCTACAAAATGCAGATTACTGTCTTAATTACTGATATTTCTTTTGAGAAACCAATTTCTCAAGTGACATTTATGTATTTGTTCACTCAGTTTTCTATGCTGTTCTCCCAGGAGAGCTCAGAACAGTTTACATTAATTTATTCAGGTATTTGAGTATTTTTCCCTGTCTGTCCCCATGGATTCACAATCTGTCTAATTTACCTGGGGGTTTAAGTGACTCTGACCAGGGTCGCAAGGAGCAGCATGGGTTTGAACCCACAACCTCAGGGTGCTGAGGCTGTAGCTCTAACCACTGTGCCACACTCTAAGGGCTCCTTTTATGAAGCCGCGTTAGCGGTTCAATGCACGTAATAGCGTGCGCTAATTTGCTGCCTGCGCTAGCCGCTAATGCCTCCTCTTGAGCAGGCGATAGTTTTTCATCTAGCGTGGGGGTTAGCGCGCACTAAAAATGTACGTGCGATAAAGCCGCTAATGCGGCTTTGTAAAAGAAGCCCTAAATATTAAACAGTCCAGTGCCAACCTAACCATGGTCTGAATTATTAAATGCCTGCAGATGGTTTGTGGTCTGGGTCTTCTGACATGCCTCTGCACACTATGTGAAATAATGATTGGGGGCCTCAGGGGAGGAAAGGGTAAGCTTACTCCACTGAGGAACCCCATGATGACTCCTCTGTGGACTGAACGATTCATTCTCCCTACAATTTCTCATGTAGCATGAAATATCGTCTTACCCCAGAGCAACTGTCCAAACAGGGAAGGGGAATGGGGGGGACTTGTATACTGCCTTTTTGTGGCTTTGGCATTTCAAAGGTGGCATCCAAAGTGGTGGGCACTAGAGGATTAAGGGGTCCTTTTTCAAAGCCGCGATAGCGGTTTTACCGCATGCACTGGATGAGCGCGCGCTAGCTGGAAATCTACCGCCTTCTCAAAAGGAGGCGGTAGCGGCTAGCTCGTGCGGCAATCTAGCGCGCGCTATTCTGCGCATTAAGGCCCTAATGCGGCTTTGTAAAAGGAGCCCTAAGGAACAGCACTGGGTTTGATCTCAGAACCTTTGAGTGCAGAGGCAGCAGCTCTACCAGTGAGCCACACCTTCCCCGCCCCCCCCCCCCCCAAGGGGAAGGTAAGAAAGAACTTCTGGGTCTCCCCAGAGCAGCCAGAATTGGTAGGAACTCTTGGATGTTCTACATTTCCTAGTTTCCAAATGTATTTTTCGTTTGATATACCGTCTATCAATGATTATCTAAGATGGTTTACAATCAATAATGAATAAAATCATGCAATATAAACAATAAAATATCCAAATACAGATACAAATACAGATTTGCTATAGTAATGGAGGTTACAGGACATGTAAAACTAACTGGACAGGAGGGAAAGAACATTAGGTAGTGGAAAATACATCAAGATTTTTTAAAAAAAGTTAAACTGGGAGGATGGGGAAGGATCGCTTCTAAAGAAGCATTTTGTTGAGAGGGTCAAGAAGAAGTCAAGAACATTTCTTTTTAAACAGGCTTTTAATATCTAAAATTTATTTTAGTTTATCAATTTCGCTTTTAAAATCCCCTTATTCCCCAATGTTTTTTTCCTTCAATGTATTTCTCAACACAATAGATGTAACTTTAACCCCCCTTCCCTCCCAATTGTTGTTGGTCATGTTGGATTTCTATTGTTTATATATACTGTATGTTTTTTAACTCAATTGTATTTTATTATTATGTACATCGCTTTGTATAAAGATATAGCGATTCATCAAATATTTAATAAACCTTGAAACCTTGAAGTCTTTAAAGGAGGAGAGAAGAGCTCAAGTATTGAAGGTGTCCTTATAAAGGAAGGTTTAGATTTTAGACCAAAATTTTTCTTGAGAGAGCTCTTATGTAATATGAGGGGGAAGAGCATCCCAAAGCATAGGCGCAGTCAGGAAGAAAAGAGCCTTTTGGGTGGAATCATAGAATATTTTGTGAGTTATTATTGGAGCTTTAGTTTTCTAGTTGATGTGCTAAACAGGTGGGAATTGGGGAATGGAGACATTGTGGAGTTATAGAAAAGAAAAAAGCATGTACAGGTTAGTGCAAGGAAGAAAACAAAGATTGGTCTGATACTGGTGTGCTGGGTAAGGAATGGAAGGGAGATAGGATAATTCCGTTGTGGAGGGGGAAAAAGAGAAGAAGTAAGATGCTGGGCAGGGGGGAGACAGAGATGGAATTCTTGGCAAAGGATGAGAGAAGAGAATGAAAGGTATACTGCACCACGGTAGAGAATGACACGGGGACAAATTTTTCCCCGTCCCCGCAGGAACTCAATTACCCCCTCCCTTCCCCGTGATTTATGTCGCTGTCCCTGCCCCATTCCTGTACACTCTGTCTTAACCGCACAAGACTCAAACACTTTTGATTTTAACGTGTTTGAGGCTTGTGTAGATGAGGACAGAGCTTGCAGGAATGGGGCAGGAAAAAGGCTTGCTGGAACGGGAGGGGAAAATGAGTTCCTGCGGGGACGGGGAAAAATTTGTCCCCGTGCCATTCTCGACACCAAAACCATTCTGCTGAACTGCTGCGGGTAGATAAATGAGAGCACCTTAAATATCCTTGCAACTGTCCTGTGCTGTGTGATCAGCAAGCCCCGCAGTAGACTAAGGCTGATAACTGGAATGATGTTAGGAAATAAATGATTGTCCAATCAGGAGTCCAATATTCACTCAAACCTTGCGTTAATATGTTATACTACAATTTCTCCACAAGTCATTTAAATTTAAAAAAACCAAATAATGTCATCAAAGAAATGAAAGCCCATGAACTAAGGGCTCCTTTTACTAAGGTGCGCTAGCGTTTTTAGCGCGCGCTAAAGATTAGCGTGCACTAACCACGCGTTAAATGAAAAATAATAATGCAAGCTCTATGAAGGCGTTAGCGTTTAGCGCGTACGGTATTGTAGCGCGTGCATAAACCACTAGCATACCTTAGTAAAAGGAGCCCTAAGAGTTCATCTGTAAACTATGGATAATTTCAGAAGCCTGTATCTTAGATTCTCTTGAATTGCAAGCTGGACTGGAACTTGATTGTCCTCATTTAAACAAATGATGCCAATTTAATCAAGTTCGCCACCATTTTTGGTCAGGCAGCACATGACTTAACACTACGCAGATTTCCCTTATCAATTGTTTCATTTTCAAACAGGAGTCTTTTCTTTTTTTTTTTTTTTTTTTTTTTTATTATTATTTATTTATTGAAATTTTACATAATTCACAAGAATATTCCTCTTGTACAAGTAAAACAGAAAAGAAGCAAATTAAATAAGGTCACAATTTCTACTATCAGGAAAATTTCATTCTTTCTTAGACCACTAACACTGAAGGGAGAGGAGATGAATATATTGAAGAGATAACAAACATAAGTAATAATTGTATTCTTGAAAGGCTTAACAGTCTTTAACCCCCTCTTTTCTTCCTACTCTTAAACATTCCGGGCAGCAAGATTCTTTAAATCTAAAAAGGTGCGTAGCTGTTCTGGTGCATAGTAGACATATTTAACACCTTGGTATTTAATTAAACATTTGCATGGATATGCTAATAAGAATGTCGCTCCAAGGGTCAAAGTCTCTACTCTCATTGCTAAGAATAATTTTCTTCGCTCCTGCGTTGTTCTCGTGACGTCTGGAAAAATCCATACTTTCTTTCCTAGAAACATTTGTTGAGGATTTCGGAAATATAAACGCATAATTGCATTCATATCTTGTTCGAAAACAAAAGATATGAACATTGTGGCTCTCTCTGTAGTTTCGGAAAGTGTAGTTTCTAATAATTCAGTAACATTTATAGCGTCTATTGTCAAACGTTCCTCTACACCTGGATCGGTTCCTTCAATTTTCTTTTTCGGCAAATAGTAAATTCTGTTAAGTGGAGGTATATGTTCAGGGAAAAACTTTAATACTTCAATTAAATACCTTTTCCACATATCTATAGGTGTAACCTCCAGAGCCTTTGGAAAGTTCAAAAGACGCAAATTCAGTCTTCGGTTGTAATTTTCTATTTGTTCAATTTTTTTACTCAAACTTATTCTTTCCTTTATCAAATTATTAGTTATAGTTTGAATATTTACCACATTGTCCTTAACCTCTTTTATCTCCATTGAAAATTCATCTTTAGTTTTCTCCAGGGATTTCCCCAAAGCGTCCACAGTACTTACAAGAGTTGTCAGGTCACGTGAAGATCTGGCTACCTGGATGTTTAGTCTCTCGAGAGAATCCCAAATCTTCTCGAGAGTAATCGCCTCCGCTTTTGTTGTTCCAGTGCCAGTAACAATGCTGGCTCTCACTTCCCCCTGCTCTCCTCCTACTCTCGTGACTCCGAGCCCCTGAAACGGGGTCTCCCCAGCGTTCACTTCCGCAGAGGAAGCCTCCATTCGGGCCGCGAGTTGAGCAGGGTGCGGGGGCGGAGCAGGCTCCGGAGAGGAGAGAGAAACCTCCTGCCCGAAGTCCCCAGCCGCTCTTCCGGCCGGAGAGAGCCCGAGACTACCTCCTGGAGTTACGGGGCCAAACGAAGCTGCAGCAAAGTCCAGGATAGAACGCTGAGTGGGGGTAGACGTCCGGGCCACAGAGGGCTCGGCCCGGACGCTACCTTTCCGTTTAGAATGAGGCATCACGGCGTGAGTAAAGAAGCTGTCCCGGACCACTGGTATAATCGCAAGCTTCACGCTGCCGCCATCTTGACTCCTCCCCCTGATTTCTTTTTTATTGTACTACCGTGTTTCCCCCAAAATAAAACCTACCCCCAAAAATAAGCCTTAGCATGATTTTCGGGGTAGGTCCTAATATAAGCCCTACCCCCAAAATAGGCCCTAGTTAAGATCCCTCCCTCCCATCCCTTTATGCACCGGAACCTCACTGACCGCCTTACATATCTCAGAAGCCTCAAAACCAGTGGCAGCGCTTCACAAGTTCGCAGCCTTCCCTCTGCCGCTTCATCAGTGACTTCTCATCAGTGACACGGCAGAGGTATGACCCCGGCGGGGAAGGCCGCAAACTGGCGAAGCAGCCCTTTCAGAGCGCTGCCAACCACTGCGGTTTTGGAGGCTTCAGAGGTACGTCAAGGGTGCAATATCAGTAAACTTGAAACCAACCTGAGGAGTGAAGAGGAAGCGGGAAGGGAGATTGGGTCCATGGGAGGGAAGGTGAGTGGGAAAGAGGAGAGACATACTGCACAGGAAGGGAAAGTTAGAGAGAGAGAGACACACTATCTACACATGAAGGGAAGGGAGAGGGAGAGAGACATATGGAAAGTAAAAGAAGAGGCCAAGGGAGAAATGCTGCACAGGAAAGGAAAGGTAGAGGGTGAGACAGGCTATATATGAAGGGAAGGGAGAGGGAGAGACATACAGAAAAGGAAGAGAGAGGCCTTGAAAGAGACATGCTGCACCTAAAGGGAAGGAAAAGGGAGAGATATAATGTGTTTCCTCAAAAATAAGCCCTAGTGCATTTTTTAGAGCACAAATTAATCTAAGACCCTGGGGGAAACACGGTAGAAATACTCTTTCAAAATAACAAAGAACTTAAGAAACCATCCATATGCATACATTTTCCAGTATTGCTATTTTTCACTATGACGCTATAGAAAATTACTCCATCAGGTTAACCTCATTCACAGGAGGATAAATTCCAAGCCACTTGGCTTTCACCAAAAATTTGACTCTGATGAGTTATCATGTCTATATCCTATACAGCTGGATTGAATCACCATGTAAATAACTTTCTACCATGCATTAAGAACATAAGAACATAAGAACATAAGAAGTTGCCTCCACTGGGTCAGACCGAGGTCCATCTCGCCCAGCGGTCCGCTCCCGCGGCGGCCCATCAGGTCTGCGACCTGTGAAGTGGTTTCTGTCCTCTTCTATAACCTACCTCAAGTTATATCTGTACCCTTCAATCCCCCTATCCTCCAGGAACCTATCTAAACCCTCCTTGAACCCCTGTACAGAGTTCTGGCCTATCACATCCTCCGGAAGCGCATTCCATGTGTCCACCACCCTCTGAGTAAAAAAGAACTTCCTAGCATTTGTTCTAAACCTGTCCCCTTTCAATTTCTCCGAGTGACCCCTAGTTCTTGTGGCTCCCCACAGTTTGAAGAATCTATCCTTATTCACTTTCTCTATGCCCTTAAGGATTTTGAAGGTTTCTATCATGTCCCCTCTAAGTCTCCTCTTCTCTAGGGAGAACAGCCCCAGCATTTTTAACCTGTCGGCGTATGTAAAATTTTCCATACCTTTTATCAGTTTAGTCGCCCTCCTCTGCACTCCCTCGAGTATCGCCATGTCCTTCTTGAGATATGGCGACCAGTATTGAACACAGTACTCCAGGTGCGGGCGCACCATTGCGCGATACAGCGGCATGATGACTTCCTTCGTCCTGGTTGTGATACCCTTTTTGATGATGCCCAGCATTCTGTTTGCTTTCTTTGAGGCTGTCGCACATTGCGCCGATGGTTTCAGTGATGTGTCGACCATCACCCCCAGGTCCCTTTCAAGGGTACTCACCCCTAGCAGTGTTCCCCCCATTTTGTAGCTGAACATCGGGTTCTTTTTCCCTACATGCATGACCTTGCATTTCTCTACGTTAAAACTCATTTGCCACTTTTTTGCCCAGTCTTCCAGTCTCGTTAGGTCTCTTTGCAGGTCTTCACAGTCTTCCGTGTTTCTAACCCTGCTGCAGAGTTTGGTATCATCGGCAAATTTGATAACCTCACATTTTGTCCCCGCCTCCAGATCGTTGATAAATATATTGAACAGTAGAGGTCCCAGCACCGACCCCTGTGGAACTCCGCTCGTGACCCATTGCCAGTCTGAGTATTGGCCTTTCACTCCAACCCTCTGTTTCCTGCCTGCCAACCAGTGTTTGATCCATCGGTAGATATCCCCTTGCACCCCATGGTTCCACAGCTTTTTAAGTAGCCGCTCGTGAGGTACCTTGTCGAAGGCTTTTTGGAAGTCAAGGTAAATGATGTCTATGGATTCCCCCTTATCCATCTGGTTGTTTATTCCCTCAAAGAAGTGCAGCAAGTTCGTGAGGCATGACCTTCCCTTGCCTTTAGTGGAGTCTCATCTTTTCTTTCTGGGCTTTTCCGCATGAAGGCAGATAAAAGCCAAGTGACCCTTCTAGTCTGCCCATCTGCAGTAACCATTATTTATTTCTCTCTCCGAGAGATCCCACGTGCCTCTCCCAGGCCCTTTTGAAATTCAGACACAGTCTCGATCTCCACCACCTCTTCTGGGAGACTGTTCTATGCATCTACCATCCTTTCTGTAAAAAAGTATTTCCTTAGATTACTCCAGAGTCTATCACCTCTTAACTTCATCCTATGCCTTCTCATTGCAGAGTTTTCTATCAAATTAAAAGAGACCTTTGGACTTTTATTAGCTACTTGTTTTCTGTAACAGTTTGCAGAACTTCCGTGTACCTTGAGATGAATTCCCAACAGAACTATTATACTTCCCTTAATGCCATATGTTGATTCTGATCGCATTAATCTTGATATGTATAATGAAACCCAAGTGCTGACTTAAGAGGAATAATTTCTCGTGTTTACCGCAACCCAAGCCAAGAGAGCACCATGGAGCTGAACTCATTACAATTTCAGATGAAGGCAGCTGAAAATGTTTAATCTCCATCAGTGAAGAGGTGCAGGAAAACTCGAGACTAAACTCGACCCGGGAGAGTTTAACCAAGGACTCCTTTTACAAAGGTGTGCTAGCGGTTTTAGCGTGCGCTTAGCGCGCTAAAATGCCCTGTGCGCTAGTCGCTACCGCCTCCTTTTAAGCAGGCAGTAGTTTTTTCGGCTAGCGCGCTAATCTTGTGCGTGTGCTAAAAATGCTAGCGTACCTTCGTAAAAGGAGCCCCAAATTTTCCCCCTGGGCAAAATATCTGACTAGATTTTCTTTGGTGTGGATTCATTGACTCACAGGAAATTTGCCCAGTCTGTGCCCTGCAAATTTGTGGATCTACACAAACTCTGATGCAGGTTCACTGAATGAAAGAATCCTCACTGGAATTACTTGGGTTTGTTTGGGGTTTTTTTTAATGTTCTTAATATTTTAGTCCTCAATTATTTTCCAGTCTTACTCCTACAACTCTCACTCTTCTTTGATTATCTCTTTTTTCCTTTCTTGCCTCTAATTTTGTCTCTTTCTGCTGCACTATATGGGGAAGGGAAGTTATCAGTGTGGGCTCCCATTAATACAAGTGTTATTTTCCTCTTAATCCCAGTTACTAAAACTAGGTCTCATTGTATAAATAGAGCCCGTGTTAAAATAGCACATTAGTGGTAAAATAACAGGGGAGTGTGTGGTGCAGTGGTTAGAGCTACAGCCCCAGCACCCTGGGGTTGTGGGTTCAAATCCCATGCTGCTCCTTGTGACCCTGAGCAAGTCACTTAATCCCCCATGACATGGTGTGGGTGGGACTAGGGCAGGTTTATGATCTGGATGTTCTTCTACCATAATCAAATATTTCAGGGAACATCCAGGGTACAATTTGGACATCTGGGGCTATGCCTGTTTAATAACAAATAAGTGCCAAAAAGGTGACCTGAATGACCAGATAACCACTGATACTCCTCTCACGCTGCTGATCCTCCTGTAACGAGCAGCTTGCGATGGTGGCCGGCTTTAGCGAACTTCGCAGGCCGCTCTCCAACTCGGTAGCACGTTCCCTCTAACGCGATCCCGTGCATCAGAGGCTGGAGAGCGGCCTGCGAGGTTCGCTAAAGCCGGCCACCATCGCAGGCTGCTCTTTACAGGAGGATCAGCAGCGTGAGAGGAGCCGCCGCCGGCACTTTTAAAACTTGAGAAAAAAATCTTCAGCCGCAGCAGGCCAGCCCGCGGGAAGGGAAGGGGGAGGGGCCGCACGGAGCAGGCCAGATCGCATTAAGAGAAGGGAGGGGCCGAACGGAGCAGGACAGCTCACGGTAAGAGAAGGGAATTGCTTCACAGGGACCTGGAGAGAAAGGGAAATACCGCTGCTGCTTCTGCAAAGGAAAGTGGGGGGAGGGGAGAAGGGAGTGTTGGGGGGGAAATGCTGCTACTACTTCACAGGGACCTGGAGGGGAAGGGAAATACCGCTGCTGCTTCTGCAAAGGAAAGTGGGGGGGGGGAGGAGAGACAGAAAGAAATACAGACAGACAAATGAGGCCAGGGAGAGAGACAGACAGAAATAAAGACAGACAGGGGACCAGAGAGACAGACAGACAGACAAAGGGTGCCAGGGAGAGAGAGAGAGAGAGAAAAATAGCAGGAAGGAGAGAGACAGAAAGGAAGAAAGAGCCAGAAGCAGGGAGAGAGACATAAATAAAGAAAGACAGACAGGCATATTCTAGCACCCGTTAATGTAACGGGCTTAAACACTAGTACAATATAAGAGGGTTATGGTGAGATACGTACCTGGGCCTTTTTATGTGAAGTTCACTGTTCTGCTGGGATGTCTGTGTGGCCAGTCTACTAAAAATGTTGGCCTCTCCCACATCTCAATGGCTTGTTTTGTGCATTTTTCTTTTGGATGTGTTTTAAAAAAAAAAAAAAGATTCAAAAAGATAGTCATATACCTAAAAAATGACTATTTAAAAAAAAAAAAAAAAAAAAGATACACATTTTGCAGTTTTGAAAATGGTCATTTTCGGACTCATGTTCTCTATTGGAACTTATGTGCACTTCTCCTGCAAAATATTCAAACTCGGATTTGGATGTCATATTGAAAATACCCCTCCGTGTCTCTTTGGGCTCCTTTTATCAAGGTGCGCTACGGGGATTAGCACGTCGGACATTACATCACGCGCTAACCCCTGCAGCAGCCTAAAATCCTAACGCCTCGTCAATGGAGGCGCTAGGTACTAGCGCGGCAGGCGGTTGAACGCGCGGTATTCTGCGCGTTAACCGCCTACCGCACCTTGATAAAAGGAGCCCTTTGTCTTTCACAGAGGTACAATGATCAAACACAGGCCTTCTTTCACAAAGGCGCGCTAAGCGTTTTAGCACAGATTTAGTGTGTGCTGAATCAATACATACACACATTAGCATATAGCGCATGTTTAGCGCACGCTAAAAAGTTAAAAGAGGGGGACAGACTGTGTTGTTTGACAACATGAGTTAATACAATCTGTTATCTCCAAAGGAAAAAATTGATTAACCCTAGAGATATTCCAGAAAGGAAATCATTACACAACTCTTTTATAGCCTTGACACATATGACTATCCTAATATCTTGTCCCATTAAGGCTGGCATTTTTAAGGACCAACTTCTGCTTAGCGTAATTTGTCATAAATATGAGGCACTTAGGACCAAATTTAGGACCAAAGGTTTTCTTTATTTGGTGGTTTAATTTTTCGAGGGAACTTCAGTTTTTAGACCAGGGGTGTCAAAGTCCCTCCTGGAGGGCCGCAATCCAGTCGGGTTTTCAGGATTTCCCCAATGAATATGCATGAGATCTATTAGCATACAATGAAATCAGTGCTTGCAAATAGATCTCATGCATATTCATTGGGGAAATCCTGAAAACCCGACTGGATTGCGGCCCTCCAGGAGGGACTTTGACACCTGTGTTTTAGACTATTTTTATAATCAGTTATTGCAAATGCTGGTAAGCTAGAATACACAATTCTGAATGTGTTTTACCTTGAACACAGACCATCAACCAATTTAAAAATATCATCCACAGCAAATCGATTAAATCATTGTTGGGTATTACTTATCCAAACCAATACAGCACTAACAGGGAAATTGTATAATTAGCACCTAAACTTAGGCATAGGTGGGCGCCCTGCCAATGCCTAAGTTAATTGAAAAATGCCATCAGAAACAGCATAAAATGGAAGTGTTGAAGCGTCTAAGGACGCCTATGTAAAAGGTGGCTGGAATCATGGCTAGGTAGCCGCTATAGGCCGTGGAATGCCAAAGTAGGCGTGGCCAATGCCGGAAATGGCGTCAGGTGGACTAAAGCGGCTACCTAGTCACAATTCATGGCAAGATAGGTGGCTGAAATGTAGGCCAGGGTTTTCCGGCCCTACATTTCAGCTGCCAATCTTGACTGCATCAAGCGCAATTCTGTAACCGGCGCTGTCAAGCGTTTGACATGCGATCGGCGACTGCTTTTAAGGCGGCCGCCGACATAGATGCCGGTTACAGAATCCGGGCCTAACTGCTAAACTGAAAAACGGTTATTTTGTAGGAGATCCGGGATGGAGTCGTCACTTACACGCTTAAATACACAAGTGAACCATACGCAGTGGAGCACATAAACACAGTCTTAGCTTTATCTGGTTTTGCTTAGTCTGTTAAGTGTCGATTGTCACATTTAACTGGATAAGAGATAGCTAGTCATACATTCCCGGATATTTAATGTCAGCGCCTAAACATGGCCAAGCATTGAATACCAGGCATAATGCCAGCAGCAGTAAATAAAACGCTGACCACTGCTGTCTGAAAATGTACCTCCTGAAAGCCTGGCTTTTGTATTTTTATTTCCCTTCACAAAAAGGTATTTTAACTAACAAGCTATGTGGACATGGATATGACCAGACATGAAGAAAACAATCACACTGCCCAATCTGTTACTAATGTTCGTGACCCTTTTGGATATGAGATAAGGGCTGACTGGATGGCCGTGTCAGACTGAACAGTTCTGTGCTGCACTGGAACTGCAGAGAGCTTATAATTTACACAGGCAAGATCTCTTGATGACGCAGACTCTTGGTCCAATGGTTAATATTTCATACAGGTGATGATTCATCATGCTTAGCACGCATTATGGAAATGCTTTACTAATCTTTGACTTTTTCACCTCCAGACACAGCAGCAACTGCAGCGTAGGGCATAGGATCTATTTGCATTTATCGCTGTACATATTTGAAGAGTGTAATCTTTAATGCATGAGTGTACCGTGTATCTGTAAAAGAATGCATTCATCAAACAGAATGGAAACAATTTGGCAAATGTTCAGAATGAGAAAACAGCAAAAGTTAAACGAAGAAAAGAAAGCTGCCCTGCAGAAATCTCTGCCTGTAGCAGAGCATTTGCTTTCAAAGATACGTGGAAGTATCCCACTGGTTTTAAAATGCAGCAGACTTCCAAGGGAAACCTGATGCTTAAACAACATGCAAATTTTGATGTAGATCAAATGTTGATTGGCTAGCTTCATGATGCGCTGGGTACTGATTGGTTAATTTTGGCATTTGATCTAAGAATTTGGATCAAGGCTTTAGCGCCGAGGAGTGCTGAACTGGCTTGGATAAGTAATACCCAATAATGTTTGCCAAAAAATTTTTTTTAAATCAGGCAAAGGTAAAAGAAATGTTGTTATCTTATACTGTTGACAATATACTATAAAACAGTTTTCTTTTGGAATTTCAGAGTAACCAGAAGATGCTACCATTATTTCATGCAATGGTTCTCAAGTGAGCATTTTGCTCTTTGGAAATCATAGGACAGGAGTGACTGTAGATGACTTTCACCCCTCTATGGACTGTAGATGGGTTAAGATGCTCAGAGCAGGGAATCCATAGGCATGGGAAGCTAGGGAAATGGCCCTGGTTTTCTTTGATTTTATATGATGGACCTGAATATTCAGCACAAAATGAAAATAAATTAAATTGTGTCTTAAAAGCAAAACACAAGTTTGTAATACAATAAGATTGCTGTCATGTTGGTCAGGGTGGTGGGAATAATAGTATTAAGCAGGATATGGGGGGGCATACCCCAATAGGTGAGACACCCCTTGCCTAGGATACTTGAAGTAAAACACCAACATAGATATATAAAAGATGAAGCTACAAGAGAAAAAGCTTTAAGGGTTACAGTAAAGAGAACATTGTACATTACTGGCAAGTGTTACTTAAAGGTTTAAAACAGATGTTTGTTCCAACTACATTCTGTCCCAGTAATAGAATAGAGGAAGTGCCATGCTTAGTGACCTAAGAGCTAAGTCCTAGGACAGAAAACAGGTCACTGTACCAAAAGCTAATATGTTGTTATAAAATATCCAATGCATTGAATTGCTGGCAGGAACAAAACTATGAGCACATGATTTATAAGTCATTATAGAGTTACTAATGTTACAGAAAATTACTAATGAAGTAAAAGTGACAGGAAATCACATGACCAATGAACCAAATATGGACCTAATGGCAAAATGCAGTCATATGCAATTTATCATTGGATCTTAATGGAGTAATTGTATCTCATAATTGGAAGCTGGACTAACTTACATATGAATAATGATGTCATAAAGTTAATAAAATGGCCTGCAGCTCATGGCTTGGGGAGACTCTTGGTTTGGATTCTGCCAGTTAGAAGATCACTAAGACCTTCCATTACGGCCCTGACGATTTAAGATACAATTTATGACTGATTGTTATTCCTTGGCCTCCCTCAGAGATGGAAGAAAGGGCTGGGGTATAGGAAATCTGTCCGTGTTGTTATTCAGAGCATTCAAGGATTTGGGGGAATGCTGGGCAAGAGCATTTAAATTATGCTGTGTTTGTTTGATTGCAGTATTGTAAACTGATTGGTGACCTTAGGTTATCTAACAGTTTCTCAAATACAGGGTGGACCAAAAGTAGGTATACAGTATTTATTCATTATTTCTTTTTATTTTACAGGTGTCTTGAATAATATTTGTGTAAAGTTTTTGTATCAGTTACATCGTTTTGCTCTTGATTATCATTTAGTACTGTATTATACCCATTCAATACCTGTAAAATAAAAAGAAATAATGAATAAATACTGTATACCTACTTTTGGCCCGCCCTATATATCAAATCAAATAAGAATTTCTATACTAGGTGCCACATCAAAGATCCATCAAGTCCAGTTTCCTGTTTCTAACAGTGGCCAATCAAAGTAGTTAAAAGTTCAGTCTTCAATATCTTGTACAAATCAAAAATATTAATTAATACTGAAAAAAGGAAAAGCAATCTCCATGGAAACATATTCTGTATTTGTAAACAATAAGACTTTATTTAGTCTACGTGCTGTCAATTGCATCCATTAAGTGAGCACTCAAACATATTTGTAATTTCTGAACATGCATGAGTAGCAAACAGAATGGTACATAGGAACATAATAAATGACAGCAGATAAAGATCTGAATGGTCCATCCAATATTTATACATAAGAACATAAGAGTTGCCATACTAGGACATACCGAAGATCCATCAAGCCCAATATCCTATTTCCAACAGTGGCCAGCTCAGGTCGCAAGATCCCAAGGAGAAAAACAGATTTTATGCTGCTTATCCTAGGAATAAGCAGTAGATTTCTCCAAGCCACCTTGGAGAATAATGGCTTATAGACTTCTCCTATAGGAAATTAACTAAACATTTATTTATTTATTTTTTTTAACCCTGCTAAGCTAACGCTGTCACTACATTTTCTGTCAATGAATTCCAGGGTTTAATTACACACTGAGTGAAAAAATATGTTCTGTGGCTTGTTTTAAATCTACTACTTAATAGTTTCATCACAAGCCCCCTAGTCCTAATATTTTTGGACTATAAAATTCATGGTTAAATTATATTTTTTTTTAACTTGATATTTCTGGAACATAGACCACAGAAGTCCACCCAGTACTGTCCTTAGGTTCCAATTACTGGAGTTTCCATTGAAGCTCACTCCAACCTTTCCAAACCATCTTATCATTTGTGGGATACAGACCACAAAAGTCTGCCCAGCACTGTCCTCATGTTCCAAATTACTGGAGTCTCCGTTGAAGCTCTCCCCAGCCAATCCTAAACTGAATTGCACCATACGGGACACAGACAGTGAAAGTTTGCCCAGTACCATTCTTAGTTCTTCATTTTATACCATTCATTTCCTAATTAGAGAGATCCTCTGTGTTCATCTCATGCTTTTTTGGATTCCATCACCGTTTTCATCTGCACCACCTCCCTTGGGAGGGCATTACAGGCATCAACCACTCTCTGTGAAAAATATATATATTTTTTTTTATAAATCTTTATTCATTTTAAAGCCAAAAATAAGTGTAACTTTATATAGTCATTTTACACTTTAACAGCACTTAAATTCAATCAAAATTATATTCTATGACAAATACATATATCACCCCCTCCTTCTACATATCCAACAATTTGCACTCAAATTAAAAATTTCTTCCCACCCGCCCTGAAAATGTATGATCAAAGGGCAAAATCAACAATCACTCCTTACAGAATTTTGTCAATGGCTCCCAATTATCCATAAACTTCCTGTTGTATGACCATCATACGTTCCATTTTAAAAGTGGAGATTCCCACCAAAACGTATAATTTAACCGATCCCAGTTTTTCCAGTTTCTCAAGATAAATTGTATGGCAACCCCTGTCATTATAAAGAGAAGTTTGTTATTCCGAGCAGATATTTGGCTTTTAGCCTTCATTAACGTACCAAATAGGATGGTATTGTACATCAATGCCACTGGATTTTCCAATATTTTGTTCACTTGATCCCAGATGGATCTCCAAAATTTAAGTATCAATGGACAATAGTACAATAGATGATCCAATGTCCCAACTTCGAGATGACAGTGCCAGCATCTATTAGACTTGGAACTATCTAATTTCTGTAATCGAACAGAATTTGTTAACAATATTCCTAAGTGTACCACCCTGCAACCTCAATTAATGCCCTCTAGTTTTACCATTTTTCATTCTCTGTAAAAGACTTGATTCTATATTAATACTTTTCAAGTATTTAAATGTCTATATCGTATCTCCCCTGTCTCTCCTCTAGAGCGTTGTTTCTCAACACATGCCCCGCCCCAGACTCCACCCCCACCTGGTGATAAGGGGCTTACAGGGGGTATATTTAGGAATAACAAAAAAATGTATTTCTTCACAGAAAGAGTGGTAGACTTTTTTTTATTATTATTTAGATGCATGGAATAGCTGCACAGTGAGAGTGGAGATGACAGAAAGATTTAGGGAAAATCAAGATGACCTAAGAGAGGAGCCCTAATTGCAAAGGACTGAAGGAAAAGTCAGAGCTCATTCGAGGTCCATGGTATTGCATAAGCTAACAACCTGGAAGAAATGGATGAGCTTTACAGTTCTAATGTGCTAACAAATTCTAGGTTTCTACATTTTGTGGTATTTTCAACCACCCACTTTCCCTATCTTGTCTTCAAAAGCAAGATATCTCCTAAGCTCTCTGGTATTACTGCTGTTACTATTTATCATCTCTATATTGCTAAAAGGCATATGCAGCATTGTAACAATAGATAGTCCCTGCTCGGAAGAGCTTACAATCTAATTTGGACAGACAGGACATCTCAGGGTTGTGGAGTATGTCAGCTCCCTCATCTGTGATATTATAAATCCTGTGGTTGATACTTTCAATCAAGAAAAATGTTCTAGCAGACAACAGATTATGCTCAGAGGAATTAGGATTTCTCCACCACTGTGGAAAATCAAGCTTTCTATAGCTGACTGCACAAGGTGATTTGCATAATTGAATCCCCTTAATATTACTGGAATATTTATATCAATTTAAAGACTGCTTTATTTGCTTCCAGGATTTACTAGATCACCTAATTTACATGTGATACAGCCATGCTTTACACATTTTTCTTCCATTTCAATACAAACTATAATTTAAGCATTTGAGATAATGTGTATTACTTTTCACATTCAGAAATTCATTCTATTTTCAATACCAGAGAACACCAAATTATAAATGGGAAGAAATCAGTTAATTGTATATTAGCATCATCAGCTGAAAATGATGTTACCATTTCCTTTTGTCTAGAAATAAATCTCTCACAGGTGTGTTTTCAGATATTAAAGAGAATTTTAAAATTATAGTGGTGCATTTTGTTCTATTTCAGAGAGATAAATTATCTTTAAGAAAGGTGAAGGACCCTGTCAAGAGTAAGGTGTTCCAATTTTAGGGGTAGATTTTTTTTTTTTTTACTTTACAAACTACTAGTGCCTAAGGGCCTCTTCCACGAGACTGCGCTAGCAGTTTCTAGCGCGGGGAACTGCACTGAATGGCCTGTGCTGTTCCCGATGCTCATAGGAACTCAGTGAGCATCGGGAGCAGTGCGGGCCATTCAGCACGGCTCTCTGTGCTAAAACACGCTAGAGCGGTTTCGTAGAAAAGAGGGTAAATTATGCAGTTTTGCATGCTGAATCTAAAGCTATCTTCAAAAAACGCTTAAAGTGAGTTTCACCTACATCAAATCACAGTTGAAATATGTAGAAATTAAGGGCTTCTTTTATCAAGCTGTGCTAAAGGTTTTTAGCACAGCTGACACAGTAAATCCTCCGGTGCCCATATGATTCCTATGAGCATTGGAGCACTTACCTCGCCGACCCATGCTAAAAACCTCTAGTGCAGCTTGAGAAAAGGGGGGAGGGGGGTTAAGTAACATTTATTGGAATGTACAAATGGTCTGTAGCCACATAATTGTTTTTAAAATGTCATTTATGCAGTTAACTTATCCCCCCCCTTTACAAAACCGTAACATGGTTTCTAGCGCCAACCACAGTGGTAACATTTCATAGGAATTCTATGAGCATCGGAGTTGTTATCACCGCAGCAGGCGCTCAAAGCCGCACTTCAGTTTTGTAAAAGGCGGGGTTAATGTTATTAACAAATTCCAACAAAGAGGCCATATCTTCTTTGCGTCTGTTTGGGCTCATGAGCTCCCTACTGACCATCTGACCCCTAAAATAAAGTGCCCTCCTCTTCTGATTGTGCACATAACCACAGCCTCAGTTGTTATTTTTACACACCTATCTATGAACTGGGTGTGTGATGGCCAGTCTGGAACTACCATGGGTTCAGTGGCATACTAATGGATGGCAGGGTAAGAGTCCACCCCGGGTGCAAGCACTGAGGGAGTGCAGCCAGCACACTTGGCTTCCAGCTATTCTCTGCCACTGCTGCTTTCCCAAACTAGTAACAGCAGTATTAAACTTAAAAGCAGTCTTTGTGGGACCTTCGAGCGACCGCTGGTCCACCTCCTATGACATCACTTCCTTGTTTCTGAACAGAGCCAGCAGCCGTAGGAGGGTGTATGAAGGTCCTACAATGGCTGCATTTAACTTTATTATCATTGCTGCTGCTGGTTCGGGAAAGCAGCAGTAAGGGTGGGGAGGTGAGAGGGCAGGATACTGGGTAGAATTGGGGTGGAGGGAGAAAGAAGGGAGCAGGATACTGTTTGGAAGGTTGGTGGAAGGAGAGAGAAGTGGGGTGAAGGGAGATAGAGAGAAGTGGGGCAGGTTACTAGATGGAATTGGGGTGGAGAGAGAGAGAGAGGGGGGCAGATGCTGGATGGAAGTGGGGTGGAGGCAGAGAGAGAAAAGGGGGCAGGATAATGGATGGAAGTGGGGTGGAGGGAGAGAGAGAAGGGGCAGTATACTCTGTGGTGGAGGGGGAGAGAGGGGGCAGATGCTGGGTAGAGAGAGAGAAAGAAGGGGCAGATGCTGATGGAAGTAGGGTTTATGGTTTTAATTTTATTTACTATACCACCCTTCCTTAGGTAATAACAGGGTAGTTTACAAAATTACAATTAAAATAGAAAAAAGAAAGGAACCCCTCATAGGGGTTCGGGAGTTTCTTGCAGAGAGAATGATAGGATGGACCTACATATCTTATGGCGAGTAGGAGTTAGCAGCCTCAAAAAAATGGGCTTTTAGCTTGGATTTGAATACTGCTAGAGACGGAGCCTGACGTAATGACCCAGGCAGTCTTTTCCAGACATACTGTCAGAGGCTTAGCACTTGCTGGTGGGGAGGAGATCCTAGTGGTCTTCAACAGAGGCAATAACCAGGGCCGTTGCTGGAATGATCAGATGGAGACAAAGGAAGGGAGGATCTGTTAAAGCAGGCACAAATTTCTCAAATAGTTGTGGATAAAGGGTCATCATAGCACAAAGATCCCACGATTGGTTCTGAAAGAAGTGGAAGAAAAACTGAGAAATTACCAAATCACAAAATAAATTAATAAGGTGGTGAAGTTCTTCTAAATATCAGTGACTTTATAAAGGAGGCAAAAGTACCCCCTTCCCCCCCCAAAAAAAAAAAAAAAAAAGTGGTACAGTAGTATCGGGCAACTGTTTTGGATAAGCTCTGGAAGGATCTCAGAAATATCTGGACAGAGAGCTTTTAGTTCTCTAATCACAGTGTGGGGAGGGATTCCAAAGGCATTTTCCTTATTTCTGAAAGTAACATGGAGCTTTAAAATGTGAGAAACATTCACTCCAGCTGTCCTTGGAGTAAGCCATATGGAAGAACTACTTGAGATTGTGAGCCCACTGGGAACAGAGGAAGCACATGCATGTAATACAGTGTTAAGAAAACCACTTTGGTATTATCATGAATCCATTATCCTATCCTAACTAACCTATGTAAAGGTCACAAAAACTGCTGTATTTTTGTATCCAAATAATGCTCATTGGCAGGGCTGGCTTAACCTATGGATCAGGTGAGACTCTGGCCCAAGGCACCAGCACTAAAGAGCACCAAACACCTGAGACGATAGATGAAGTTAAGAGATGATAGGCTCAGGAGTAATCTAAGGAAATACTTTTTAATAGAAAGGGTGGTAGATGCATAGAATAATCTCCTGCAGTGGCGTACCAAGGGTGGGGTGGTCCGACCTGGGTGCACGCCTTAGGGGGATGCACAGCCGGCCAGGTCCGGGTAGTCTTGCCCTACAGGATCTGCACCTTAGCAAGGCTGCCAGTAGACCCCTTCTGACTTACTTGCTTTGGAGCAGAGTCGGCAGCTGCGCTGAGGTGCAGGAAGGTCCCCCAATGATTCGTCTGCCAGCTTTGCTCCGGAAGAAGTAAGTTACATTGGAGGGGATGGACCAAGCAGACACAGTCATTGCGGGACCTTACCGCATCTGCCAGGTCTACCCCCTCCAAAGTAACTTACTTCTTCCGGAGCAAAGCTGGCAGACGAGTCATCAAGGGACCTTCTAGCACGTGGCTGCCAACTTTGCTCCAGAGCAAGTACATCGGAGTGGGGTGGACTGGCAGCCAGCAGCTACAGTCATCATGGGAAAGGAGCAGGGCTGCTGGAATGGAAGAGTGGTGTTGGGAGAGAAAGTGGGCAGGGTGGTATGGAAGGGTGGTGCTGATGGAATTGATGTACAGGGAAAGGGAAAAGAGACATAAGGGGGAAGGATACTGGATGGAATTGGATTGGAGGGAAAGAAAGGAGGCAGATGCTGATTGAAGAGGGGTGGATGGAGAGAGAAAGGGCAGACATTGGATGGTAGTGAGGAGGGTAGAGGGAGAGCCTATGCTGGATGGAAGTGCGGATGAGAGAGATAAGGGAGCAAATGCAGGAAGGAAATGGGAGGAGAGAAAGAGGGAAGCAGATGATGGAAGTGGATAGAGAGAGGAGAAGGTACTAGATGGAAGGGGTAGAGAAAGAGGGCACATGATGGAAGGAGGGGACAAATAAAAGGAGGGCACATGATGGGGGAAAAGGATTGAGTTAGGGAAATACTGGAGGGGGTGAGGGAAAGAGGTGGTGAGCTCTAGGTAGACAGTAAAAAAGGAAATTGATGAGAGGATAGTAAGAACATAATCTAGATGGATGCAGAAAATAAATTGAAAAGGAAAATGAGGGGAAAAAGGGAAAGGGATTGCAGAGGAGAGGTGTGGGAGAGGGAAAGAGAGGAGAAAAATGCCAGACCAATGGGGGTGAAAGGAGAGATGGAAGGGGGAGGCATACAGTTTCTGGAAGGGGAACAGAAGGAGAGAAGATGCCATATAGGGGCAGAGAGATGGCAGACAGTGAATGGAGGAAGAGAGAAAAAAGAAGATGAGGAAAGCAGAAACCAGAGAAGACAAAGGTAGAAAAAAAAATTCTATTTATTTATTGCTTTAGGAGACATGTGTCACTGTTTTTGAGGTGTTGCATTGTATGCAGAGTCCAGCTTCTTGCTGGTTCAATTTAACCTTTGTCTATGTATTTCTATTTTATCCCCCCTTTTACAAAACTGTGGAACGTTTTTTAGCGCCAGCCGTGGTGGTAGCAGCTCTGATGCTCAGAATTCTATGAGCGTCAGAGCTGTTACCACCGTGGATAAAATCTCAACTGTATTCTGATTTCTATAAAAAAAAAATTGGTGCATTTGGTGTCTGGATTGTGCCATTACACACTGGTATTTAATCTCAGCCTTGATCTCGCTCATTTAGTAATATTTGGGCAGGGACTAGGGAGGGAAGGAGAGAGGAAAATACGCCAGCAGTAATGGGTTGCAGAGGGCTGCTTTTTAAATTATTGTGTGAAAATCCCAAGAAGTGGGGCAGAGTAGAAAGAGCCCTTGGATGAGCAAAAAGAAAAGAAAGAGAGACGGTGAGCCATTTTAGCAAGAGGCGGGATGAGTTTCTGTCTGATAATTGCCAGCATTTATTTGTCCAAGGTATGTGGTCAGGAAAGAATTCTATAGCCATTAGGCTACAAAATTAGTCTGAGTAGCTTATCTGTCATTGAATGGTGAAGCAGTGCTTTTATTGTCTTCTTTGTGTGAAGTACTGTCCTTGTATGAGGTGCTGCAAAGGAGCCAAGACAATACAAGGCCATAGAAACTAACCAGCGTAAATAATACAAGGCTATACAGTAGAAGACAGGCTGTGTACCCATTTTACTGCCTTGTAAAAAAAAAAAAAAAAAAGCTGAGAGCTGAGAGAGGTCTACATCTGAAACTTCAGCCAGCATTTAATTAATCAGTCATATTTTTTACACAAATTCTACCTCTCCCCCCACCCCCTTGATTAAGGGCTAGATTCACTAACCCCCGATTCCGTGTCCGATCCATGACCGAATGCATGCAGGCTGACAAATTCATAAAAGGCCTGCATGCAAATGGAGGATGATCGCTGACACGCCTCCGCCCACCACATGGTCTGCACATGTGTCTAAGAGCTGCGACTTTTTAAAAACTTTTACTTTTAAACAGTCCAGGGAGCCCGTGGTTTTAACCCACTTTAAACCACAGGTTAAAACCACGGGCTCGCAGTGCAGGGAAGGGCAGGAGATCAGGGCTGAGACAGGGCATAGAGCGGGGCAGAGAAGCAGGGCGGCAGAAGGCAGGGCAGTCGGAAAAGGACCTCAGCGACTGATCCTCAGCAGTCGCTTACTTTGGATCGGCCAGCCCAGTCGGTGTTGCTTTTTTTATTTTAGTGAATCACTTCCTTCCCGCTTTGCATGCCGATTCACCTCAGTTGCATGCACGGATCGGGATGGGTTCGCTACACAGGTTAGTGAATCGAGTCAGAGGGAAATCGGGTAACAAAGGGTTTGCAAACCGATTGGTACATGATCAGTTTGCTTAGTGAATCTAGCCCTAAGTCATGCTAGAGGTTTCTACTGTGGCCCAGAGCACTGGATGCTCTGATGCTGCTCTGACTCTCATAGAATTTCTCAGTGCCATGGTAGAAACCTCTATCTTAGCTTAGTAAAAGAGGGCCTAAGCTTACATCCCTCTTCCTTTCCTGTCATGTAACTAGCTTTTCCCTATTGCCAGGTCATCTGCATATTGATAAACGTAATATCAAATGGATATTTTTTAAAACGAATTACCCCTGTAGCCTAGAGGTTAGAGCGGCATGACATCCAAGAGTGCCCAGTTCCAATCCCCATACTGTTCATGATGATCTTGTGCAAGTCTCTCAACCCTTTATTACTTCAGGTACAAAATTAATATTTATTTATTAAAAAATTTTCTATATCGCTTAAGAACTAAACGGTTCACATGAGTGAAAACAAATGCTAATCCAAAATATGCTGAGACCAGTAAAATGGCCTTTTGCTGTGCGGAGGTCAAATTATGGAACTCACTTGTTGGTCAATTAAGTAGATGTTATGACAAGGGTAATTTCAGAAAACTATTAAAAACGCAGTTATTTGTTAATTCATTTTTCTAGGAACTGATCTTTGCGATTGTTCTTTTGAAGGGCACTTTATGTGATTTTCTGATGATTATATGCTAATGTTTATTTGTTTTTATTTGTCTTACTGAATTATGGGATCCTTTTACAAAGACGCGGTAATGGTTTAATGCGTGGAATACCGCGCGTTAAACTGCAAGCCATGCTAGTACCCAACGCCTCTATTGACGAGGCGTTAGGATTTTAGGCTGCCGCAGGGGTTAGCGCGTGATGAAATGTCCGACACGCTAACCCCCGTAGCGCGCCTTGATAAAAGGAGCCCTATGTATGTAACGATATGTAAACCGTTTAGGTTTAAACGGAAAGGTATATAAATTTTTTAAATAACTAAATAAAATAAAAATTATGACAAACTAAAACCTTAAAATTACTGCATAGAATAAATATTAATGTTTTCCTTTTGTTCATACACATCTAGGGTGGGTGGGGGGGGAATATTTCATGATTTCTTTTGCTTATGAATAATTGTTGGGTATAAAGGAAGGGGAATATTTGATGAGAGTTGAATTTGATGATATATTAAGTGATGTTAAAGTATAAAATGATTGTATTACATTACATTACATTAGTGATTTCTATTCCGCTTGTGCCTTGCGGTTCTAAGCGGATTACATTAGAAGATGGCTGGTCATTCCCAGGCGATGACAATAGAATTCTTTACATTACTTTACAAACTTTGCATACCTAACTTTACATAACTTTTCGTACATAACTTTACGTGGAATTACTTTGCATTACTTTAAATTATCTTTACAGTACTTGCATAACTTGCATTAAGTTTACATAACTTATCAAAACTTTACGTGGAATTACTTTGCATTACTTTACATTATCTTTCAAGTACTTGCATAACTTACTTTACATTATTTTACATTGCATAACTTTATATTACAGAAAAGCAAGAATCTGTTTTTAAGTTGTTATATCTGACGTTTTGAGATATTTGGAGGAAACAGTGTTTCCAGATAAGAATTGACTTATCGTCCATTGCGACTAGAATAGATGTTGCCTGTGGAGAGGAATTGCAGGAGGTTGCGAAAGGTGAGAGGATGAAGGTAGATTATATTGTTGGGATGTGTTTTTTGAATAGAATGGTTTTGATATCTTTTCGAAACACTTTATAGTCAGTAGTTGTGATCAGCAACTTGGATATGGTGGGGTCAATTTTCACGGCCTGTGTAGCAAATAGGTTGTCATATAGTTTTTTGCGTCTTGTGCCTTTGAGGGGGGGGGGGGTAGGTGAATGGGATCTGGGTTCTCCTTACTCTAGATGAGAGGTTTCGGTTTAGGCGGCTGTTTAGGTAGAGAGGTGCTGTTGTATTTTAAGTTACACTTATTGTGAGTTTTAAAAATGAATAAAGATTTATTTAAAAAAAAAAAAAATCAACAGGGGAGAACTATCTTTTCTTTTCCAAAGAACTGTTAAGTCATAAGAATGCCTTCCAAGGGACAGCCAAATGCGTATACCTGAATATTACTCATCTGGAGTTATTACTGAAACCAAGGGGGGTCTTTTACTAACGCACGCTAGCCAATTTATCGCGTGCTAAATGCTAACGCGCCCATTATATTCTGTGGACGTGTTAGCATTCAGTGCGTGCTTATATTTACCACGCGCTAAATCGTCTAGCGCGCCTTTGTAAAAGATCCCCCATGTGAGCAAAATCCAAGTAATAATAAATGCAAAAAAGAAGGATAAATCTTGAGAAATGTGGACTCTTTTTTTAATCCTACTGTTTAAGGTAGAACTGAAATTGAGACAATATAAACGCTAAGGGCAGTTTGAGCACTGGCACAATAGGGCAGTGTCCAAGGGCTCGCAGCAGTGGGGTGAGGGTGAGGGGGTAACACCGTAACCAGCCTCCATTTAATTTAATCTCTTATGACAAGTGGTTAGGGGCCTACCCCATGACCCTTATTGGTTATGGCTTTTTTATTGGTATACTGTCTTTCCTTCTCAGATATCACAGCAGTTTATAATACACTGACTAGTAATCAGCTACTCAAAGCATTTTCCCTATCTATCCTGGCAGGCTCACAATCTAACAATGGTACCTGGGGCAATGGAGGGTTGAGTGATGCCCAGGGTCCCAAGGAGTGGCATTATGATCGAACCCACAGCCTTCCTAGATGAAAGTAGGGACAGGGGGGATAGGATTCAGACGTTCAGATACTTGAAGGGTATTAATATAGAACAAAATCTTTTCCAGAAAAAGGAAAATGGTAAAACCAGAGGACATAATTTGAGGTTGAGGGGTGGGAGACTCAAGAGCAATGTAAGGAAATTCTTCTTTATGGAGAGGGTGGTGGATGCGTGGAATGTGCTCCCGAGAGAGGTGGTGGAGATGAAAACAGTGACCGAGTTCATAAAAGCGTGGGATGAAAACAGAGGGTCTAGAATCAGAAAATAATAGTAAATATTGAAGAACTAAGGCCACTACTGGGCAGACTTGCACAGTCTGTGTCTGAATATGGCCGTTTGATGGAAGATGGGCTGGGGAGGGCTTTAATGGCTGGGATGGTGTAGATGGACTGGAGTGAGCTTTGATGGAGACTTCAGTAGTTGGAACCAGTCTGTGTGTGACTTTGGTTGTGAGAGGAGCTGAAGAGAGAGCTGCAACTGAGAACCAGAGGCCTGTGAAAGGTGGGAGCTGGGCCTAGCTCTGTGCCCCAGGCAGAGCTATGAAGCCTGGGGTCCCTTCCCAGGGAAGGTCCTGGTTTGGAGGGCCTACTATGGAAGGAAGGAGGGAACCAGATGGTGAAAAGCCTGGGCCATCAGGCTGGAGGAGGCCAGAAGAGCCAGACCCCAGAGCTCCTAGAGGAAGGGTTCCTGTTCCAGAATTGATACCAAGGAGCATGAAGGTACAACAGGGGTCTGGCAGGGCCTGGGAGTTGGAGGTGGAGATGGGCAGGAAGAAAGCCCAGGCTGTTACAGTGGTGGAGGATATGGAGGACTCACAAGGGTCAGAGGAGGATATTTTCAGTGGGGAGGAGAAGGACATGGATTTGGCCACAAGAGCCATATTAACAGTTAAGGGGATGGTTAGACTGGAGAAAAAGCTGCAGGACTTACAAAAGAAACAACGTATGGTGTCCACTCTGTATAAGCTGGCTCCAGAGAAGCAAAAGAAAAAGTATAAGAAAGAACAGCAATACCTTCAGCGGCAGGTGGAGAACTGCATAACAGAGATGGCTGGTATTACAAAAGATGTGTCTAACCCCATGGCTGAAGTGTATCGGAACAGAGAGAGAATGGCAGGGCTGCAGGAACACCAGGGGAAATTACAGGCAGCAGTTTCTGCAGAAGAACCCTGTGCAGAAGCAGGACAGTTGGAAGAAGTGCAGGAAACTCCCACAGCAGTGGAAGAAAAAGCTACCACAGAGGCTACTGGAGAAAAGTTGGGAGACAGCCTGAATTGGTACAGCTGGGAAAAGAGTGCAGACACAGCAGAAACCAGAGTGGAGGAGGGGCGGACAAAGGAGTGCAGGAAAAAGAAAGCCACACAAAGAGTGAACTACCTGGAACAAGCAGGGACTGAAAAACTTCATATAGAGTTTGAGCAAGTATTAACAGGGACTGAGAAACCACAAACAGAAATTGAGCTACCACAAACTTTAATAAAAGCACCTGAGGGAGTGCTGGAACAGCAGGCAGCTGAGACTAGTTTGCCCAGTAACTTGCTAAAATTCTTGGAGGAGGAGGAGGAATGTGATTTGAAAGTGATTGATCAGCAGCCTCGATTGGAAACACCTGAGTTCCATCGGCAAGGAAAATTCCAGAATGCAGCTCAGGGGAGGAGTTCCCAAGAACTGGTGGGTGGAATCTTTTGTGTGACTAAGAATGTGACTGAGAATGTGACTGAGAAAGGGGTGGAGTCTTCTCTGAGCTGTGCTGAGGGAACTCAGCCTAATTCAAAGTGCAGAGTACAGCAAAGAGGTGTTTCCAGTGTGTTGGAAGGAGTGGAGTGGAGTCAGGAGCTGGAACCTGAGAATCTACAGAGAGAAATACAGCAGGAGGTGGCTATAGGTGATGAAGCTGTGCTGCCACAACGGCAGCAATGGACAAAGCAAGTTTTGCCTTGTTCTAAAGAACTGCAGTTGAAAGAACTGAATGCAGGACAGATCCCTATGGATGTGAATGGGGGTGTTGGGGAGGGGGGGGGGGGGGGGGGGGGGGGGGGGGATCTGGGGGTGGTGGGCATGGTGCCCGGAAAGGGGTTAAACGGGGAATATCTTTTGCAGATGTGGTGGCTGGGGGATCGGGACAGGGGGGTAGGAATCGGGGGAGGGGGAATGCGCAAGGGGAGAGTGGGGGGAGGAGAGAGGATGGTGGAGGGAATGGGAATGGTGGTGGGGGGTGGGGTAGCGGGGGAGGGGGAGAGGGGGTATTTTCAAGAGAAGAAATGTGGTTCAGTTGAAGTGGGTGGGGGTGGGGAATATGCCAACAAGGGACAGGGTGTTGAGAATGGTTCTGGGGTTGGGCTTCATCCCTGAGGGCCTGTATTCATCCGGTAATGGTTCCGGAGTATGACATCAGTTTCCAGAGACAGAGGGGTTTAGAGTTATTTTGGGAAAAATATGAGGGGGTGAGGGGGAGGGAGCAGTGGGCAGAATTTAAAGCCATACCTGTGAGTAAACTGACCTCACATTCAGATTGGTAACCAAACCTCAGGATTGTAACCACCACATTTAAAGTCACTCAGAGGTGTGAAACTCTTCAAGGGGGAGCCGCGCCCCCCCTAGTGGTGAACCAAAGTTTGCTT
Source organism: Geotrypetes seraphini (assembly GCF_902459505.1). NCBI lineage: Eukaryota > Metazoa > Chordata > Amphibia > Gymnophiona > Dermophiidae > Geotrypetes > Geotrypetes seraphini. The sequence goes on along the minus strand of NC_047091.1, from coordinate 143,608,776 downwards.
TCCAGTCATTGCAACTCTGTTGGTGCTGGTTACGCTCCAAGGTTGGTTACAAAAAAAATGAATAAATATCGTTACAGTCTTTCAAACACTCGTGTGAAGATTCTTTGTTTCTTTTATCTTTTCAAACGAACATCGCTCTGTGAATAAATAAAAAGTAGCTTGATAACTTAGCTTGTGACAGGTTCACAGATCTCAAATTTTCAGTACTTAATGCTATTAACTTAACTAGAGGAGGAGATGTGGCCCACGTACTTTGGAGACAAGAACAGAAGTGGATTTTCACTCTGAACACGCTGCAGCCCCATGGCCTAAATAGCGAAATGGAATGGATGGCTTTTTTATGAATATGATTCCTTGGTGACACCAACCCGACTCATATTTCGCCGCTTTCACAGTGACAACTATAGTTTTACCTTTCAGCTTTTGGGTGTAAAACAGTAACTAGTTTTTTTCATGGACCTATCCAGCAATATCTTTTAGAAGACAAACATTGAATCACAGCTAGGAATGACGTCAGCCATAATTCTGACATGTAGCAAACTCCTCCCCCCTGTATACATTTAAACCGGAGAGCTGCCGCTGTGGTTCCTCTGGCAGTTGAAGTTGAAATTTCTTGCACCGGCAGCGTTCTTTTGACGGTATGTAACTTCGCTGTGCTTCTCTTCCTGTATTAGCCTTATAACTTATTTAGAAATTTTGCCGTAGCGAGGATAGTGAAACCTCTCCTCTCAAACCCGGCTGTTTGTATACACTTTGTATTTTAGATGGTGCTACATCGCGAACTTAAAACATTCCACCAGCTTTGAAAAGGATTTTCAGCGTACTTATGATAGGGTTTCCTGAAGAAGAAACCGAAAAGGGGCCACGTAGAGACCCCGAACCTGTCACAAGCTAAGTTATCAAGCTACTTTTTATTTATTCACAGAGCGATGTTCGTTTGAAAAGATAAAAGAAACAAAGAATCTTCACACGAGTGTTTGAAAGACTGTAACGATATTTATTCATTTTTTTTGTAACCAACCTTGAAGCGTAACCAGCATCAACAGAGTTGCAATGATTGGAAAGCAAACTTTGGTTCACCACTAGGGGGGGCGCGGCTCCCCCTTGAAGAGTTTCACACCTCTGAGTGACTTTAAATGTGGTGGTTACAATCCTGAGGTTTGGTTACCAATCTGAATGTGAGGTCAGTTTATTTGTTTGGACTCTAGATTTTTCTGACTTCCACTAGTTTTTAACTAGTATTACCCCAGTGATATCATAAGGAAATTGAATTTATACCTGTGAGTAAGCCTGACCTTGTGCAAGTGACAGTGTTGATGAGAAATGAGTCCATCCCCAGTTCAGACCTGACATACTTGTTGAATCGGTATGGGGTGCTTCGGACTCCATTAGTGAAGATCATGGACCCGAGTAGGGTCTGGGCTGGTGGATGGACGGCCAGCATGAAGCTAAGTCAAGTGGGTAATGTGATACAGCATGTTCCACCAGTGGCATACATTGGGAGAGAGCGCATCCAATGTTTTTACAAGGGGCAGCCCAGGGTATGTTTTCGATGTGGCATCTAAGTATGGTGTGTCCTACCCTGATGTGTGTAAAATGTGGAGGGAAGGGGCATATTGGGGAGGAGTGTGACCTCATTCGGTGCAACTTGTGTGGATGTCTGGGACACCCATTCAGCAAGTGTCCGAGGGCTGCACATAACAGGTGGCGAGAGGAAAATGATGGGGGAGGGGAGGAACCGCAGGAGCGGGCCCAGGAGGAGGAACGGGATCAGGAGGGTGGTCAGGAAGATAGCCAGGAAAAGGTGAGGCAGGGTGAAGGGCTGGTGCAGGAAGCAGAGGGGGAGAGAGAGGGTGGGGGTGGGGATGAGGATGAGGGTACATGGGAAAAGGTACGTAGTAAGAAGGTGGGGAAACACCAGAGGAAAAGAAGGGGAGATAGGGTTGAGGATACTAATAGGTTTAGTGTATTGGCACAGGAGGAAGAGGATGGAGGTGGGGTGTCCCAGAAGAGGAAAGGGAAGAAAGGTCGAGAGGGAGGGCAGCAGGAATACCCGGCGGTGATTCTGGAGAGGTTGCGGGTTGAGACAGTGGGAGAGGAAGTGGATGGGGGAGGGGCTTTTCTAAATACAGAGGTGGGTGGGAAGGAGGGTATGGAAGTAGATGGAGGGGATGTTTTGCTGGTTGGGAGGGATGTGATTAAGGAAGGGGAAGATAAGGAAAGGGAAGGAATTGGGGAAGAGTTGATTCTGGCGGAGGGTGAAGCGGTCCTGCCAGGGGTGGTGGTGAAGAGGGGAATGGAAGAAGGGAGCGGAGAGAAGGGGGGAAGAAATCTAAATTAGTGTCATGATGGGGGGTCCCGGTTTGAATATTGCAACTTTGAATGTTGCTAGTCTCCGAACAGAGAGAAAGCGGTTTCTGGTGTATGAGTTCCTGGCTTCCAAACAATTGGATGTTATCATGTTGCAAGAAACAAGGGTTGACCACCCAAGTTTATTGTGGAAAGCTAAAAGGGACTGGAAATGGGGGCCGTCATACTGGGTATTAGCCCAGGAGGCTTATGGGGGGGTGGCAATTCTGTTTAACTCCAGGGCGGTGGAAGTGCATAGGGTGGTGGAATTGGGTGGGGGGAGGGGGCAGATATTGGATGTAAGGGTGGAGGGAGAGGAGGTAAGGTTGGTGAACATCTTCGGTCCTCAGATGAAGTGGGAGTGTAAAGCTCTAATCTCCCGGATCAGACCATATTTATACACGGCCAGGAGGGTGGTGTGGGGAGGGGATTTTAATGCAGTGGTGAGGCAGGAGGATAGGGAAGGGAGGAAAATTTCTTTAGGATATGATGAATTATTTTTGAAACAGGTGGGGGAGGGTGCAGGGCTGGTTGATATTTATACAGTTTTTGGGAAGCAAGGGGGGTTTATGTTTGGCAGGGGGAAATGCCGCAGTCGTATCGACAGGTTTTTTGTAAGGAGGGAAGACTGTCAGGACCCTCCCCAAGTGCAGCATGTTGAATTTACAGATCACACTTTGGTGAGCATACAGGTAGGGGGGAAGAACCCAGTTATGGGTAGGGGTCTGTGGAGGCTCAACAATGCATGGCTCCAGGAGGAGAGTGTACAGGAGGCCTTTAGGGAGATCTGGACAGACCAGCTGTCTACTGTAAGTGCGTACGGGTCATTGGGGGGATGGTGGGAGGTTGTGAAGGGTAGGATCAAGGGTTTTTTCAAAAAAATAAGTAGGAGGGCATCACAAAATAGGGAGGGGAGGCTGGTAGCCCTGAGGAAGGAATTAAATTGGAGGATGGAAGGGAGTGAAAAGGGGGAGGGGATTCAGGTACTCAAGGGAAAAATTGAAGCACTACAGTACGATAGATATAGGTCCTTAGTGTGGGAGAGGGACTATGGGCATTTCATCTCACCGGACCCTTTCAGGGCATGCAAAGAGAGGGTCAGGCGGCGGAAGGTGGGGAGTTTGTGGGACAATGAGGGGATAGAGCAGGAGTCACGAGAAGGGATATTGAGGGTGGTGGGAGAGCATTTTGGGGGGCTCTTTGAAGTTGGGCAAGAGGAAAGGGAGGGGTGGGAGGAATATATAGAGGGGAATCCGGGGGTTGGGGGAGGGTTAACAGAGGAGCAGGCAGAAGCGCTGAATGGCCCATGGACGGTGGAGGAGGTAAGACGGGCGATAGCCGGCCTGACCAGAGGGAAATCACCCGGTCCAGATGGGTTGACAGCCGAGTTTTTTAAGACATTTTGTGAGCAGATGATACCTTTCTTGGTGCGGCTGTTTACGGAGCTTAGCTGTCAGCCTGTTCTGCCGAGGTCCATGAGAGAGGTGGTATTGGTTTTGATTGCAAAGCCAGGGAAGGAAGGGTCAAGGGTGGGAAATTGGAGGCCGATTTCTTTGCTTAATACAGATAGGAAAATTTTAGCAAAGATGATGTGCGTAAGACTGGGAGAGGTGGCGGCATCAGTACTGGAACCAGCACAGATGTGTGGCGTGCAGGGGAGGGGGGCGATAGAAGCAGCGGTAACAGTAAAAGAGGCAGTTGAGAGGGGTCGGAGGGCCCAGGGGGTTGGGTGCTTGTTAGTTTGGACCAAGCCACAGCCTTTGATAGGGTGCCATACAAATATTTGTGGGGGGTTCTTACAAAGTATGGGATTCCTGTGCAGTTTGTGGAGGGTTTGAAGACTCTGTATAGGGAGGCAGCAACCTTTCCCTTGGTGAATGGGTGGAGGGGGGAGCGTTTCTCCATTGGGAAAGGGGTGAGACAGGGCTGTCCCTTAAGTCCATTGCTATATGTATTTGCCATCGATCCATTGCTGCAGCGGCTGGAGAAGGGTGGGGGTTTAACAGGGATAGATATGGGGGAAGGCACAAAGGTCAGGGTGGTGGCATATGCCGATGACATCTCTGTGTTTGTGTCTTCAAATAGAGAGTTTAGGTGGATGGAGGAAAAACTGGGAGAGTATTCAGGTGCCACAGGGGCATGCATTAACCAGGAAAAGAGTCATTTGTTGAAACTCGGGGATCCGGCATGGGAGGTGGAGAGTACAAGTGGGTTCTTGCCTCCAGAGGGGAGGGTTAGGGTGCTGGGGGTTGTCTTCAGTGGGGATGAGGCGTATCAAATGGAGAATTGGAAGGGAAAAATCCAGGAAGGGCGGCAGAAGGTGGAAGCCTGGAAGCAGTGGAAGCTGACATTTCTGGAACGGGTGCGTCTAATGAAAGTATATTTGGTTCCTTTGTTCTTATTCCTTAGTTATGTGTGTTTGCTCCCGCAGGGGTTGCACGCTACGATGTATAGTCTTTTATTTCAGTGCCTCTGGGGTAACCGCTTAAATCCAATAAAGAGGGGGGTAACGTATTTGGCAAAAGAACAAAGGGGCTTGGGGATGGTGAACCCCATTCTTTTTTTCTCCTCCCTCTTCCTCCAGTTCCATTTGGGGGGGTTGGTGAGGGGACAGCAGGAAAGGGTGGCATGGGTAGAAAGTGTTCAAACGTGGGGTACAGTGTTTTGGAAAGACTGGTTGGGGGGAGTGGAAATAGGGAAGAAGCGGGTGGTGGGGGTTTTGGCAGGGGTGCCGGGTCAGGCGGACATGGCCCGTTTAGTTAGGAGTTGGAGGGTCACGGTGGATGAAGTGGTGGAGGGGAGGAAGACATGGATGGAAAGAGTGCTACACCAGTGTTATGCGGGGGAACCTCTGCTGAAGGATTGCCCGGGGATACGTCAACAGCAGGCACTCCGTTATGTGGCGATGCCACGCCTGCCCCCTAAGTACTTCGATGTGGCATGGCTGGCAAGTCCGGGCGAATCTAAAGTGTAGACCTGTGACTGACAGGGAGTGTCCAAGGGGGGAGTGCCAGGGAGTGTTAGAGACAATGGAACATTTTTTGTGTTTTTGCCCCTTTTCAGTTGAGGTGGAGAGGAGGGTGGCCAGGGATTTGGGGTTTCAGGTGGGTTTGTTTGAAAGTCTGAGTTATGCGGATTGGGTTTATGGGGGTGGTGGGGGGAAGAGGGTGTATGGTGAAATTTTTTTAATTATTTTATCCATACTGAAGTATTTCATTTGGATGGCATGTTGCCAGATGTCGCTGAGGCAGCGACAGCTGGCACCGGACACAGTGGCGATGGATGTGGTGCGGGCAGTGTGCCAAGTTGCAGAAGCAGAGAGAAAAAGGAGGAGTGAACAGCAGTGGCGTTTATTGTGGAAGGGGGTGCGGCTTCAGCCTCTCTGACGAGTGTTACAGTTTTTGTTTTAACTGAGTTTTTATATTTATGTTTATTTATTGCTGGGAGGGAGGGGGGGGGTTTCTAGTCATTTTATGTACAGGGTTTGGGGATGTTTAGTTTCATATGTACAGGTTTGGTATGGGGATAGTGAAATGTCAGTTTATGTTTGTATTATTTGTATGATATTTGCTGCTGTCACTTTGTAAAGTATTGAATTGTAATGCTTTTTTGGTATAAGTCTATATAATAAAAATAACTTTTCAGTAGTTGGAACCTAAGAACAGTACTGGGCAGAGCTTTGGATTCTTGCCCAGAAATAGCTAAAAAGAAAAAAAATTTTTTTTAGATTGAATCAGGTTGGGCAGACTGGATGGACCATTCAGGTCTTTATCTGCCGTCATCTACTATGTTACTATGCTGCTATGCTGAGGCAGCAGCTCTAACTCCAAGCCACTCCTTCTGGGGGTTGAGGCCACTGTCAGCCTGCCCCTGACAAAGGCTAATATTCAGTCATTAGTGGTCAGCTTTTCATTAAAAGCTGGATGACACCATTTGAATTGTGCCCCACTTTTTCAGTGCTGGGCCCTATCTGGATACAAGGACTAAATACCTGGGAAAACCTTCCCCTCCCTCATGCCACTTCCTGGCCCTACGACCCGGAATTGATTTCAGAGGGGAGCCAGGCTGACACAAGCAGCAGGCCGGAGAAGCTGCTCGCGCTGGCAAAGGTTTAAAGTGGCACGGGAAGGGGGGAAGAGAGGGTGCAAACATGGGCGTGGTGGGGTGGAGAGGTGCCAACGCCCCCAACAAGACAGCACTTGGGACGGTATTTATGTATTTATTCACTTTTCTATACCGTTCTCCCAGGAGAGCTCAGAACGGTTTACATGAGTTTATTCAGGTACTAAAGCATTTTTCCCTGTCTGTCCCACAATCTACCTAATGTACCTGGGGCAATGGGGGGAGGATTAAGTGACTTGCCCAGAGTCACAAGGAGCAGCATGGGTTTGAACCCACAACCTCAGGGTGCTGAGGCTGTAGTTTTAACCACTGTGCCACACACTCCCTTACTATGCCATTGCACATTCCATTTATGCCAGGGTTTTCTTGGCCTAAACGAGGGCACCTAAATCAAACCACGCCATGAATCTGCCCCCTAAACACACCTACTTTCTGGTAGGTGCCTTGGAATCGATGACTACCTCAAAGCTAATTAATTGCAGTTTAATAATTAATGGTGCTTTTCAATTAGCAGTTAATTAAGTTAGGTACCTAGTCTGGCTAGGTGCACTGAACTGAATGTCTAACTTTAAACATCTTTTATAGAATCAGGGCCTTAGGATGCTTGTTGATGCCTAACTTCAGAATCCACACTCAAGTTTTTATTTTGGCATTGTAATTGACCATACCAGTTTTCAACCAATCAAAAAAAAAAATTTTTTTTAAAATAATCAGTTAAGAGTTCAGCACCAAACTCTTAGGACGCCTTGCGATGCCAAAATGGAGGCGCCCTCCAATGCCTAATGACACCTAACGGAAAAGTAGGCATGGTTTGGGATGGAGAATAGGTGTTGACTTAGGCGTCACTAGGCATCCAAGTTAGCTACTGGTAAATACCGGCACCTATATCTAGGATGCCCAGGTGCCGTGAGGTGGGATTCTATAAGCGGCGCTTGGCAGTTGATTGTCAACCGAGCCAAGCGGCACCTACAATGTAGGCGAGCTTAGGCAGTGTCTATAGAATGTGACCCTTAGTGCCCTCTTTCAAAATGGAAAATAAAAGGGCCACACGAAAATGAATAAAACAAAAATTCCCAGAAACAATACAAAAAATTAGATATAAAAAAATTCTGGCTGCCCATTCCTCCTGTACATCTTTGAGCACAAGCAACCCCTCCTCACTTCACTGCTGGAAAATAGATGGGTAGGCGTATAGTAATTAGGAGACACCTGAAAATGCTTTTGGAGATGAATTGTACATTTTCCATTGCATGATTAAAGCCATTGCAAATCTCCTCTGCTCGCACCCCAAGTGAATGGGCGCATGACCTTCAGTGTACACAGCTGGCTCATATTTTAGGCATAATATCATTTTTTTAACATTTATTACTTGGATTCCCTTGTCCTGTTGATGCATGAGATCTATCCAGACTCTTACACCTTCTTGAAATTCTGATTTCTAACCTCATTGTATGAAGAAACTTCGAAAACCAGTGCCCTTCAAAGCTGGGCCACCCTAACGTATGCTCATATCTACACATCCCAGAGAGATAATGGGTTTTACCTCTCATATGCCATATATCTCGCCACCCATCTTACTTTGCTGAAATGAAATGCGTTCAACCATTTTTTTTAAACTAATCAGGCTTGTCTGTGAAACTAAACATCATTCTATGCCAACATTGTTTGAGAGCTGTTTATTGTAAATAATGTCGCCAACCAGACATTACAAATTTCATCTCGGGAATAAAGAAAATTACTTCATATTTTGGCCTCCATTGAATCAGGGGTGTTTTTCCTAAGCAAAATGAAAAGTGATGAAGATCTATGTTGAAGCATTTGGTGCAATTTAGAAACTTGTCATGTCCAATCATGGTCAGATTTGTGGGTTGTGGGCATTCTGCTTAACAGAGCGCGGTGCTGCTGAGACTTCACCTCACAGCTCTCACTGCTTGCTTTTTCTGACACAGGAAAGGAAAGCTGACAAAGGCTCTGATACCCTTTGGATATGTGTCAAAGTACTTTTCTATCCTTTCAACCAGCCCTCATCAAAGTGGAGGGAGAAGACAGGAAGGCATATTTATTTCTCTTAATATAGAGTATCACCATTTTCTTTGTCATGCAGGTAGGAGAGCCATGAACACCACAGTAGACTGAAGGGCTAATGACTTTTCCTGAAATTTTGTATTTGGCATGTTAAAATGTCTATCAGATGCATTTCTAGGTGGGAGAAGGGGAAATAGAGGCCGGGCAAAATGATGGAAACAATTCAAAAAAATAAAATTGTGGAACACATAGACAAACATGATTTAATGAGACAGAGTCAGCATGCTTGACCTCTTTGAAGGTGTGAATAAACATGTGGATAAAGGTGAGCTGGTTGATGTAGTTTAGATTTTCAGAAAGCTTTTGACAAAGTTCCTCATGATAGGCTCCTGAGAAAATTAAAGCATCATGGGATAGGTGGCAAAGTTCAGTTGTGGATTAGGAATTGGTTATCAGATAGAAAACAGAGGGTAGAGTTAAATGGTCATTTTTCTCAATGGAGGAGAGTAAACAGTGGAGTGCCACAGGGATCTGTACTGGGATCGGTGCTATTTAACTTATTTATAAATTATCTGGAAATTGGAACGACGAGTGAGGTGTTTAAATTTGCAGGTCAGGAATATGTCAGGCCCTTGCACATGCGGATTCTAGACTACTAGGATTTATTTACCTCCAGATAGGTGTGAGTAGTTACCGGTACTTCAGCCATTAACATAAGAATTGACATACTGGGACAGGCCGAAGGTCCATCAAGCCCAGTATCCTGTTTCCAACAGTGACCAAATTTAGGTGCATAAATATGAATGTAAACACTCCTTTTTTTCTTCGAAAATAAGACAGTGTCTTACATTAATTTTTGGTCCAAACAAACACATTAGGGCTTATTTTGGGGCGATGTCATATTTTTTCATGTACAACTATCATCTCTCCCTTCCTCTCCTCCACCCCAATTCTTCCTCTTTCCTTTCTCCCCTCCCTCCATGTGCAGCATCTTTCCTCCCCTCTCACCCATCCCCTTGTGCAGCATCTTTCTATCCCTCCCTCCCATCCCTCTGTGCAGCAGAACCCCACCCACCCTCCCACCATGAGACTGACATACCTCTACTCCAAGGCCTCCAAAGACAGCAGCGGAGGCAGCACTCTGAACGGGCTGCTTTGAGGCCTTCCCCACCGGGTCCTTCCCTCTGCCGCATCACTGATGAAGTATGCCAGGTCTCACCAGGGTGGGGATGGGGAGTCTCTAAATTGATAAGTCCGATTTTTTGGGTGAATCGGGCAGCACTAGTGTCAGGGATGGAGTCAGGGAGTGTTAGAGACATTCGGGGGAGGGGCTTTGAGGGTCGATCTTAACTAGGGCTTATTTTGGGGGTAGGGCTTATTTTCAGGGAAACATCTGCTGTTATAGAATTCATGGTTAATATACATCATCTTAGCACTTTAATCTTCAGTGAGTTTTTAAGAATTACCTCCTTAATGTTTAAGAGAGGAAGGAAACCAAGCAAAATTAAGTAAAACAGTTTGTTGATTTTTTTGACCTGTTTAGACTTTATTGTTTGTTGCAGTTCATCCTGTTCAGGTCAGCAATCACATTCATCAGAAGGTCTGCACACAACTTCTGTCGGAATGTCAAATCTTTAAGAAGAACGGATTAGACTGAAATCCTTTTGAGGCAGGGAAGAGAAAAGAGACGTGTGATTTATTTTAATTGTGTTTTATTATTGTACCTCTTGATAGATTCCAATTAATTGAATCCTTCAGCGAGCAGCCCTTGTGTATTTTAATTATACATAACAGTTTCAAGTAGAAGCCTGTGAAAGAGCTTCATTAAGGAAAACATATTCTTGAAACTGACCTGGTTAATTATTAATTGAATCGGCTCGGTACGTACATGGTTGCAGGGGTGCCCGGTTCTCGATTTGCCAGTCATTCTGAAAGTTAATAGTCTTTCAGATGTTCTATAATTTGAATTTGGGAAATGCTTTAACTAAAGATGCTTGCACAATCTATTTTGCCCATCATATATTAGTCCGATGACTAATAAATTATTTGAATGGTGTTGCCTAATAATGCTTTCATTTATTTAAGTGATGGGCTCAGCCATAAGATAATTGCCATATTAAAAGGTAAATGTCCTGAGCCTAAATGGAATATTTGAAGAGTGGGCACTGCAACTCGGTGTGTATTATAGCAATTAGTCACAAATACCTCTCTACTGTCATAATGCCAACTAGAAACATGAAAACCATCACCCTTGCGCAAGACCTTCTGAAAGTGATACTTAGGAAGAACTAATCTCGAGTCTTTCTACATCAGTAACCTTTCTATTGTGATAAAAAAAAAAAAATGAACAGCAACTGAGGAGGGGAAACAGGCTTTCTACAGCTTGTTCCAAAGGAAAAAAAATGTCCTCTTTTAGTTGATCAGCAGAGCAGACAATGTCTCTCAAACGTTTTTAGCTCCGACACACTAAATAGAGCAAATGTTTTTTGCGGCACATTATAATTGAAATTATAAAATTGCAAAACCAGCAAAAAATTAAATTTGAGAGTTATTTCTTTAAAGTTCTTTAAGCTATGTATAAGTAATTGTAACCACAGTGAAACTAAAGTAGATAGAATAGAATTGCTAATCAATGCGATGGAAGTGCTTGGTTTTGAGTGCAAATAACTCAAATTTGCGGCTCGATAGCCGACAAGCAAACATGCATTTCATCATCCACCATCTGCAGTCATTCTCTTTTTTTTTTTTTTCAATTTAATTTCTGTCAGAGTGAAAATCCGAGTTCGCAAAGATAAGAAGATCCAAATGGTAACAAAGCCTTGATTGCTTTGTTGCTCAAGTTAGGATAATTACTGCATAAAAAATAAAAATAAAATTATTTGCTGTTAGTTTTCAAGGACCAATCACATCAAAGACTGATGCTTGTCTGGGCGGTCAGACGTTCATAATATTGAGAGACTCTTGCGTACATAATGTATATGTAATCTATTCTAGTGTATACTTATGAAGGGAATGTTTAAAAATAAAGTAAAATTCTGGAATTTCTCGTGGCACACCTGAAATCTCTTTGGGGCATACCACTGTGCTGTGGCACACAGTTTGAGAGACACCGACCTAAGATATTCTTTCACTCTGTTCTATCTAAGATACGAGCATCACAGACTGCTGCTGGAAACTCAGCCTAGCATATCAAGACCTTATACAAATCCTCCCCTGACTCCGAAATCTCTCTGGTAGATAAGAGTGCTGTGGCAGGCAAAGATACCACCCTCTGCCTCCTCTCTGGCGTACTCTCTATAAATCTACTGGTGCTACTGAGATACCAAAGCCATTTCACAGGCGGTTAATTGTGCTGGCAGTGACAAGCAGGAGAGATCTACTGCAAGTGAAATCTAAACATTTTAACAGAGTTATGTTCATGATTTGTTTCCTAGGAGGCCTGGACTTTTCATTGTCTTTTGGGTTTACTTTCTAATCTATAGATTAATTTTCACAAAGGCAGACACAAAAAAATTTCTAGGTAACGGAGATTTTTTTTCTTTTGTTCTTATTCACAAACCATCTCATGAAAATGATTCTTTTAAAAGAAAGGAAGAAAGCACAGACCTGTTTCAAGGCTTAATTAATTACAGTAAATCAAGCTACTTACAGAACCAACCAACAAGGAAGCTAGTTACTTAGGAATGTATGCATCAATGTTTGCTTATGCCTTTTAGTCAATAGGCCTATTGACTAATTATTCAAGTTATGTCTTGACATAAAGTGCACATTGATACACGGTCTTTGATAAATCAATTATTAAGAAAATCTGCCAGAAAATTTTGCCCACAGATGGAGTACAACGAGGTTACAGAATCACCTGGCGATGATACAGAATCGCCCAACAGGCCTCTTTAAATATTAAAGAGTCCATTTTACTAACATTTTAATATTAATGACCTCGTTGTACTACATTTGCATGGCAGAGTCCGAGTCTGCTTGGAAGCTCGGAAAAACCCCCCCATGTTGAGCCATTCTGATAATTATTGGCCGGTATAATACTAGCAAGCTAAACCGGCTGGAACCGGTTTAGCTACCATCGTTAAGGGCACGGTAAGTTTTGAGAATCCGGCCCCCAGTATGGCTGTTTTTATGATGCTTGGAGAGACAAAAAAGCACTGTTGGGAGCATTTGAGCTTTGTGGTGTTTACATTTCTGCATTTGCACAACCGGTTCACTGTTTTGAAAGATATTTTCCCTCTAGCAGTGATTAAAACATAAAAAGAAAGGATAATTAGGTGCCAGCTCTTTTCTAATTTAAATGTAGATACTTTACAAGGATAGGGGGGGGGGGGGGAAGCCTGATTGCACAGTACTTTAATGTGATTCATTTCAGAGCAATAGGTTTCCTGACTACCAGGCAGCTTGGAACAGACAGGTAACTGATATTATGCTCCCAGGGTTTTTTTTGCAGTGCTCAGCAGTCACATAAAATGCTAATTAAAAAAATAAGCGTTTTAGATGAGTTTTAAGAGTACAGTGCTGTAGCAAGTACAACTCATCTCTAATGTGCTACAGACGATATTTTCATTTTATTGGAAGTTGATCCCGATCTTAACAATCTGCTCCCTAGTATAGACTGCTGCAGTTCTAAACTTCAGCTGTGGGCTTTGTCTAGTCAAATGAAACTGAATGCTACCAAAACCAATTTTCTTTGGATTGGGCCAAAATTAGAAAACTTCCCTTCCTCTGTTACATTAAAAACAGGTATCGCATTACATATAGATTTTTCATCTAGAGTCCTGGATGTCATCTTGGACTCATCACTTACATTTCATGAACAGTTAAATTCCTTGACAAAAAAGTGTTTATTTAGTCTGCGCATGTTGAGGAAGGTCTACTGTGAACTATCTGGACTCAAAGTGAACAAAGCCATGGAACCAGACAATCTACACCCCAGGGTGCTTAGGGAGTTGAGTGATGTCCTGGCGGAACCGTTATCCACGCTCTTCAATCTATCCCTAAGTACAGGAAGAGTCCCGTACGTCATTCCACTCCACAAAAAGGGATGCAGGACGGAGGCTGCGAATTATAGACAAGTGAGTCTCACCTCGATAGTGAGTAAACTTATGGAAACACTAATCAAGCACAAGTTAGATACGATCCTGAACGAGGAGAATCTGCAAGATCCCCATCAACGTGGATTTACAAAGGGAAGGTCCTGCCAATCCAATCTAATCAGCTTCTTTGATTGGGTAACAAGAAAGCTGGATATGGGGGAGTCCCTGGATGTCGTGTACTTGGACTTCAGTAAAGCTTTTGATAGCGTCCCACACCGCAGGTTATTGAGAAAAATGAGTTCGATGGGATTAGGTGAAACATTAACTGCATGGGTTAAAGACTGGCTTAGAGGTAGACTTCAGAGGGTGGTGGTGAACGGTACCCTCTCCAAAACGTCGGACATAATCAGTGGAGTGCCACAGGGCTCAGTCTTGGGCCCGATCCTATTTAACATCTTCGTAAATGACCTGGCTCAGGGGCTTCGAGGTAAAATTACATTGTTCGTCAATGACGCCAAACTATGACACAGGACCTACTCTTACTGGAACATTGGTCCACCACTTGGCAACTAAGTTTCAATGCCAAAAAGTGTAAGGTCATGCACCTTGGCAGCAGAAATCCATGCAGATCTTACACCCTAAATGGTGAGACCTTAGCAAGGACTACAGCAGAACGAGACTTGGGGGTTATCATTAGTGAAGACATGAAGACGGCCAATCAAGTGGAGAAAGCTTCATCCAAGGCTAGACAAATGATGGGTTGTATCCGTAGAAGTTTCGTCAGCCGGAAGCTGGAAGTCATAAAGCCATTGTACAGATCCATGGTGAGACCTCATCTGGAATATTGTGTACAGTTCTGGAAGCCACATTACCAAAAAGATGTGCTGAGAGATGAGTCGGTTCAGCGAATGGCAACCAGGATGGTAAGTTGTAGCTATACTCACTCGAGGAGCGCAGAGAGACAGGAGACATGATTGAGACGTTCAAATATGTCACGGGCCATATCGAGATGGAAGAAGATATCTTTTTTCTTAAAGGATCCACGGCAACAAGAGGGCATCTGTTGAAAATCAGGGGTGGGAAACTTCATGGCGACACCAGGAAGTATTTCTTCACCCAAAGGGTGGTTGATCATTGGAATGATCTTCCACTGCAGGTAATCGAGGCCAGCAGCATGCCAGATTTTAAGAAAAAATGGGATAAGCATGTGGGATCTCTTCATGGAAGAAATTAGGGGGGTGGGTCATTAGAGTGGGCAGACTTGGTGTGCTGTGGTGCTTTTCTGCCGTCATTTTCTATGTTTCTATATTTCTATTTCATCAAGAACATTTCTCAGTATTGGTAAAATCCACTGTGCTTTCTCAGATAGATTATTGTAGCTCAGTTTATCTGGGCATTAAGCAGAGCAGTCTAAAACGACTTCAGTTAATACAGAATACTGCAGCTAAGCTCATTTTTCGGAAACAAAAGTATGATCATGTTTCCCCTTTGTTGATAAAGCTTCACTGGATCCCAGTTCACTTTAGGATCCAGTTTAAATGAGCATGCATAATCTTCAATCTTCTCCATGGAATATTTGATCCTTTTGTCCCCTTATGTTGGAATACCCTTAGACTTTGCCATTTGAGAAACACACAAAGATATGTTAGCCTCCCCTTCCTTTAAGGGAATTAAATCTGCTGGGAAGCTTAGTCGATCTTTTGTTTTCAAGTTTGTAGAGATCTGGAATGAACTTACTGTCTCCATTAGGCTTTTAGGCCAGCTGCAATTATTTTGTAAATTCCTGAAAACTTTGCTGTTCTCTCAATTTTTAAATGGTTTAACTACAGCTTCAACAAAATGATAATATTATAGTTATTTTTCTTATGCTTTTCTTATGTACTTTAGTTTTTAATTAGTTCTTCCTTCTCCTATGTTTTCTGCTATGTACTCTAGTCTTAATTATATGTGAACCGAGTCGAGCTCCACTGGGAGATGACTCAGTATATAAACCAAAGGGACGAAATAATAAAATTTGCAGACGACACCAAACTATTTAGTGGAGCTCGGATTAAAGAGGACTGCGAAGAATTGCAAAGGGACTTGAACAAACTAGGGGAATGGGCGACGAGATGGCAGATGAAGTTCAACATTGAGAAATGTAAAGTATTACATGTGGGAAACAGAAACCCGAGGTACAACTATACGATGTGAGGGATGTTATTAAATAAGAGTACCCAAGAAAGGGACTTGGGGGTAATGGTGGACATGACAATGAAGCCGACGGCACAGTGCGCAGTGGCCGCTAAGAAGGCAAACAGAATGCTAGGCATAATCAAGAAGGGTATTACAACCAGAATGAAAGAAGTTATCCTGCCATTGTATCGGGCAAAGGTGCATCCTCATCTGGAGTACTGCGTCCAATATTGATCACCGTACCTTAAGAAGGACATGGCGTTACTCGAGAAGGTTCAGAGGAGAGCGACACGTCTGATAAAGGGGATGGAAAACCTTTCATACACTGAGAGATTGGAGAAACTGGGTCTCTTTTCCCTGGAGAAGAGGAGACTTAGAAGGGATATGATAGAGACTTATAAGATCATGAAGGGCATAGAGAGAGTAGAGAGGGACAGATTCTTCAAACTTTTGAATAATAAAAGAACAAGAGGGCATTCAGAAAAGTTGAAAGGGGACAGATTCAAAACGAATGCTAGGAAGTTCTTCTTTACCCAACATGTGGTGGACACCTGGAATGCGCTGTAGAAAGATTTACGGTCCACTAATCAGTTACATAAACAAATACGTGCCTGTTAGTTTCTAGGGAAGACCATAATATCTCATCCAGGTTCAACTTTCTTAGCCTACTTACACGACGCAAGACCCAGGCTAATGAGAAATACTTTTATTATGAAAATATAAAAATATAATTCACAAGCTAGCAGCAATATCTAAATATTGTTCACAAAATATCCGATTACAGATATGAAACTCAGTACATAATTATCACAACACACTTGCTAGATAAATAAGTAACTAATTCTTACACACTCTAAACAATGCCTTATAATAACAATTCCTGATTAGCAGCAATCTATTACAGTTATCACCAAGAGTAGCTTTACAAGCCTTATCCTATGTCACAATAGGATTCTCTATCTAACCCCCAGCTGATAAGATAATAAGTTCCTTATCTCACCATCCAGTTAGGCCTTGGCACAAAATCAGGTGAAATGGAAGACATCTTTCCTCAGCTTAGCAGATATAGAAATCCTTCTGTTACAGGAACAAGAGTTCATCAGCCACTGGTGCAGCTGTAATTTAGATTGGCAGCCAAGGTTTCCTTGATGTGATAGAATTCAGATCTGTTTAAAGTCCGATTCACTCTCTCAGACAGAGAGTCATACGAGATAACTGTTCAGGTCTTAATTATTATAAAAGAAGTGCGTGGAGAATACCTGTGATGAGATGCGAGTTCACCCACATCCTAACACAGACTAAATTATAATTAGCACCTTTTCACTTGGATCTCGTCAGATGACTTCTCAGGACCAATCCAGAAACAGAACTTAGATGAATAGCCTTTCTGTATAAAGTCTCATACAGGCTGGGAGACGCAGGCGCTTTCGATAGATAAGCACAGCATAGGAGTATGCCTCCCCCAAGATTCACATGGGAAGATCACATAGGCATAACTGGATGTCCTTGACTAGAATACAGTTCTGGTACATACCCAGAAGGCATCAGGCAAAAACAGCAAAGATGTGTTCTTTCTCTTCTTGCTAGGTTCAGGCTGGAATGATTTCTTGCAAATAATGGTTCAGGCTTGATGATGTCAGAGAGGCCTAACCTTCAGGTGCAAATAAGGAAACATCCCTACAGCGCTTCCAGAGAGCATAATAGGGCAGAGTACGGTACTGGGGTTCAAGAAAGGACTGGACAATTTTCTGCTGGAAAAGGGGATAAAGGGGTATAGATAGAGAATTACTGCACAGGTCCTGGACCTGTTGGGCCGCCGGGTGAGCGGATTGCTGGACACGATGGACCTCAGGTCTGACTCAGCAGAGGCATTGCTTATGTTCTTATGTTATGTTAGATTAGGGGAGGGAGGGGAGTTCAATGTACCAATGGGTGAATGATTTGAACATTTTTTTCTTCACAAAGCCCAGAAAGCCAAAGCCAAGGCCTATTGATCAACGCAAAAACATTGGACACAAGGATCAGAAGCAGTTGTCTGAATTAAAGTCTCTGTATTCAAAAATGTACCTGCTTAATGAGTGGGATTTATCAGGCTTAACATGCTTCCAACTATCTGGCTAAATTAGGGTTACCAGATGTCCAGATTTGCCCGGACATATCCCTTTTTAAGAGGACTGCCCAAGCGTCTGGACGAGTTTTCAAAACCATTGAGCTTGGGGCCGCGTTTGGAGGTCATTTGCGCATGCATGGATGCGACGCGATGACATGCGTTCATGTGTGTGACAGCATTGCGTTGCATGTGTAGGATGCCCTCCAGATACGACCCCCAAGAGACAAGGCTTGTGTGGAGCTGGGGTTGGAATGGGGCAGGGCTATAGGTGGAACAAGGCAGAGTTGTGGGCAGAAAAGGGCGAGGCCGGAGCGCAATGAGACGGGGCTACATATCCTCTTTTTTTTCATACAAAATCTGGTAACCTTAGGCTAAATCTACCTGCACAAACTTTTTTTGTGGGTAGATTTAAGAGGGGGGATTCATCAAAGGGCGATAGATACGTTCGCGTGCACTATTGTGTTAGCGCACAAACGCAACAGCACATGCTAACCACTAAAGATTATATTATCTGGCCATCTTTAGTAGATAGCACATGCTAACGCAGTTGCACACACTAATGTACTTATTGCTTTTTGATGATTTCCCCCCTTAGACAAAGAATTTGTCCAGAAAGAGTTGCCTGCCCAGATCTAGACAGGTGAGTGCTAAATACTATTACTACTACTAATTATTATTTCTATAGCGCTGAAAGGCATATGCAGCGCTGTACATTTTAACATACAATAGACAGTCCCTGCTCAGAAGAGCTTACAATCTAATTTAGACAGGACATTTCAGGGTTGGGCAGGTTATAGTGCAGGGGTAGGGAACTCTGGTCCTCGAGAGCCGTATTCCAGTCAGGTTTTCCCCAATGAATATGCATCTATTTACATGCACTGCTTTCAATGCATATTCATTGGGGAAATCCTGAAAACCTGACTAGAATACGGCTCTCGAGGACCGAAGTTCCCTACCCCTGTTATAGTGGGTATAGGTATCTGACAGCAGCAGAGTTGGGGAGATTATAGTGGGCCAAAATTTTAAAAGCCTTCCCAAGGATCGACCTGAAGCAGCCCTTTCTTATTCAAACAGATTTGTGTGAGTAGAAATTTTCCATGCACAGACTGAGCCAACAAAAGTGAATAATTGTGAGTGAATAAAGGATGAAGGGTCATAGATTTGATATATTGCTTTTCTGTGGCAATGCAGGGTTAATAAAGAAAGGAACTGCATAATTTGATAGCCATTCATTAGCCAATCCTTCAATTACACAAAAGATACATAACAATTATTTCTGGTAACTAGTGAGGAGCAAAACCAGAACCTGCTCAGTGCTAGGTGGAATAGACCTGTTGAAATAGCCACTGTGGCCTTTAAACATGTCAGGAAGAATTCACTTCAAATGGTTAAAGGTATTAACATAGGCAGTCAGGAATGAACAGCCTGTTGCCTGTTTCGTTATATTGTTGGACATTGAGGACACCACCGAGACACATTTATTGGAGTTAATACATGGCCGCAGCTTTATTAACCCTTCAAATGTAACAAACACAAAAGAAGACATCCGAGCCTTGTCTAATCATCTCAGTTCACCGAGTGCCCCAGCCTCGTAGCCTAAGCTTGGGGCATATTACTTTCGCTTCATATGGGTGCCTGCCATGATACTCCAGTATAACACACATATATTATTATTCACCATGTCCTCAAGGCTCGGGTGCTCCACCATTGGTCCAGGGCATTGAAACTGCTCTGGGTACCCCCACCTGCCAGGTAGAAGGGCTGCAGCCCTAGTTGCATATTTGCTCCAAGGGTTAGGGGGAGGGGAAGGGCCAGATATTAAAAAGAAGGAGAAGTGGAAGCAGACGAGCCCGAATTAGAGGATTTGGAGAAGTAAAGGAAGAGCAGATGTGTCTGCGTCTCCTATGTCTTTTCCATTCCCTGGACTGATTATTCTCCTTTACTGTGTCTGTGTTTGGTGTTTGTGCACTGGCATAAGGCTCACCTGATGCCACTGGTATGGGGGAGCTGTCAGAGATCCTTCCGATGCAGCTCTGAGCATAAGAACTGGTTGAGGGGGCAGGGTTGGGGGACGAGGCTGGGGCGGAATGGGGCAGGGTTGGGTAGAACTTAATGGGCCTGGGGGCAGGGCCTTGGGTCTGGATTTTACAGTAGATATGTAAACTGTGTATATTTCTTTAATTCAAGCTCCCAGTGTGCATTGCTGTAGGCTACTGATGCCCCCCCCCCCCCCCCTTCTTCTTGCCTGCCTCTCTGTTTCGAGTGCAGAGAGCAGGCTCAATTTTAGTTAGCACATGGCTGTAGAGAAAGTGTTATGCCCCATTTGGTTTTAACCTTTAAATCTGCTAGCTTTTAATCTGCCAACTTCTAAGTAGCACGGTGTTGCTAAGCTTTAAAGTACAGTATTATCCTGCACAGAATATGTGAAATACACTCCCGGCTTCCCTTATCTCTGGGATGCGCTGGTAGAGTGTAGATTTTGTAGAAGAAGAAATTCCTTGAGATCAACTAAACCAGTGTTTTTCCAAACATTTTACACCTATGGACCGGCAGAAATAAAAGAATTATTCTGTGGACTGGCATCGGTCCGTGGACCGGCGGTTGAAGAACACTGGGCTAAGTCATGGGCCAGACCCTGCCCATCTCTACCCAATCTCCACCCCAGACCCCACCCCCATAATAGTACTAATTGCGCCTTGCACGTCCCGTGCCTCATCTGGAAGCCTTCTCTCTGATGTCAGAGAGAAGGCTTCCGGTTCAGGCGCAGGATGCCCGTAGGAGCCACTGCCCGTGGCTTTGTGCACTAAATCAGTTAGGAAGAGGGAGCTGGCTCGAAGATAACGCCGCATCGATCGCACCGTGGACCGGCGGTTGAAGAACACTGTTTTGAGCCTGATGCACGTGCTGGCCCTGTGGACCGGCAGGAAATTTCTGTGGATCGGCACTGGTACATGGACCGGTGGTTGAAGAACACTAAACTAAACTGTGAGTTTATTTATTTCTCCATTTTAAGTTTTTATTAAAGAAGTTTGTTTAGGGAATCACAGAGTTCAGTTTGATAATATTACAAGGCTACAAGTTCAATGAGTTTAAGCTGCTGACAATCCTCAGAGCCAGAGTGAGAGATGAGCATAGCCAGTGGGTAAATGCTTCTGAATATTAGCCAGGTAGAAGGAGGGGGGGGAGGAGAATAGAAGAAAGGGAATGATGTTGCATGGGGTAAGAGAGAGGAGTTGATGCTCAATATGAGGGTGGGGAGGGGGGAGAGAGACCGGGTGTTACTGGCCTATGAGGGGGAGAGAAATAGAGGAGATGGCCGCATGGCAAGGGGAGAGAACACCTTGATTAAATACCTCCAATAAGAGTGAAAACCAAAAATACAGTTTGTAATCTTGCTTTCTGGTTTCCATTCTGCAAATGTAATGTGGTTGAAGAGGTTTTATCCACCCATATTTGTATTCTAGAGCACATTTAAACAGACTTTATCCTTTCAAATTACTGCTTGCAAACACTATGACAGGAAGGCATATCTATTTATCAGGGTTCAATCAGAGAAACTGTATGGAACAGATGGGATAAGGCCAAGATATAATATTCTGTCAAAGAGGCCCAGATGTGAGTGCCAAGTAAAAATAATAGCTTCATTTGAGAAACAATATTTTGATTCAATACATTCATAAGCAGTGAAGAAAGCCAACACTGAGAATATCTATATTCTGCACAATTTCTGTATATTTTGAATCCCAGTTATTACAGCTTATCAGACCATGATTGCGTTGACCTCTTATCATGTGCAACAACATAATGATACAATAGCTACATTTTGCTCAATGGCACAAGGTGTTCAAGAGCTCTGCAATTGGAATTTTTAGCACCGAGATTGAAAATCTTGTGATTTAAATATAAAATTACTAGACATCAAAAAGCCTAGAAACAACCAAAAATACTTGGCCAGATGTGTTAAAGGGAATGTCTATAAAACAAAAGACCAGTAGATCTGGTATGCTCCTAAACCTGGAAAACTCAGCTACGGGAGCATTGGGGGAGGGAGGGGGGAGGGAATTCTATAAACAGCGCTCAAAAATCAGCACCAGAAAAAAAATCGGTGCTAAGCACTATTCAATAACAGTAGGGTTACCAGACGTCCGGGAAAATCCAGACATGTCCTCTTTTTAGACTGGGTTTTGTAAAGCCCCAACAAGCTCTGGCCATGTCTGGAGGGCCTCTGAGCATGAACGGATGACATCACAGACACCCACGCATGCTCCAGGCCCTCCAGATATGGCTGGAGTGCGTCCGGAAAAAGAGAGGAGGCTTTGTCGGGGCGGGCTGGGGCAGAACAGAGTGCGGCTGGAAGTGAAACAGGGCAGGGCCTTGTGTTTTCCCCTAACCTGCACATGTCCCCTTTTGAGTTACGCACTATGGGTTTTAGGCACCCAGTGTTATAGAATAGCACAGGCAGATATGCATGCAAGTCCAAATTAGTGGCAATTAACTTTGATAATTGATTGTTAAGGACATTTAATTCATAGCAAATGGCTCAATAGCCAATTTACTTGCATGCGCATTTGGACCTGCATCGAAATGTTGGCGTAATATATAGAATCAGGGGGTTAATGCCTTATAGAAGATCTAGGATGAGGCTTGTAAGGCTTTAAGAAGAGGCTCCAGAGTTAGGATTGCCAGATTTCCTCTTTAAAAAAAGAGGATACCTGGCCCTGCCCTGTTCCACCCCCAACCTCACCCTGTTTCACCTCCATCCCCACTCTGTTCCACTCCCCTGTACCACCCCAGCTGAACCTCCTGTCTCCTTCCCTGAGGAATGGAAGGTTTCTGTGCATTCGCGAACGTCGACATGATGATGGCACACACATGGGCACAAGAGTATGGTGAACAAAGGCAAAAACTGCAGTTGTGATGTACAAGATGCCAAGTCTTTAATGAAATGATCATAAAAAATAGTCTTAAATAGACAGTCATAAAAAAATTAATAACGCATACAGCCATATAACAGTTTGTATCCAAAAGGATTGATGAACCCGGACCCGAAATGGTCCATGTTTCGAAGAAACACTCGTTCCTCAGGAGTCCTAATGGGCATCATGTACAGGAAACCTGATGGATGACAACTGGAATCGGCAGTGAACAGCCAAAGTATCTGTAAAAGCTCCTACGCAGTGCAGGACAAAAGCGGAAGCGCTGCGTTGGAGCTGCGTTAGAGCTGCGTTGGAGCTGTATTCATTATTTATTTTTTATGACTGACTCTTTAAGACTATTTTTAGGATTGTTCCATCAAAGACTTGGCATCTTGTACATCACCACTGCAGTTTTTGCCTTTGTTCTGCTATGTGATATTTCACTGCAGTTTCGTTGGATTTTTTTGTTTGCTGTTGCCTTTCGCAAGAGTATGGGGCCATTGCGTCGATATGCGCAGAGGGCCTCCAGACGTGGCCTTGAGCTGGAGACTGCGAAAACCTGGACAAACTGCCGGGTTTTAGAAATCCCTTCAGGCACTCAGATAGTCCTCTAAAAAGAGAACATGTCTGGGTTTTCCCGGACGTCTGGTAACCTTACCCTGGGTGGAAACCCATTTTCACCAGTCTGTTTAGCTAGGTTTCAGAAGTACAAGAAACCAAACAAATGGTTCAGCCTTAGCTCTGCAAACCCAATGTTATTCTTTAGCAAACTTTGGTGCACAATCTATATATGGAATAGTTGCTACAGGGCAGCGAGAAAGATAGGCGTGATGAACTATAAGTCTCTTTGCTCTCAATATTACACACATCTTTCTTCTTAGAAATCATTTAATTTTTATGATGCTGCTTGCTAAAGCTGAGTGTACAAACAGCAGTTACCAGTGGAAGGACTAGGTAATAAATCTTAGCTTCCTTCAAAGCTATGGAACGTTTTAGCCTCGTGGGTTCACTTGATACCTCACTAAATATTAATTCTTCTTCCATAAGTTCTGCAGTTCATTCTGCATCTGTGTTTGACTTCTTCCCACAAGAGGTTTTTTTTGCTTGTCCCAGCTGTTTATCTTATATCATACCTTCATATTGCCAGATTTCATATGCATCAGTAATCTGCTGTAGACCTTTGAAATGCAGATGCTCTTACAATAATAGAAGTTTGGCTCAATAAACAGATAAATCTACAGGGTGATTGGGAAATAAAAAGAATCTCTAGATTTTGTCATCTACCTTTTGCTAGCTTTTATCAAACTGCAGAAGAGCTTTTTACCGCAGGACGTTGAGGTAAATGCTCTGATGCTCATAGGAATTGAATGAGCGTCGTAGCATTTTCCTCACTGGCTTGCGGTAAGAGCCCTACCGCTGTTTGATAAAAGGAGCCCTTTGTTATTAAATAGCGCAATTTAAGCAAATTTGGAAAATTTATATAAAAATAAACATCAAGGAATGCTTTGCATAACTGACCACCAGAACTTGCTACAAACTTACTTTTTCTACTGTGCAAAAGTGATATCAGTGTGATATCATTGTTTACACATCCACAAAAACGGAAGAACTGGAGTCAACAAATGAACTAATTGTTCCAATATACTCCAGTTATATATTTGCTGGATATAATGCCAACTATGACCCAACCACTACTGCCAGAAAGTTCATTAATGAACTCTTTTACTATAAGAAAAAGGGGAAAAGGCTTCAGAAGCCACGGGGCAAAATTTTTGCACTGGAGCTATGAAGGGGAACTATACCAAGACGTTCAAGTATCTTACGGGCCGCATCGAGGCGGAGGAAGATATCTTCTTTTTCAAGGGTCCCACGACAACAAGAGGGTATCCGTGGAAAATCAGGGGCGGGAAACTACGAGGTGACACCAGGAAATTCTTTTTCACTGAAAGAGTGGTTGATCGCTGGAATAGTCTTCCACTACAGGTGATTGAGGCCAGCAGCGTGCCTGATTTTAAGGCCAAATGGGATCGGCACATGGGATCTATTCACAGGGCAAAGGTAGGGGAGGGACATTAGGATGGGCAGACTAGATGGGCCCTGGCCCTTATCTGCCGTCTATTTCTATGTTTCTATGTTACCTTCTCAATGGCAACCCCCCCTCCCATGCTTCTATCATTGACCAGAAAAAAAAAAACTTTCTTATGTGTTATAAAGTTCACAAATACTGGCTAATAACTAAGCAGTAAAATGCCAGCTAGAATCACAATGAAAAAATAAGCATATCTTATCTTTTAGATCCTTCACTGGATACTGCTCATTTCACCGTCGTTTCTCTATCCTAGTGCAGACTGTGTTTGTAGCGGGACACACTCCCTGCTATACTCTGCCGATGATGGCCAACGTTTCATGATATAAATCATTTCATCAGGGCTCTGCAATATTAGAGCCACTCGAACTCTAAAGGGTCATTGTTTACACCACATGGTTAATGCAGGATGGGACAACCACAGCTAGTTTAGTGAACGTCAGGCTTGAGGCCTAAGTTGAAAGTTAGCATGACTCTACTTAGGGTTATCAGATGTACGGATTTACTCAGACATGTCCTCGTTTTAGAAAACTATCCAAGTGTCCAGACAGCTTTACAAAACCCAGCACTTTCTCCGGGTTTTGAAAAGGTTTGAGCTTGGGGCTACATCTTGAGGGCATCTGCGCTTACACGGGTGCAACGCGGTGACCGCATGTGATGTCATTGCGTCACACCTGCACATGCTCGGAGGCCCTCCAAACACTGCTCCGAGCTTGAGGAGAAAAGGTTTGGAGGTTGGTGCTGGGGCGGAAAGGGGCATGACTTGGGAGGAGCAGAGTCGGGCTGGGTAGAACTGGGTGGGCAATCAAAGCGGTGAAAGAATGAAAAAGATTAACCAGAAACAATCAGATCCACACAAGGTTAATCAAATGGAGATTAACTAATTAATTAATTAAATGAAGGAAAGAATCTCAGAATTGCCACTCCAAGTATCATAATGGTATCATCCATATAAGGAATTGTGGCATGGGTATCTTTCATCGATCCAAAACCTTCATGTGCTAAAAATGACTTTCTTTGTCAATTTAATAAATTATCACTACTCAAACGTTATTTAAATTTTTCTTCTTTTTTTTTTTCTTTTTCTTTTTTGTGCAAATAACACCACAGAAAAAACACTTTTTAAAGTCTCAACCAGTATTAGCGGTTCTAGACATTGAGTGCTGTAGTTCAATACTAGAAATATCTAGCAAAGAGTCAATATGTGAAGATAAACATCTTTTATACTATAGAATCACAACCAGCATTAGTAGCTGTAAGCATAAGCACTTATCTTTTGCTTTAACTTTTGTGTCAAACGGCACAGTAAAGTCTGCCGCTATAGGATAGAGAATGGGGCTAAAGCGGCAGACTTTACAGTGCCGTTTGACACAAAAGTTAAAGCAAAAGATAAGTGCTTATGCTTACAGCTACTAATGCTGGTTGTGATTCTATAGTATAAAAGATTTTATCTTCACATATTGAGTCTTTGCTAGATATTTCTAGTATTGAACTACAGCACTCAATGTCTAGAACCGCTAATACTGGTTGAGACTTTAAAAAGTGTTTTTTCTATGGTGTTATTTGCACGAAAAAGAAAAAAAAAAAGAAGAAAAATGTATTTATTTTTTTATAAATCTTTATTGATATTTCAAACTTTATAATGTATACAATTTAAACATCAGAAAAAACTATATGAAAATACATTATCATCAAAATTATTACATTCATCAAATTTTAATCCCCTTCTTATCCTAATTATAATCGTAATCTTATATATTATACTATGAATAATATTAAAACAAATAATCCACCCCCTACCCTCCAACCCCCCCTGGATGTGCAAAGGAATCTACTATAATTATAATGTAACAAAGTTAGTTAATGGACCCCATATCCCATTAAAGGATTTACTAATCCCTAAACGTTCTGCCATAATCTTTTCATATTTATATGTTGCACATACAGTTGCCCTCCAAAAACTAAAATTAATCCTATCATGATGTTTCCAATTAGATGTGATCATTTGAACTCCTATTCCTGTTAAAATCATAAAAAGGCGACTACTATTTTTATCCAAAGTAGGTTTAACATGAAGAATAGTTCCAAATATTATTGCTTCATATGTCAAAAGTAGTGATAATTTATTAAATTGACAAAGAAAGTCATTTTTAGCACATGAAGGTTTTGGATGCTACAATTCCTTATATGGATTATACCATTATGATCCTTAGGAGTGGCAATACTGAGATTCTTTTCTTCATTTAATTAATTAATTAATCTCCATTTGATTACCCTTGTGTGGATTAGAACTTGGTGGGGCCAGGTGTCTGGATTTTACAGTCATAAATCTGGTAACCCTAACTCTACTGTTACTTTTATTTTCTCTCTGCATACCAGTACAAGAAAACTTGCTTTTCTGCATACTTCTTTTATCATTTACGAGTAGTGTATAGTACAAGCAGACACTGCTAGACTTAGATATAGGAGAAACATATCCATCTTTTCTCCCAGCTTGTGCACTTGTAATAAACATGTTTTATTCACATCTTTTTGTGCTTCCTGATTGGTTCCAGATATTTAGCCCATTTTAACTGGATAAGTATGCTGCTGAACTTTTGTTTAAATTTAACTACAGAAAATTTGCATGGCTAGATTTAGGATAGTTATTGTGCACAGATTAGGGTTACCATATTTGGAGCCTTACAAACCCGGATGCATGGTCCCCACTTTGTTCTGACCCCAGCCACTCCCAGTTATGCCTCAAGTCCCACCCTGTCCTGCCCCTAGACCCACCCCTCAAAGTCTCGTCTTCTTCCCTGACGAGCTCCAGACACGTCTGGAGGGCCTAGAGCATACACAGATGTGTGTGACATCATTTGCGCATGCTCAGAGACCCTCCAGATGTGGCCAGAGCTCATTGAGGATTTCCAAAACCCGGACAAACTGCCTGGTTTTGCAAAGTCCTTCCTGGAATCCGGACAGTCCTCTAAATAGAGGACATGTCCGGGTTTTCCCAGACATCTGGTAACCCTAGCACAGATGGATGGAATTGTCCACACAAATGTAGATAGTTATCCTTGAATATCTCATTAATTTGCAGTGTTTCAATGTCCCACCCTGTATACATCCCATTCTTCTACAGCTAAATCTTTCCAGGGCCCCTGCTTGCATAGATTCTTGATACTATTTGGGATTCTGCCAAGTACTTGTGACCTACATTGGCCACTGCTAGAAGCAGAATATTGGGCTAGACGGACCATTGGTCTGACCCAATATAGCTATTCTTATGTTCACCAGCCATTTTTGTGCGCACGGATTTAGTTGGCTAGCAAAGAATATTTTTATCTGTTGCAGTGATGTGGTTAAAAGCCATTTTTAATCACGTAAATGTTTTCAAAATCGAACCCATGGTCCACTTTGGATTCAGATTATGGAAATGCATATTTTTAATGTAGTAGAACATGTATCTGCTGCATGAAGCTCCTTTATTACAGCCCTTGTTTTTTTAACAACACCTTACTATTCACTCCCACAATGGTTTCTGGCATGAAAATGACACGATATATAATCATCCTGTACTATTAGAGATGCCTTTTTACAGACCTTTATTAGGCTTCCCACACATCAAAAGCCAAATAGCACATAGTTAGGAAAACACAATTAATAATGGATCATCTACATGCCATTAATTCAGTATATGTTGCATGGCAACTGTGTTCAATTTTACGTCCAACTTGCTTGTTAGCATATGAAACAATACTGCCAGACAATCACCAAGAAGCCTTAAATGTGTTACTAATGCACTGGGAAAGCAATGAAACACATTGCAGAGCTGATGTAAACTGATTATATTCCCACTGACATCTAACAGGGCAAATGGCTTCTGTCAGGGGATCTAAATTCAGCTTAGACCATAAGTGGTTTAAGATAGGTAGAATGAGCCCATGCCTTTTGTTGCTAGGCAAAGTAGGAAATATTTTTTGGACATCATGCAAAGCATTAGCACGGGAATAGATTGACAAACCAAAGAGTAGATGGTATCAGAAAGTCACATTGCCAAAAGATGACTTTGAAGGTTTTATTTGACAGTCTCTGATCACATTTTATTTTTTATTAGTTTTGTTTATTGAATATATTGTTTTATACTCATAATTATTATATAATATTTTATATAACACATAAAATGATAAAATATTATAAATATAAATAACATAAAATACTATATATTTTATATAACACATTATATATAGGGCCCCTTTTACAAAACCATGGTAGCATTTCCTGCACACAAATGTGATGCAGCCCATTCAATTCCTAAGGGCTGCATCGCATTTGACATGCCGGTACTCGCTATCACAACTTTCTAAAAGGGGTCCATAATATTTTATTATAATTGTTACTAGTCTTTAAGCCCGTTACATTAATGGGTGCTAGAATCCCTCTCCCTAACTGTCTCTCCATGGCCCTCTTCTGTCTTCCCCCCCCCCCCGAGCAAAGCTGTCTGTCCCCAGCACACCTCCCCCCCCCAAAGTAGTCCCCTTTCCCTCTCCCAATCTCTCCATGGCCTCTTCTGTCTTCTCCCAGAGCAAAGCTGTCCCCAGCACACCTCCCCCCCAAAGCAGCCCCCTTTCCCTCTCCCTATCCATGGCCCCTTCTGTCTCCCCCAGCACACCCCTCCCCCCAAAGCAGCCCCCTTTCCCTTTCCCTCTCCCCCTGGCTCCCGGTATTGATCCCCTTCTTACCCTCCCCTCCATCCCGGCGTCTTCTGGCCTGTTCCTCTTCAAAGTAGCCTGCGATCGTGGTGGCCGGCTTTAGCGAACCTCGCAGGCTGCTCTCTAACTCGGTAGCACGCTCCCTCTGACGCGATCCTGTGCGTCAGAGAGAGCGTGCTACTGAGGTTGGAGAGCGGCCTGCGAGGTTCTTTAAAGCCGTCCATGATCACAGGCTGCTCTGAAGAGGATCGGCGGCGGCGAGTGAGGTGACACGGCGAGGACACGGGAAGGCAGCGAGTGAGAGGCAGCAGTGAGTGAGGGCGGGCGGTGACACGCCGAGGCAGGGAGAGAACACAGTCGCGCGCCTTCAGCCCCCGCATGCGCCGTGAGGTTAGAATGTTGCCACAGAAGCACACCTCATGGCGCCACACCGCACGAATTTGCGCGCTCTAGCATTTTATTATATATGATGAATATTGTTGATTTTAGCCTTGTGTATTTGCAGTAAATCCAATCAGCAGTAATAGTCACAATGAGTTCTCAAAGGGGTGAAAATGCGTTTTCACCCCTTTGAGAACTCATTGTGACTATTACTGCTTATTGGATTTTCTTTCAAGTACCACAGCAGTTCTTTGGGGATTTTTGCATTGTGTATTTGCAGTAGCATTCCTTCATTGGTTTCTTGGTCAGCTTGAAACATAGAAAGATGACGGCAGAAAAGGGCTACAGCCCATCAAGTCTGCCCACTCTACTGTCCCACCCCATTAAGTCTGAGTGCTAATGACCTCGACCCTCGTAGGGATCCCACTGGATGTCCCATTTATTCTTAAAGTCGAGCACGCTGGTGGCCTTGATCACCTGCACCGGAAGTTTGTTCCAGTGATCTACCACCCTTTCTGTGAAGAAATACTTCCTGGTGTCACCACTAAATTTCCCTCCTCTGAGTTTGGGCGGGTGCCCCCTTGTGACCGAGGGTCCCTTGGGAAAGAATATGTCGTTATCCACCTCGACACGACCTGTGACGTACTTAAATGTCTCAATCATGTCACCCCTTTCCCTGCGCTCCTCTAGAGTATAGAGCTGCAGTTTGCCCAGTCTTTCAGTTCTCTTCCAGTCTGTTCAGTTCTCTTTCAGATCGATCTATATATATATATTTTTTATTATTATTAATTTTCAATTTAAAAACTTATGTAGACATTCTATGGCACCTGAGTCTTTTCTCCTGACCCCGCCACACACATTTTTTCAAATTATGGGCTTCTTTTACAAAACTGCGGTAGAGGTTACTACCACAGGTCGCCGAGGTAAATGCTCCGATGATCATAGGAATTCTGTGAGCATCTGAGCATTTACTTTACCGACCCACAGTAGAAACCTCTACCATGGCTTTGTAAAAGCCAGCGTACATTTGTTCACTTTCAGCCCAGTGACCCGCGTTGTCTAATGAATCCATGGCACTTTATGGTAGCGCTTATATTCGATCATAAATTCCCTCCATAATATCCATCCCGTGGTACCACTGACCAAAAGCTGCAACTGGCCTCAAAAACTAGAAGGTGACAACGGAATAGATATGGCGGGTATGGGATAGACTGAAGACTGCGGGTGGAACAAAATGGAATGCCTATAGCAAAAAAAACAAAACACTGTGGAAACGATGATCTTGAAACACGGTTTACGGTGAAAGAATCTTCACAGTTAAAAGCGATGCACAGTATCAGATCTGTGGTGTTGACCCGACACGGTCCGTGTTTCGGTATTAGACGACCTTCTTCTGGGGTCCGTTCTGATTGAACCACAAAGAATAGGATTGCTTAAAAGCATATGAAATGCTGTGTGATTAAAGGTCGGAGCGCAGTCAACGCGGTCTGAGTCCACTTGCCTGATAATCCTTCTTCAGTCAGGGTCTCTAAAACAACCCTGAACTCTTGCTGTATGCTTCTAGATGGTTTTGTTCAATGCAGGTAACTCACCTGATGCCCTGATGTATTATATTTATTATATTTATTTCTAATATACATTATATCTCACCTGAGTATATTTGTATGTAGGGTTACCATTTGGCTCATTCTGCTTCACATACATTCAATAAAATTATTATAGCAGATATTCATACCTCATGATAGGGGTCTTTTTACTAAGGCACACTAGCTGATTTAGGGTGCGCTAAATGCTAATGCGTCCATTATATTCTATGGACGCGTTAGCATTTAGCGTGCACTAAATCAGTTAGTGCGCCTTAGTAAAAGAGGGGGAATATGCCTTAGCAAACAAAAAGGCATTCAATTTCTTCTTAAAACTGCCTAAATCTTTTTAGTTCAAAGATTTTATTGATTTTAACATACAATAAGTACAGAAATTTTAACAAGGCAAGATACAGACAAGCTGAACAGAAAAAAGGAATCATAAAATATTGTCCATGTAGTACAACAAGCTGACCTAGAAGAATGTCAGCACAACTCGCAACCACAATTTTATACAATATCCAAAGCAAAGAGAGATACCGGAATCATACACCTATAGGAATGTGAGAGATGAGCCATGATGTGAGATAAATGTTCTGTTGTAAATATCCATAATCATAGCACAATAACTGAATGACATCAGTCTATGTTGCAATAAGAATTGACCGGATTCCAGATTCTGATGTAGGAGCTCATAGACTTGTGTTTTTGCACTGTGACGCTTTCATATTTTGCAGTACGGCACAATGTGTTCCACCAGGCGATGGAATTTACCTTAGATAGATCTGTCTAACAGTGTCGGATATTTTTGAGGGCCAGAAATAGCAAGATGTTAAGCAGCCTCACAGTGTGGTCAGGAACTGCCTAAATCTTGAAGCAGATGCAATCTTACTGGCAGTTCATTCCATTTAATAGGACCAGCATATGTCGCTTTGGTTGTAAAAGCAGAATGTAATTGACTCCTCTGAGGCACAATCAGTTGTCATGTATTAGCTGATCTCACAGCGCGATTAGGCACATAGGCCTGGATTCTGTAAATGGTGCCGTTATCAGCAGCCACCTTAAAAATGGCCGCCAATCACCCATCAATCATGCAACGACATAATTTACAGAAAGGCAATTATGTGAAAGGTAGGTGCCGGAAATGTAGACCTTGGTTTTCAAGGCCTACATTTCTGGTTTCTACGTTTCATGAGAATTGTACCTTCGGAGGTACCTTACAACACCTAACGCCATATCCGGCATTAACTATACCCACAGTGGTGCTAGGCATTGTAAGGCACCTCTGTAGATGGGATAACAGCAACCTGTACCCTTAGGCACCTCTATTGTTGTTGGTTTTTTTTTAATTGAGTTATAATTGTTTTTTTAATCGTCACAACCAATTAGTGTGCCAATTAAACCAATTAAACCCACCTACCACCCCCTAACTTTAGGCACCATTTTTAGGATCGGTCCCATAATGTTCTAGTGCTTTCACAAAGTATCCAAGAACTGAGGGAGGGACAGACATAGCCACCTCCCTTCTTCCAATGTGCATGCATCTTTTCATTTTTAACTCAGATGCCCTTTGTAGAGAGAAATTTTGAATCTCTTTGTATTGAGGCAAAGTCCACGGGTGCCTGGAATGCCCTCCCGAGGGAAGTGGTGGAGAGGAAAACGGTGATGGAATTCAAAAAAGCATGGGATAAACATAAAGGATCTCTAATTAGAAAACGAAGGATGTAAATTAAAGAACTAAGACCAGTACCGAACAGACTTGCACGGTCTGTGTCCCATATGTAGTGATTTGGTGTAAGATGGGCTAGGGAGGGCATCAATGGGAACTCCACTAACTTGGAACATGAGGACATTACTGGCCAGACTTTACTGTAGATATCCTGCAAACAACGGGATGATTGGATAGGCTGGAGTGAGTTTGGACGGCAACGTCAGCAATTGGAACCTAGGACAATACCAAGTGGATTTACCGTCTATGACCCAGAAATATCAAAGAAGAGACCAGTTAATTTAATCATGTATTTTTAATGGGTATAACTAATGGGCAGACTAGATGGACTGTTCAGGCCTTTAGCTGACGTCATTTACTATGTTACTATGTTACCTGACAGAAACCCAAAGAGTAGCAACATTTCAGAGCTGAGAGTGTGATGTCATAATGCCTCATTCCACCAATGCCCAAGAGCCAACCTCAGCAGTGATGTCACAATGGCTTGATTAGATGGCAACTTCAGCAGTTGGAACCTAGGACAATACCAGGTGGACTTTACAGTCTATGGCCCAGAAATATCAAAGAAGAGACAAGTTAATTTATTCATGTATTTGTAATGGGTATAACTAATGGGCAGACTGGATGCACCATTCAGGTCTTTATCTGCCGTCATTTACTATGTTATGCTACTATGTTACCTGTGGTCTACTACTACTTCTACTACTATTAATTATTTCTAGAGTACTACCAGACATAAGCAGCACTGTACAGAATCACGAAGGAGATAGTCCCTGCTTGAAAAAGCTTACAATCTAAACAGACAAGACAGACAAACAGAATGCCAAGGTGGGGGATACAGTTAGGGGGAATGGCTAATCTGCTGGCTAGGGTGGTGAGCAGTAGGCAGTAGGGTCATGAAATAAAGGCTGTATCAAAAAGGTGAGTTTTCAGTCTACTTTTAAACAATGTAAGGGAAGGGGCACGATGGACAAACTCAGTTAATTTATTCCAGGCATACATGGCAGCTAGATGAAAGGAGCAAAGTCTGGAATTGACAGTGGAGGAGAATGGTACAGATAAAAGCAGCTTTTCTGAGTAACAGAGCTTTTAGGGAACCGCATGAGAAGAGAGGAGAGATACTGAGGAGCTGCAGCATGAACACACTCGTAGGTTAATAATAGGAGTTTGAACTGTATGCAAAAGTAAATAGGGAACCAGTGAAGTGATTTGAGGAGAGGGGTTAAGGTTTCAAGTTTCATATATATTTGATTGATCGCTTTATCAGTTTCAAAGCGATTAACACATGATTAAAATTACAATATAAAAGAAGTTTTAAAAATAATTAAAAACAAACAAGACATGGACAGTTACGAGATAAACTGGAAACATTAGGATAAGTAGGGGGAGAAATTACAATATATTTGAGCAGAGTGGGAAACAAATAAAGGAAAACACATATGGGTGAGATAAGAGGGGGGATAATTGAAAAAATGTTATAGAAAGAAAAGAATTGGTTCCAAGACTTGTAAAAATATATTAAATGAGACCAAATAGTATTAAATAAAGGCGTCATTAAATAAAAAAGTTTTTAGTTTAATTTTAAATTTTTCCAAGTTAAGTTCTTCACGTAGATAATTGGGGAGAGAATTCCAGGTTTGGGGCGCTGTGACTGAAAAGATATACTGTCGACGCGTATTGATTATTTTTAGCGAGGGAATTGTTAATAAGTGCTGTTCATCTGATCTTAAAGTTCTATTAGAGGAATAAGGGATTAATAATTTATGAATAAAAGCCGGAGTTTTAAATAGAAGGGATTTAAATGTGAGTAAGCAAAGTTTATAGATTATTCTGTGGGCCACTGGGCCACTGGGAGCCAAAGGTGAGTGTAGGGAGGTTGACAGAAGAGCTGAGTTTTGTACCGATTGCAGGGGGAGAGGCGGTTCAGTGGGAGACCTGTTAGAAGTGCATTGCAGTAGTCTAAGCTTGAGGTTACCAGGGTATGGACAAGGGTCCGGGTAATGTGCTCAGATAGGAAGGGGCGAATTTTAGTAATATTGTAGATATAGAAGCTAGAGAATGACATGGGGACAAAATTTTCCCAATTTCCCCATCTCGTCCCCGCAAGTTTTGTCACTGTCCCTGTTCCAGCCCCATTTGTTCCTGTGTCATTCTCTAAATCAGTGGTTCCCAACCGTGTCCTGGAAGACCACCAGGCCAATCAGGTTTTCAGGATAGCCCTAATGAATATGCATGGAGCAGATTTGCATGCCTGTCACTTCCATTGTATGCAAATCTCTCTCATGCATATTAATTAGGGCTAGCCTGAAAACCCGACTGGCCTGGTGGTCCACTGCTCTAAATTATAAGTGAAAAGCTTTAGCAGTCTGTTGGATGTGTATAGAAAATGAGAGGTCGGAGTCAGAGATGACTCCAAGGTTGCGAGCAGAGGAGACTGCATCCATTTCTTGAGAGATATTTATTATTTAAAAAATTTATATACCGCCTAAAGTCTATGCCAGAGGTGCCCAAAATGTTGATCGTGATTGACTGGTAGATCGCGAAGGCAATGTGAGTTGATCGCGTTGCCTTCATAGAAACATAGAAAAAGACGGCAGAAAAGGGCTATAGCCCACCAAGTCTGCCCATTCCAATTATCCGCCCCCCAGAGTTCACTCCCCTAGAGATCCCACTGAATATCTCATTTCCTCTTAAAATCCGTCACGCTGCTGGCCTTAATCACCTGCAAAGGGAGTCTATTCCAATGATCCACCACTCTCTCGGTGAAGAAGTACTTTCTGGAGTCGCTACGAAATTTCCCTCCCCTGAGTTTCATCGGATGGCCTCTGGTGGTTGAGGGTCCCATGAGACAGAAGAGATCATCTTCTGACTTGATGCGTCCCGTGATGTACTTATATGTTTCAATCATGTCTCCCCGTTCTCTCAAGTGAGTACAGCCGCAACTTTTTTAGTCTTTCTTCATACGTGAGATCCTTGAGCCCCAAGACCATCCTTGTCACCATTCGTTGAACCGACTCGATTCTCAGTATGTCTTTACGGTAGTGTGGTCTCCAGAACTGAACACAGTACTCCAAGTGAGGCCTCACCATGGATCTGTATAACGGCATCATTACTTCAGGTCTCCTGCTGACAAAACCTCTGCGGATGCAACCCATCATCTGTCTTGCCCTGGAGGAAGCCTTCTCCACTTGATTGGCAGCCTTCATATCCTCACTAATAATCACCCCTAGATCGCGTTCTTCAGTGGTCTTAACCAATGTTTCTCCATTCAGTACATAAGGTCTACGCGGATTGCTCTTGCCCAGGTGCATTACTTGCCTCCCGACTCAGAAGCACTGAGCTGACCAACTTCCCCCACCCGAAATTAATTCTGACGTCGGAGAAGAAGTTCCGGGCCAGCCAATTGCTGCCTGGCTGGCCCAGAACTTCATCTCTGACTTCAGAAATAACGTTTGGGAGAGGAAATCTGATCGGCCCGATGCTTCTGTGTGGGGAAGCAGGAAGAGCTTGGGGCGGTGGTGGTTTGGAGGCCTGTTCCCCAAAGGTGGCGGTGGTTTGGAGGCCTGTTCCCTGATGGTGGCGGCAGTGGCTTGGGAGCAGGCAGGGAGACAGACAGAAAAAAGGGAAAAAGAAAGAAAGGGGGCATAGAGAGAGAAAGACAGACAGAAAGAAAGGGGGCAGGAAGACAGAAAGAAAGAAAGAAAGGGTGGATAGGAAGACAGAAAGAAAGGGGGCATGGAGAGAGAAAGACAGAGAAAGAAAGGGGGACAGGGAGACAGAAAGAAAGAAAGACAGAAAGAAATGAGAGGGGGGGCATGGAGAGAGGAAGAAAAAGTTGGCAGAGGGAATGAGGTCTGGAAGCATACAGCAGGCTGAAAGAAGGGAAGAAATATTGGATGCACAGTTAGAAGAATAAAGTGCAACCAGAGACCCGTGAAATCACCAGACAACAAGGGTAGAAAAAATGATTTTATTTTCAATTTAGTGATCAAAATGTGTCTGTTTTGAGAATTTATATCTGCTGTCTATATTTTGCACTATGGCTCCCTTTTACTAAACCACAATAGCAATTTTTAGCGCAGGGAGCCTATGAGTAGCAAGAGCAGCACAGGGCATTCAGCGCAGCTCCCTGCGCAATAAACCGCTATCGCGGTTTATAGCGCAGGGTATATTTGTCTATTTTTTTATAGTTGTTCCTGAGGTGACATCGCATAAAATCATCAGCCTTGACCTCTTTGAAAACCTGTAGAATATAAATGATAATTAACATTTTTTCTGCGTACAGTGTGCTTTGTTTTTTTTTTTTAGATTTTATTGTTGGTAGATCAATTTGACTTGGTCATTTGAAAAGTAGCTCACAAGCCCAAAAATTGTGGGCATCCCTGGTCTAGGCAGTTATCAAAACAGTTTGCACGTGCACAAAAGCACATGTGTTCTCTTTAAGAACTGGTACCAAGTCCATGGACTTAATCGCAGCATGGACGGTTTGACAGTATGTATAAAATGATCATTTCAGCCCTTAGTAGAGACAGCAACAGGGGAAACCTGGCCAAATCAATGTAAAAACTCATCCATAGCCTAAAGCCAGAGACCACAGTAAAAAAAAAACCCTAAACCTCAAGATGAAAGTGTATTACTGTTATTGCAAGCCTCAGTCTTAACAGAGATAGGAAACAGATTGACTTAAAAGTGCTGTCTCTGCATGCTACTTGAAGTAACACTTCTGTAGTGGACTACAAGTATATGAAGTGAGGGAGGAGAAGATCTGTATTAGACACTGAAGGTTACATTTTTCTTGTTAATGGATAATAAAAGGTGTCAGCTCAAAATGTTCTTCCAACTGAAAGCTATTCAGCACATTAACTATCAACTGGAAATCTATAAAATCTTGTCAAGCGCTGGCTGGGAGTTTCAGCATGCATTTCTTTGGCTGCCCAGAAGGGACGATTCCTATTCTAATCAGATCCCTGTGTGTTGGCCCAAGTGATTGGTAGTTTTAATGGACTTTGGTGGTGTTAGAGACCTTTGGCCCTCTGCCCCCTAAAAAGGACCTGACACTTCACAAATTCTTTGACTGTGATTGTGCAGCTCGTTGTCATTTTTGTGGCGTGAAAGATGAGTACCTGTTATAAAACAGCATCGGGCACTGATTTTTGAGCGTCACTTACTGAATATAGCCCTTAGCGATTACAATAGTAAAAATTATTTCAATAAAAGTACATACAATAACATAATATGTTACTTCCAATGTCAATACAACACACATTAAAACATCTTAATAGAAAGCACAGTGAGTAAGCAGAAGTGGAATATACAGACAGACAGGAATGAGAAGAGTTTAGAAGATTTATTTATGTTAAAAATTTCTATACTATCTAGTTCCTAGGTGGTTTACAGTACAAAACAGGGACAAATCATCAAAAATTAAGTTCACAGTTAATCCTCAATCAAGACAAGTCAGACCCTATATAAAAAAGATAAGTGTAACTAACTTAAAGAAATGTTGCATATGGAGTCATAAAAAGTGATTGTGTGATAAATAAGTCGTGCTGTACTCAGTCCCTGATTCTCTCCACGGTGCTGTTGTTGGCAGCCGCCGTAGAAGCGGCTGCTGATTGCGTGTCAATTACACAGCGGCGCCATTTATAGAATCGCGCCTCTGGCAAAGGTAGGCACCGGAAATGTAGGCTAGGGTTTTCAAGGCCTACATTTCCACTGCCTAACTTTGATGGGAATCACGCCTCTGGAGCTGCCTACTGGTGCCTTCCAGCATTGGCCACACCTACAGCGGCGTTAGGTGCCAGTAGACGCCTCCGGAAGCACAATTACGGCACCCGTTTTTATATGCACTGGAAAGCACCTTGAAATTTTTTAAGTACCATTTTAAATTGTGTTTCCCTCTTTACATAGAGACCGGTAGGGTGCCTACCAGAGCCTAAGTTAAGGCGCCGTTTACAGAATATGGACCATACTGTAGTTGATTTTAGTCTCTGTCTATCTGTGACTATCTAATTAGTTGCTTCTTCTATCAAAGGCTTGGAAAAAAAAAAAAGGCGGGTGTCTTGTTGTGTGATTTCCTTTGGAGAAGGCATGGTTAGAGATACTCCTTGGGAAGACTTTTGCAATTTTGGAGATGAAGAGAGGGAGATCCTGTTCTTTGAGTACTCTGGCCCATGTCCTTTAAAGGCCTTGAAGATCAAGATGGCGTTTTATGTTTAACCCTATACTATAGTGGTATACATTGGAGTTTTTATAGATATGGTGTGATGTGATTATTGCACTTATCTTCTATCAGTCATGTTCTGACTGATAGAAGATAATATTCATATTATTATCTTCTATCAGAAAAAGGAAAGAAGATACCAAGCCTCGGGGTAAAACCAAAACAACGAAAGAAGAGGCACAGAAGATGTCTAAACCAACTTTCAGTTACATATACTTTTATTAGCAGTTTTTCAAACGTCCATAAACAACTCCTTGATATGCAAAATGAATATGGTCCTGGCTAGAATCCAAGTTATGGTGACAAAGTCGCCTTCCTCAGGGGACAACAAGGGACTGGAACTGTTTTACAATTTGTGCACAATGGCGCGTCGGCGTCTTTGCTCGAGAAAGAAGCGCCAAAGGTGTTCTGACTGATAGAAGATTATGAAACAATTGAAATTGGTTAAAGCCCTTTGTAGTCACACCGATGGATAATAACCCAGCCTTGATGTTATCATGGTGTGAACACTGTGATGTATGGTGAGAGGCAGTATACATGGCATAGAATGTAGAAGCAACTTCTGAAGGCTGCTTGGATTTGGGGGATCATAGTAACATAGTAAATGACGGCAGATAAAGACGTCTGCCCATTAGTTATTCTCATTAAAAATACATGATTAAGTTAACTTGTCTCTTCTTTGATATTGTGGCCACCAGTATTACCCAAGCAGGGCTCTGTAGAAAATTTGATGGCTACAAACAATAATGCAATCGCGTGTGACCCGGCCTGGAGTCACCCTGCAGGACTGGAGTTTATAGCAGCCATGAAAAATTCAATCAAACACAAATAAAGTTCCAACCATTATGGCTTGTCAGGTCAAAGTTCTTTTTACTTAATTCTGTAAGGCAGGTAAGTACTTTCTCAGACTTTACAACCTCAGTCAGGATTTCACACAGCCTTAATAACCAAAAAATACAAAACAAAAACAAACTGCCAAAAGAGAAAAAGGCAGGAAAATAAAGCCGCTCACAATACAGTGCAACTTTCTTTCTGTGTTTCAAAAGGCCCACTTATCCCTGGGACCTCAGCTCAACACAGAGCTTACTCAGCCTGCTGAAAAGCAGGTATCTCACTTCATCAAAATACAGTTCAGCATTCAAGTTTTCCTTAATTTATAGTCCTTGCAGCAATTGAAGGAAAGCCTCTGGCAATCAGAATATGGTTGCCAGGAAAAGGAGAGAGTCCTAGGTTTTGCCAAAAACAAAGGCCTTCAGAAAAGGCTTTCAAATTCCCTCCCAGAATGGAAGCAAAACCTCTCCCCACTCTCTCTAAGCTTTCTCACAAAATCAGCATTCAAAAACAAAATACACAGCACACAAACAGGTCCAAAACACACTCACTGTTTGTGGCTCAAAGTCAGGTTCAGCTGCATAGGTTCAGGCAAATTACACTCACAGCCAGCACAAGATTCTTGGAAGTCCATAGGTTCTTCAAACAGGTAAGACAAATCCTCTGGCTGTTCAACCTCCATTGGTTCCATAGATTGGGGTTTGTTGTCCCTGTTTGGCTCGGCAGGGTTCCTAGGGAGGCAAGGCCTAAACTTCCTCCCTAAGCGGCTTGCTGGTTTGAATGCCACTGCTGGCTTATCTAGTCTAGGGGCGTGCCCTGCTCTAGGTGAGACAGCAGTAGCCCAGGGTCCTCTAGAGCTCCCCTGGTGGTGAGTTGTACATAATTCACTTATCTCATCCCCAGATAAGTCAGGCTCCACCTGGTGGTCACTGACCCTATTTCTCCCAATAAATTCCTGAGAGATCCTGGAATCTTTCTTCCTGGGTTTTATTGTTATTTTATCTTTTACCTTTGCTGGGACCTTGACAGGCCTTGTGTCTGTTTGGTCACAATATTTCTGGGCCATAGATTAAAGTCCACTTGGTTTTGTCCTAGGTTCCAACTGCTGAAGTTGCCATCTAAGCTCACTCCAGCCTATCCAATCATCCTGTTGTTTGCAGGATATCTACAGTAAAGTCTGGCCAGTGATGTCCTCATGTTCCAAGTTATTAGAGTTCCTACTGATGCTCTCCCTAGCCTATCCTACACGTTGTTGAGTCCAGCTGTATTATAAGGTTCCTATCCAGTGATTTAAGTGGGAGTTCATAGCTCCCAAAAATAATTTTGATGTTGGGTATGTGACCTATTGTACTAGGATACCACAGGAGCTCTGTTTTACTTGGGTTCAGGTAAGCTGGTGTTTATAGCCCACTGAGGTAGTCAGTTTAGAGGTAGTCAGTGGGTATGTCTGGATCAATGGATATGAATATGTGGAGATCATCCATGAAGATGTAGAACTTACTGTCCATCATCAGAATCAGCTTGGCTAGTGGCTTGAGATAGATGTTAAAATACATAATAGCAGTGGTGTAGCGAGGATGAGAGGTGCCCCTCCCCACCCTCTTCCCCACCCCACCTCCACACGCTCCTTCCCTGCCCCCTCTTGCCGAGCATGTGCCGTTTCCCTTCCCCCATACCTCTGTAACGTTCCTGGCATGAGCAGCAACCCCCAAGCTGCTGTCTTCCTCCGACGTCACTTTTCTAGGCGCAGGTCCAAGAAGTGATGTCTGAGGAAGAGCTGATGGTGGTATGACAGCAGCTAGGGGGGTTGCTGATCACACCAGAAAAGTTACAGAGGTACGGGGGAAGGGAAGTGGGCACCCACCTTATGGCACTGAGGGTGGGGTGGGGAAGGATCTCGGGGAACGGAGATGGGGACGGGTGCCTGCACTCTCACCAAGACAGCACCTGGGGTTGCCTCACCCCCCCCCCTCCACACACACATACACACACACTTACTACGCCACTGCATAACAGTATGGATCCTTGTGGTATCCCACAGGTCAGAGCTCAAAGTGGAAATAAGGTTGTGTTGAACAGACCCATTGTCTATTTGATAAATAGGATCTGAATTAGACAAGTACTGTGCCAATGATACCTGTTTCTGCCAGTCAAGTTGACATGCTATTGTGTTGCACAGTGTCAAAAGCTGCAGATAAATCCAGAGGAACTAATGCCAAGGGAAATCCACTGTCTCACAGGGATATGAGGACTGTCTCTGCTTTATAAGTGGGTCTGAATCCAGATTGATGCCCATCAAGCCAGTTTCTTTCTTCAGCCAATCATGGAACTGAATACAGACTGCTTGTTCTATAAATTTTCCTAGAAATGAAATGTTTGATGTTGGCTGATAACTTTTAAGCTTGTCCTGGTCAAGGTGGTTCTTCCTTTATAAGGATGTACCACTGCTCTTTTGAATGCTGTTGGTAGTTGCCCATTAGAAAGTGAACAGTTCACAATTTTGGTGGCCACATCTATGAAGCATTCGCTTACCTGCTGCACTATATTTCATGGGCAGGGGTCAAGGGAACATGTGGCAAGTCAAAGGACTCTCGGGATCTTGTCAAAGCCCTCCTCTGTTATTGGGTTCAAAGAAGCCCATATAATTGTACAAGGAGAGAGCATGGTTTGGTGCTCCTGATTAACCGACAGGGGGTTGGGTGAGATTCCCTGTAGGTCCTGTCTAAAACCTTTAATTTTGTTGGCAAAGTATGCAACAAAGTCATTGCAGTTTATTTTCAAATGGACAGGCTGGTTCTGTTGTAGGTCATGTACTATGCTGAATAGGTAGTTGAATTGGCAGCCTATTCAGTGAAGTGAGAGAAATATTAAGGTTGATATTCAAAAGGGTTTAACTGGGCAGGAGAGGCTCCTATCTGGTTAAACCCCTTTGAGTGAGTCAGTCCCAGATATTCAACGGCAGTTAACTATTAGAGGTTCTGGTGACCATTTTTGATGAAGAATTGTGAGGAATCAGGAATGAATGAGATTCAATTGTACCCCAAATACCACTAGACCACCAGGGCTAGTACATAGGCCCAAAGGGCTTAGGAGTGAGTGGGCAGGGGATAGGAAGCGCTCGGGGAGGGGGACCGGGGGGGGAGCTGAATGA
This sequence comes from Geotrypetes seraphini, assembly GCF_902459505.1. NCBI lineage: Eukaryota > Metazoa > Chordata > Amphibia > Gymnophiona > Dermophiidae > Geotrypetes > Geotrypetes seraphini. Next base: position 143,565,362 of record NC_047091.1, on the reverse strand, counting down.
GGAATCAGATGTGCACTAGAGAGGGGGAGAGGGGATTGCAAGTGCTTGAAGGGGGGGGGGGCAGACTAAATATTGATATTCTCCAAAGCAGGAACAGTGATTAGATATTTATTTATTTATTTTTGTTATTTACCGTTATATACCACCTATTAATTTTCTCAGCAGTGGGCTCACAATCTATTTGACATACCTGGGGCAATGGAGGATTGAGCGACTTTCCCAGAGTCACAAGGAGCAGTGCGGGGCTTGAAATCACAACCTCAAGGTGCTGAGGCTATAGCTCTAACCACTAGTCCACTCCTTCCTCTGGGTGTGAAGAGGGGGGGGGGGAGTTATGAGCTTCAGGCCATGATGATTAACAGCTAGTTGGGTGCTGGCCAATATTCAGTACCAGCACCCACTTAGCTAACTGATAAAATCAGGGCTCCTTTTTTATGCATTCCTACATACCCAGTTAGCTATACTGAATATTGCACCTGCATAAGACTCAGCTTCTTCCTTGCTCCACCACCTTGTAATGCCCCCGACCAGTCTATTTGGGACATGACCAGTGAGTGCCGATATTCAGTGGCACTTCTCAGTTATGTGCTGCTGAATATCTGTGGCTTGGCAGACACCAACAACATAAACAAGCTCATTGACACCACGTTGACTATTGACCGGAGAGTTTGTTCACTTCAGTGCATAGTAATAGTGTCCGTACAGAGGCAGTGGGAATTGTAATGTTCTGGGAGGACAGTTAATATTGAGCCTCTTTCTTTAGCGGTTGAACATGATTCCAAGAGAATGTCATGTTCATGTTTTTTGAATGCTTATATACCACCCCTCGTAATCACATCAAGGGGGTTGACAAAATTCTCAGTCGCGGGACCAGGACATGATGTCAGAAGGGAGCCAAAGCTGGCGCAGGCAGCAGGTAGAAAATGCTGCTCACACCGGTGAGTATTTCAAGAGGTACGCAGGGGGGGGCGCTCAAGGGGCGGGGAAGAGTGGGGGGGTGCACAGCGCAACGATGCCGGGCGCCACCGCCTACGCCAATGATTTTTAGTGCCTAATTGATGAATTAGTGTGCGTGCAGATCTGTGATCCACGCCCATATTTAGGCAACCTATACAGAATCTGGGTATAAGTGCACAGTCCGCTATTCTGTGTGCATGCAGGTTGGCAGGGGGAGTGGAATTTGGAACCTGAATCTCAGCCCATTCATATAAATTTGCATAGTGCGTAAGCCTCAAAATATGAAATAAACATATACTCAAGAGATGCCAGTTAATTAAGCATAGAAGAGCTCAGCAAATCTGAATATTAAATTTGAACAGTGAAAAAAATGTAAATGAGCTAGTGTAAGTGAATTATTCCATCTGCCTGCTGTTTATTCTCAATAGAATGTTTAAGGTGCCAGAATCTACTTATGTAGTTATCTGCTTCTTTTAATAGCTTCTAAAAATATTCTCTTGCAAGTAAGGGAGTCATTCAGTGCTTTGTTTCCCACCGAAAAACGTGAAGGAGACGTGTTTAAACTTCATATCCTCTACTATTCTCAAGATTGTTTTCATATCACTGCAACACAGAAATTCAGACACACCAAAGAAAAGAAATTCTGACTAAGTTAAGATGATGGGAAAGACTAGGACGAGGCAACAGAGGAAGAGAGAATGAAAGACAAGTCTGAAGAGAATCACTGTGAAAAAGAAATGGGACGAGGAGGATTTGGAATTTCCAGTTTTATCTCAAGAAAGATATATCGGCACTAGAAAAGGTTCAAAGAAGAGCGACCAAGTTGATAAAGGGGATGGAACTCCTCTCGTATGAGGGAAAGACTAAAACGATTAGGGCTCTTCAGCTTGGAAAAGAGACGGCTGAGGGCAGATATGATTGAAGTCTACAAAATCCTGAGTGGACTAGAACGGGTACAAGCGGATCGATTTTTCACTCCGTCAAAAATTACAAGGACTAGGGGGACACTCGATGAAGTTACAAGGAAATATTTTTAAAACCAATAGGAGGAAATTCTTTTTCACTCAGAGAATAGTTAAGCTCTGGAACGCATTGCCAGAGGATGTGGTAAGAGCGGATAGCGTAGCTGGTTTTAAGAAAGGTTTGGACAAGTTCCTGGAGGAAAAGTCCATAGTCTGTTATTGAGAAAGACATGGAGGAAGACACTGCTTGCCCTAGATCGGTAGCATGGAATGTTGCTACTCCTTGGGTTTTGGCCAGGTACTAGAACTGGATTAGCCACTGTAAGAACAGGCTACTAGCCTTGATGGACCTTACTACGCCACAACTTATTGTTTCCACTTTGCAGTTTCTAGCTCTGATGTCCCTGGACTGTCTGGTTGATGCCGATCACTTGGAGTTTTCTTTTGCTGACCGGGAAGAGAGCTAGATGTAGATCCAACTTTCAGATGGGAAGAGAAAAATAGGGATTTGCTTGTAATGTTGCTTTTCTCCAAACAAAACAAATGAAATAAAACTAACCATCTGCCCTCCCTTTACAGCTGCCATGTTGCAACCATTTCAATGACCATTAAATCCATATGGGCATCGGAGTGATTACCACAGCAGCAGCTTTGTAAAAAAAGAGCCCTAAATGAAAGATATTCAAAATAACACCGAGAACTAGTACCTCAACGCAGACTGAAGAAAAGTATGTAAAACTGTGAGCTGTAAATAAACAAAAAAAATGTATTTTTTTTTTAAGCTAAGTTGCAGGAATTCAGTGCGAATACAGCCTCCACTTTGCTGACTCGTCAGTACTTTTCTGTCATAAATTAGTAAACCAAGCAGGGAATAATTAAAATAAGGAATGACAGTACTCACTTTTCTTAATTTAAAAAACCTTTTTGGACTTTGTGAGTATAAGTTTTGTCAGAACAATTAAAGATCTATAGCTGAAATTATTTTTCTCAGAGTCTGATGCTTGGGCAGTTTTCAACTAATAGAGAGTTATTTTTTTTTAATGGCAAATAGAGTGATACCTTTTTATTGGACTAACTTAATACAATTTTGTCTGGTTTTTAGAAGCCAAAGCCTCTATTCTTGGGTCAGGGCAACTTGAGCAAAATGTTCCGAGCTGAGGAAAGAGGTTTTGGCTTGCAAAAGCTAGTCAAAAAGCGGTAAATTCTATATAAATCACTAAGGGCTCCTTTTACAAAGTGGCACTACTGACAGGACTATGCTGAACCGGAAATGCACCCTAAGCGATACGCCCCTTAGAGCTTCTATCCCATCCGCTACTTCGCAGCCAAGCAAAGAAGGCAGTGGACAGGACCCTCATCATCTCTCGCCTGGATTAACGCAACATAATTCTCGTGGGTCTCCCTCTAACCCATCTCTTCCCCCCTTTAATCTGTTCAGAATTCTGCTGCACGCCTTATATTCCACTAGTGTCATTATGCTCATGTTACCTCTCCTCAGGTCGCTTCATTGGCTCCATGTCCACTTAGGCATACAGTTCAAACTCCTCTTACTGAACTACAAGTGTATGCACTCTGCGGCTCCTCAATATCTCTCCTCTCTTATCTCTCCCTATACCCTGCCCTGGGAACTCCGTTCTTTGGGTAAATCTCTCTTGGCTGCACCCTTCTCCTCTACTGCCAACTGCCAACTCCACCCCCTTTGCTTTGCTGCAGCGCATGTCTGGAAAAACCTGCATGAATCAAGTCCAAGCTCAAAGGTCACTTTTTTGAAGCTGTGCTTAGGTCCTAACCCTTCCAACTTGTAACACATATATATCTGTTTCTCATTCCCTCTGTAGCCCCCTACCCTCTCTACCTCTTCATCCCTTTGTATTTCCCTTCATGAGCAGCATATATCGATTCACCCTTTGTCCTGTGTCCTGGTGTCTGTCATAATTTAGACTGTTAGCTCTTTTGAGCAGGGTCCGTCTCTTGCACATTTAATGTACAGTGCTGCGTGCATCTGGGTGCGCTACAGAAATAATAAATAGGAGGAGGAGTAATTTTGGAGCCCCCACCTCCCTTGCATCCTGTGTGGCTCACTGCCCGCACATAGCTCGCTACAGCCCTGACTACCGATTAGTGTGCGCTGAATGCGAAGAAGCCCACGGTTACTGAATGAGGTTCTTTTGCATTCAGGCCGCCACTAATCAATAGTGCCGCTTTGTAAAAAGAGCCCTAAAAGTTAGGCGCCAAAACCTGGGCGCTAAGCTATTATTCAATAATGGAAGAGTTGCACGCAAAATCTGTTATAGAATACTAGTATAAGTCCGCAGTTTAAGCGCCAACTTTGGGCACGGCTACTTATTCTATGTCTATGCTGGCATAATGGGAGGAGCCTAAATGCAGCAGCTGGGTACATAAATGCAACTTCAGTATAAAGTGCACTAGAATAGTCAAAACACCCCCAATGCACCCATGCACCTCTCGTGTTAATGCCCTTTTGCATTTGCGTGCAAGATAATTTTGGCGTGTTGTTTATGGAATAGGTGTATAAGTTTGCTACATGCTAAAAAGGCAAATTAGTGCCGATTAGGGAGGAACTCATCAAGAGGCACTAACCAATTTAGCACACTAAATAAACTCTAGGACCCATAGGAATATAATGGGCATCTTAACATTTAGCACATGCTAAATTTGTTAGCGCCCAGTGTTCCCTCTAAGCTGCGCTGGCGTGCGCTGGCGCACAAAATATTACATCCAGCGCACAAGTTTCACGTCACAGCGCACGGCGGGCAGGGCGGCGAGAGGAGAATCGGGCGAGTTGGCTCATAACTTGCTGGCGCCCGATATTTGTAGCGCACAGCGAAAAAAATTTTGCTCACAACACCCGCCCGCTTAGAGGGAGCACTGTTAGCGCCCCTTGATGAATTCCCCCCTTAGAGCTTGTCGACGCCAGGTATTAGTATTTATCATCAATTATTTGCCAATTTTGTGAAATGTGTTAATTATGTTACACGCTTTACTGAAGAAAGAGAAAAGAGCAGTGAAAACGACCTCTTGGTTCCAAAAGAATTTTATTAATTCAAATACAGACTCGACACGTCCGTGTTTCAACCTTACTGGCCTGTCCAATAGTCCAATAAACTTGAAACTTGATATCAGGAGTCTTATCAAGTTTCAAGTTTATTCATAGCTTGATATACCGACCATCACATGTATCTGGGCGGTTTACAATATCACAAATTAAAAAATTTAATATGAAAAGATAAAATAAAATAATCTGGGGTAAACCTAAAACTATGACAATTGAGACCGATTGGAAACGAGAGGATATGGGGGGATAGGAAAGTAATTAATTACAATAATAAATAAAAAGGGGGGCTAGAGGGGAGGGAGGAAACATAAGGAAAGTAGGGATATCGCTTTGTGAAAGCGTTTTGTCTCATTCACTAATTTCCTAATTATTAAGCATCTGGGAACAAGAGAACAAGAAGGCATTCAGAAAAGTTGAAAGGGGACAGATTCAAAACGAATGCTAGGGAGTTCTTCTTTACCCAACGTGTGGTGGACACCTGGAATGCGCTTCCAGAGGGCGTAATAGGGCAGAGCACGGTACTGGGGTTCAAGAAAGGATTGGACAATTTCCTGCTGGAAAAGGGGATAGAGGGGTATAGATAGAGGATTACTGCACAGGTCCTGGACCTGTTGGGCCGCCACGTGAGCAGACTGCTGGGCACGATGGACCTCAGGCTCAGGTCTAACCCAGCAGAGGCATTTCTTATGTTCTTATGTTTAAAGAGAAAGGTATCTTTAAAGAGAAATGTTTTAAGATTTGTTTTAAATTTGATTAGGGAGTCTTCGTTGCGAAAATGGAATGGCATTGCATTCCAGAGAGAAGGTGCAACTACTGGAAAAATGGAGTTTCTGGTGTCGTATAGATCTTTTATTGATAGGACTGTCAATAAATTTTGATTCATAGATCTGAGGACCCTAGAGGAAGTATGTGGAGTGAGATATTTGTCTAAGAAGCCAGGAAGATGAGAAGTCTTAATTTTAAAAAGTTAGAAGGAGAATTTTATATGTAGTTCGGTGAGAGACGGGTAACCAGTGTAACTCCCGGAGGAGTGGCGTAACATGATCATACTTTTTGGCCTTATAAATGAGTTTGATTGCGGTATTTTGAATCAATTGTAATCTGCGGGTTTCTTTTTGTGTAATACCGTAGTATTATCTGTGAAGAAGGACTTGAGAAGCAACCTTCTGTTATCTTCTGTGCTCTAATACGCTCTCTATGGTGAGGCTCTAAACAGGTATGGAAAGACAAATAGTTTCAAACGTAATGGCACACTCGGCGGTCTACACAATAAAAATGCTTCCTGAGTTTTGTTCTCTACTTCATTCACGCAGTGAACGAAACTTGGGAAGCATTTTTATCTTGAAGACTGTCGAGTGTGCCAATACATTTAAGATTATTTGTCTTTCCATACCTGTTTAGAGCCTCACCATAGAAAGCTTATTAGAGCACAGAAAGTTGCTTCTCCCTCTTCACAGATAAGACTCCTGATGCAGGCCAATAAGTCTGAAACATGGACGTGTCGACTCTATATTTGAATTAATAAAATCCTTTTGGAACCAAGAGGTCGCCTTCACTGTTCTTTTCTCTTTCTCTGGTGTAGGAAAGGTTTTTTTTCTCCTGTGTTTGTAATTGTACTACACGCGATACTGACCCTAATCTATAGCTGTGTGCCTAAATTTAAGCACCATTTAAAGAATTTGGGAGTAAATAATATTAAGTTAGTCTAAAAAGAAAAGGTGTCCCCGATTTTCAGACTTTTTCAGTTCTTTTCACCTTGGGATCTTTTTACTAAGCTGCAGCATAAAGTGGTCTTAGCGCGCCTTTACGGGGATCTTTACCATGCACTAAGGCTATTTTTACTGCAGCTGTAAAATGGCTGCTTTTCTAATTTTTGCATTAATGGCCATGCGTTAAAGTTACTTCCAATATCACAGCTCTAACTTTTTTTGTCCTTGATTAATTCGTCAAGGGCCCCTAGGCACACAAGTACACTGGGCCCCCTGCCCTGCCCCACCCCACCATACCATGCGTCCAGTGCAGAAACAGGAAGCTGCATCAGAGGGAAGCTGTGGGCAAGCAGCACCGCTTGCACAATTACAGTTCCCGCTGCCTTTCTTACCCGCGTTGCTTGCTTGTCTTACTTTCCGTCGATGGGGGGGGGCCCGTGTTGCCGATCGATGCTGGAGGAGCCCATTAACGTTTGGAAAAAACAATGTTGATGCCTTCCTTCATCGGGACCCCTGACCATTTCAGGCCCTAGGCACATGCCTACTTGGCCTATTGGTTAATCCTGCCCTGCTCAGACCCTCAACCCAACTGTTCAGCGATAACACCAAACTATGGTTGCCTTTGGGACCATCATCGCCTTTACTGTCCCATTGCCACGCACTGGAACCCACACCAACGTTGTTAAATAGAAATAAGCACATTGAAAAGAAATGAAATAAAACCACTTATCTTTTTGTTGGGTGGGTGGTTGGTGGCTTCGTTAATTTTCTTGTCGACTACCATAGATCTTTGTTTTAAAGTGCATGTGCTCAAAAGTGCTTAAAGTGTGCTACTGAATTACCATCTGTAGAACACCGACCCCCTGATTCGAGTTTCGCACTCTTCCTCAGGAGGGGTCACTGTTGATTAAAATAAAATGAAACCGAGTGTGTGACTCTGTTATTTCTTTATCCAATAAAAACTACTACTATCATTGTAACAGTGGAATCCTCACATGCTGATACTACTACCTTACTTAACACTAAATAACCTTTTATTCTTTTAATTCATTATTTGATAAACCTACCTACTACTGGTGTTCTCAATCTCAGAAGGATAGGTGTCCGGAACATGGAGGGACGCTATCAGCTACTCCTCCCCTTTTATCAACCTCTACTTCCTCCCGGATATGACATAATACAACAGGGTGTCATTTACAACTGGAACCAGTCTATTTCTGCATTTAAACGCATAGGTTCCAAGGTATTCCAGTTGAAAATTAATCTATGTTCTTTACCCAATAAAAACTTGGACAAATCCCCAGAAAATTTGAAAGCATGGAAAAGAACGGTGTATCTGAGAGCATCAGTGGGATGTCATCTATCCAGCCAATGAGAGACCGGGGGGGGCTGTAACTCGGCTTCTTCGAATATTACTAAGATGTTCGGTAAGTCGGACTTTGATCATTCTGATGGTGTGACCAATATTGGAAGTGATTTATATCATCATCATCATCATCATCACCACAGAATCACAGAATAGTAATTTATAGCTCCTTGGATGATTGGAGTATCATGCATTAAAGTTGCCATTAGCATGTGGCTATTTAAAAAAATTATCATGTGAGCACTTACCGCCACCCATTTTGTAGCCGGTCAGGGCTCACGCAATATTCCTGCATGGTTATTTAGCACAGACATGCCCATGTTCCACCCTCTAACACACCCCCTCAAAAAATATTTTTAGCACAGTTAGTGCATGCTAATTTGGCAGCTGCCATAGGACACCTGAGCATATTTCACAGTACAGTGCTCCCCCGAGATTCGCGGGGATTCCATCCCGCGAATCTCGAAAAACCGCGAATACGGTTTTTCATGGGGGAGCCTGAAGAGGGCAGCCGGAGCGCCGCGAGTGCAGGAAATCACTCGCGGTATGCTCCAACCGCCACTTCCTGCACGAAGTCGGGCCTTATCCAATTACATGGGTCCAGATTTCACAAAAGTAAATCTGTTAACCCTAGGCTTGGGGATCCAAACCAGTTCAGATTTTTAATACATTCAATTGGGGGGGGGAGGGGGAAATGTGAACACCACATGTGCCCACCCAGTTTGCCCAGTGGCACATCCAAAAGCTGAGGTCCGGCTTCGCCTCTGCTAGTAAAAGGGCACCTTAATTTGCAATAATTACTTCACACACGTTAATTTGTAGGTTACAGTATGTAAATCATTTTTAAGATACTATAAGAAATCAAATGTGTGGTAATGAATGCACAACCTTACATGATAGTTCATTTGAATGTAGAAGACACTGCATGAACGATGAGGAAAGCGGGGTATGTTGGTGGCTGTTTTGTTCCAAGTGCAAGCTTTTTTATTTATTGGATCTCTGTGTAAAACCCCTTGAGAACAGGGCCGGATTAAAGCAAAGGGCCTGAACTGGTCAGGGGGACCCGCCGGTGCGGTGCAAGGTCTCACCCTTGCTAGATTCACCGGTAGCAGCAGCAGCGTCATCATCGTCCTTCCCCCCTCCTCCCCCCCCGACCCAACCCTCCTCCCCTCCCTCCCATCGCGAGACTCTAAACAGCAACGCAGCACTCTAAGCAGGCTGCTTCGCGGCTTTCTCCTGCCAATGATTCCCTCTGGCGCGTCACTGATGAAGAGTTCAGAGTTAAAGTCCTGGGTAAGTAGGTGGGAAGCGAAGGAAGGGGGATTTGGTCAGAGATGTTTGGGGGTTGCATAGAAGAAAAACGGTGCACTAGTATGCTAATCTTTGTTTTGAATTAAAAAAAAAAAAAAGAAATAGAAGTGAACAAGAAAACAGATAAATGGGGGCGGGGCAGGGCCAGAGGGGCCCCAGTATACTTGTGTGCCTAGGGGCCTTTGAAGAATTAATCCTGCCCTGCTTGAGAAAATAACTTAATAACATTAGATATTTTCAGAATGTTCAGCAAAGTTTAAAAGTACTTTGCATAATCTGGTATGACAAATTTAGATGGACTGTCAGAAGTTCAGGCCTTCCCCAACCAGAGATAAGGACAGGGAAAAGCGGAACCTGCCAATCAAGTCTCTTTGCCACTTCCAGGCAGCAGATGTACATTAAATACAGGGACTCATTCCACTTGTTTCAGAAAGTGCCAGAAAGTCATTTTCCAAAACGGCAAACATCTTCGACAGCTCCCATTTCTAGCTACAGTATTGAAATGATAAACATCGCATGGACAGGGACAGTCGTGTAACTAGGCTGAAATGGATGCTGATACAGCACATTGAATCTACGCTACCCTTCTCCTCCTTTTATCAAACCACGCTATCGGTTTAACGCGCGTAATAGCGTGTGCTTAACCACGGGATGCGCTAGCCGCTACCGCCTCCTCCTGAGCAGGCGGTAGTTTTTGACCAGCGCGGGGATTAACGTATGATGAAAAGTCACGCGTGTTAACCCCGTTAGCGCGGCTTGATAAAAGGAGCCCATAGTTACACACATAGGAAGTAATTTTATAAATCTTTCTCCTATGTAAAATGTTGATTTACCCACGTAAAAGGCCTCATAAAATTAGGTCATACTTAAAAAGTGCACAGAATGAAAGTAGGCATATTCATAGGGTTATCAGGCATCCGGATTTCCCCAGACATGTCATCCTTTTCATGGACATGTCCGGGGGTCCAGACGGCTTTTCAAAACTGGCCACTTTCTCTGGGTTTTGAAAAGCTTCCAGCTAGCAGCGACGTCGGGATGGCATCTGCACATGCCACACCAGAGCATGCTCAGATGCCCTCCTGACAAGCGAACAGGTTGAGGGGTTGGGGGCGGAATGAGGCTGGGGAGCAGAACTGGGCATGACTCGGGTGGAACAGAGCGAGGCGGGCGGAACTGGGTGGGCCTGGAGGCAGGGCCATGGGTCGGATTTTATTCCGGAAAATCTGGTAACCCTACATATATTTGAATGGTAAGCGTGGTCAAGGAGGGGGGGGGGAAGTTTAGGCAGAGTTTGGGCATTGTCTTGATCTATACAGGGTGGGCCAAAAGTAGGTATATAGTATGCATTGTTTCTTTTTACTTTATAGGTATTGAATAGGTATAATACAGTAAAAGGAAAACGATGTAACTGATACAAAAACTTCACACAAACGTTATTCATGACACCTGTAAAATAAAAAGAAATAATGAATACTTTTGGCCCATCCTGCATTATAGAATGCATTTGTGTGCCAGGAGTGCAGCCAGATGATTGATTTTTGGTGTGCCTGAACTCAAGGTGGGTGGGCACAGAATTCATCCCTCCTCTCCTGGACTTGCCCCATTCTCTGCTTTCCACCGCTTCCTCCTGCAAACCAACAATATATAATACCTGATAAGGGGTGGGGGGTCCCCAAATGCCATTAGCTGAAGCTGTCCTCCTCTTTGGGCAGCTAGCGCTCTTCCAAATGGTGGCTGGCGGCATTTGCATTGGGTTGATACTGCCACAAGCTGCACATGCTCAGTGCTTTTACATGGACGAAAATTGAGCACGTGCAGATCTCAGGCTGCCTAAGGAAGAGGACATCTTCAGCTGTCACAATTTTGGGTGAGCCTAAGTTCAAACTGGGTGGGTCCAAGCCCACCCAGTCTCAGAGTATGTGTATGTAGTTTACCTGGTAGCGTTTAGGCCTGTTCCTGAGCAGATAAAAATGTCAGAGCCCATAAACTAGGCCCTATTTCTTCAGAATTTGTGCTACCATTTTATAAAGACACACAGGCAACCTAGATATATTTACAAAAGAGAATAAAATCAGGCACTTTCCTACCCTATTAAATTAGATGCCATGTTATAAAATGCTTTCCCTTCCAAGTGAAAATAAGTTCCAGGCTCATAAACCCAATGCGCTGAATTGCCTCCTCGTATTTAAGCTATGCTTCTACAGAAGGGACTATAGAACTCTAGAATAGTGACAGACATCCAAGCTAGACATTTTTACAAAACAAGAGACCCTGAGGTGGGTTACTATGAGACCCAGCTCTTTTTGTTTTAGTGGTAACTGACATTTTCCAAACAAATAAAGCAAATGGTAACTAAAATCCTCTACAACATACACTAAGCAACAGTTTTCCATTAATGAGCTGCTAATTCTCCTGCTGACATTTAACTGGAATTTGAAGGTCACTGTATGTATGATCAATTAAGCAATGCTTTCCAAACCCAAACCAAATTCCCAAACCTCTTCATATTTACGGAACTGGAAAGACTAAAACTTGTCAAACTACAATGCGCTAATTAACCTTGCTAAAAGAAAAAAAGGAAACTGACGTAAGCAAAACATTTTGAAAGCCCATATACAGACGTAAAAGAAAAAGCAGAGACTTAATATTAGAAATGGTTCAAAGATGCCAATTAAGGCTCAGCCATCATAAGTGGAAAAAGAGGGACAGGAGAGGAAGGGGGGAGGGGCTGTTGTTGCTCCAAACACTATATTTCCAGATGGATCATCTGAAAACCAACCTGGGGAATATGAAAGAGAAGAGATTTTGCAAATATTTACCAGATGTTTTTCATGCTAAAGAAATGAATCACATTGAGGATTTCCTTTGACAGGAGTCCCTCTTTGTATGAATTGGGTTAGAAGCCAACACGTTAATTAGAAAGAATGAAAATTTACCTCAGCGGAATTCTACTGTTACAATACGTGCAGCTTATAATCAGTTTAATAAAATACATAGAGGATAGATTTCAACTGAGGTGGGAGAGGGTGCTGCATACCTTTAACTATCCAGTCCTCCAGGCCTTTCAGGTTTTCAAGCAGGATTGTCCCGAATGGACATGCCCTGTGTGACATAAGCCCTGGAGCTCCTTTCCTGCATACCTAGAAAGGGACTTGGGGGTTTTGGTGGACCAAACAATGAAGCCGGGGGCACAATGCGCAGCGGCCTCCAAGAAGGCGAACAGAATGTTGGGCATTATCCAAAAAGGAATCACTACCAGAACCAAAGAAGTTATCCTGTCGCTATATCGGGCAATAGTGCGCCCGCATCTGGAGTACTGCGTTCAAATTTGGTCGCCGTACTTTAAGAAGGATATGGCGACACTCGAGAGGGTCCAGAGAAGAGCAGCAAGAATGATAAAGAGCATGGAAAACCTTTCATGTGCTGAGAGGCTGGAGAAGCTGGGGCTTTTTTTCCTGGAAAAGCGGAGACTTAGAGGGGACATGATAGAAACTTACAAGATCATGAAGGGTACAGAGAAGGTAAAGAGGGGCAGATTCTTCAGACTGGCGAGGGGAAACAAGAACAAGAGGGCACTCAAGAAAATTGAAGGGAGACCGATTCAGAACGAATGCTAGGAAGTTCTTCTTCACGCAGAGGGTGGTGGATACCTGGAATGCGCTTCCAGAGGAGGTGGTAGAGCAGAGTATGATTTGGGGTTTCAAAAAGGGGTTGGACAAGTTCCTGAAGGAAAAGGGGATTGAGGGTATAGTTAGAGCAGGGGTGTCCAATGTCGGTCCTCGAGGGCCGCAGTCCAGTCGGATTTTCAGGATTTCCCCAATGAATATACATGAGGTCTATTTGCATGCACTGCTTTCATTGTATGCTAATAGATCTCATGCATATTCATTGGGGAAATCCTGAAAACCCGACTGGAATGCGGCCCTCGAGGACTGACATTGGACACCCCTGAGTTAGAGGGATACTATATAGGATAAAATGTCTTAAGTAAAGGATCACTTACAGGTCACGGACCTGGGGGGCCACCGCGGGAGCGGACTGCTGGGCGCGATGGACCTGTGGTCCAACTCGGCAGAGGCGATGCTTATGTTCTTATGTTCTGTGTTGCCACCAAGCAGAGAAGGCAATGGACAGTGCACAATGGAGACCCTGCTTCCCTTGCACCCTGTGCGGTCCCACACTTAGGGGTCCTTTTACTAAGGTGCACTAGCTATTGTAGCGCATGCTAAACCCTAACGTGGCCATTATATTCTATGGACGCATTAGAGGGGGATAGCTTGCTATGGCCTGAAGTAAAGGCTGCTTTGTTTACCTCATTGGAATAACTACAAGACGGCATTGTATCTTCTGAAACAGATAATATTCGTTTATTATTAGTATAAAAACTTACAGTATTACAGCAGCAAAGGCATATCAGTACAATGTATTGTCAGTTCAGAATATGCAATGGAGAGAAGAATTTGCACCCATATGCTTAGCAGGGGGCTAGCAGTTCCCCGTAGCATAAGTAAGTGAATCTCTCTGGCTCTACCTAAAATACACGTGATTTTTATACAGAGCAATTCTTCCTTTGTTCCAAGAAAGTCCATCCCCGAATTCTGGTTATGTAATTCCCTATTGGTATATAAAATAATGTATAGCTAACTCCTCCTCTCAGTCCACGCCTCTCTCACCTCCAACCCCCCCCCCCTCCCAGTAGGGGGGGGCTTGCAGAAACAGAGAACTCTTGGTGAACTTTCTTTTTTCAGCACTGAGACATGTAGATGCTAATTAGTGGTTTTACAATTCTGTGCATATTCGGGATGGCGTCCTTGTATGATGAAAGTTGGCAAAGGTGACCTCTCAACAATCCAGCTGCTTGGTTCCCATAGCTTGGTTCAGAGACAGGGAGCAAATGTTTTGGTACCAAGTTCTTTCATCTCGCTACACCCACATGAGCAGGATCCTTGCTCATTATAAAGGTTTTATGGCTTTCCAGGGTGCCTGGCATATGAAGTCATACAGCACTGATAACAGTTCAGGAGAACCTTGGATAGATATCCTCCCAGCAGGGAATGGAAACAAAAACATTGTTAGCATTGCAAAGGCTGCAGATGTTTACAGACAGCAAGGTACAGGCTGGGCCTGGCTATGGGAAAATATAGGTCTGTAGTGTCCAGCATACACAATTGAGAATATAGGTCTGTAGTGTCCAGTTGAATCATCTGTATGTCGAGGGTATGCATGTCAGGCCCTATTTTCAAGACACCCGGAATGAATATGCATGTGATACATTTGCATACAGCGGAGGCAGTGCACACAAATTTAACTTATGCATATTCATTGTGGATATCTTAAAAACAAATTGGCTAGGTGTGTTCTAGGGTTGGGTTAAAACCCCCTAGTTTAGAAAGATAAGAAATCCGTTTACTATTATACAGGTCTTCAATGGTAAAAAGATGTAAAGTGTCACTGCTGGAAATATATGTACAGGATTAGATTCTGTCAAAAAATTGTGCCAAATATATTCCACAAGGAGTGCTGTTCTATAAACGGTGCCTTGAGTTGGGTGTCGTTTATACAATGGCACTTAGGGCCAGATTCTGTAATTGGCGACTAAAAAAGATAGATTCCTATTGCATGTCAATCACGCTTAGGCAATTATTACAGATTCGTGCCTAACTTAAAACTTTAAGGACCTGTAATGTAGACCAGGGTTTTAAAGGCCTACATTATAGGCTCCAAAGTCCTTATGAGAATCGAGTCTAGCAGTGCCTAAATCTTTCTCCACCCCTAAGCACGTCTACTTTGGTGTTAGGCGCCACTAGGCACCATGTGATAGGCATCTATGTTTTGTAGAATTGTGGCTAAGATAGGCTCCTGTCTCCAAATTAAATTTTACTTTTTTCAATTATGAGCTTGTTAAAGCTCATCAATGGAGCCAATTTACTAATTAATTTCTTCCTTAGGGCCAGATTCTACAAAAGATGCCTAAAGTTAGGCACCTAGATTAGGGCACCTACCGATTTATGCGCCTAACTTAATTTTTTTTAAACTGGCGTAATTGGTGCTGATAATTGAAAGCACCATTTAAAATTTTTTTTTTTTTTAATTGAATTGGTTGGTAGACGCCTACCACTTCGATGTAGGTGTCTACATCAGGGTGCCTACCGGCAAGTGAGCATGGATAAATTTTGGACATAATTTGGGCATGGATTAAGTTAGGTGCTAGTATTTTAGGCCAAGAAAAAGGTGGTTTAATATACCGGCACCAAGGTGCACACTCAGTCTCTTTATATAGGAAATGATACTAGTATTATGTGTGTGTATACACTTCTCCCTCCGTATTCGCGGTTTCAGCATTCACGGTTTTTAGCTTACTGGCTCCTCCCCCCAAATTACATCAGCTTGCATAGAGAAATCTCTGATTCCAAGCAATTACAGAGAAAATTGCCGATTCCCAGCACTTTCTTCACCATGTTTTGCCTCTCCTTCAAGAATAGGCCAGGTATCCCACCATGTTATTTGCGGTTTCACCATATTCACGATGTTTAATAGAAAACAGTGAATAACATATTAAAAAGTTATTTGCGGTTTTTCTGTATTTGCAGTTCTATTAATCCCCTATCACAGCGAATACGGAAGAAGTGTATACATAGGATGAGTGTATTAAACTAAACTATAACTAAACTAAAACTTAACCTTATATACCGTTCTTCAAGCAAAGGAAGCTCGACGCGGTTAACAATAAATTAAAAAAATAAAGTAAACTGAAATACAAAAGAGTTAGTTTTCAAAATGTTTAGCGTATAAAAAAGTTTAGAGGTTTACAGAAGAGTTGGACAACTCAAAATTAAGGGAAGTTCATTCCATAATTGGGGAAATTTAAATGCAAGAGAGCTGCTAAAATTCTTAACTCTTTGAATTCCTTTCCTAGAAGAAAGAGAAAGTTTAAATCGACAAATGCCTCTCGCATATGAAAAATCTATAAACATTCCAGGTGACTTTAACTGATGTGGATTGGAATATACTTACCTTTGCTTCTGGCAGCAGTAGGAGGCTATTAAACTCTATGAAGGGAGCTGGTCTCAAGCAACTGGTGTTGGACCCTACGAGGGATCAGGCAATACTGGACCTATTACTTACCAATGGGGAAAGTATAACAGAGGTCTCGATGGGGGACACATTGACCTCCAGCGATCACAACATGGCATGGTTCGATCTTAGGAAAGGTTTCACTAAATCCACCACAATAACCAAGGTCCTCAAATTCAAAGACACAAACTTCCTAGACATGGGTTCCTTTGTTCACCAGGCGCTACAAAGGCAAACAGAAACCGATAGCGTAGAAGAAATGTGGTCGACTTTGAAAGCCACCGTACAGGAAGCGACAAACCGCTATGTTAAATCAGTAAGCAAACGGCGAAGGAACAACAAGCCGCAGTGGTTTACTATGGAGATCTCAGACCTAATCAAGGAGAAGAAAAAAGCATTCATCTCTTACAAACAATCGGGGAAACAGGACTCTAGAGCAGACTACTTGAACAAATCAAAAGCCGTCAAAACAGCAGTTAGGGAGGCTAAATTCCACATGGAGGAATCTCTGGCAAAGAACATCCGGAAGGGAGATAAATCCTTCTTCAGGTATATCAGTGACAGAAGTAGGAACTCAGGCGGGATTGTACGTCTTAGGAAACCAGACGGAGACTATGTGGAAAAGGATTCGGAAAAAGCCCAACTATTAAATGAATACTTCTGCTCAGTCTTCACCCGAGAAGCGCCGGGGCTAGGCCCTCAGCTACAGACAAGGGCCAACTCAATTGACCCATTTGGTAACTTCGAGTTTACACCCAGCAGTGTCTACGATGAGCTGTCAAAGCTCAAGGTTAACAAGGCAATGGGGCCTGACAACTTACACCCCAGGGTGCTTAGGGAGCGACGTCTTGGCAGAGCCACTGTCAGCGCTCTTCAACCTCTCCTTTAGTACAGGCAATGTCCCGTTAGACTGGAGGACGGCCAACGTCATTCCACTCCACAAAAAAGGCTCTAAGACGGAGACAGCAAACTACAGACCAGTGAGTCTAACATCGATAGTGAGTAAACTAATGGAAACTCTAATTAAACACCAGCTGGATAAGATCCTGGATGAGGAGAATCTACGGGATCCCCGTCAACATGGATTTACTAAGGGAAGATCATGCCAATCCAACCTTATCAGCTTCTTTGACTGGGTGACGGGGAAGCTGGATATTGGGGAGTCCCTGGACATAGTGTACCTAGACTTTAGCAAAGCATTCGATAGCGTATCTCACCGCAGGTTGCTGGGCAAGATGAGTTCTATAGGATTAGGAGACACACTGATGAAATGGGTTGGGAACTGGCTTGGAGGTAGGCTTCAAAGGGTAGTGGTGAATGGCACCCCCTCCGAAATGATGGAGGTGATCAGTGGAGTGCCACAGGGCTCGGTCTTGGGCCCGATCCTATTCAACATCTTTATAAGGGACTTGACAGAAGGGCTTCGAGGGAAAATAACTTTATTCGCCGATGATGCCAAACTAAGTAATGTTGTGGGCAAATGCACTACGAACGAAGATTCGACACCCGACAACATGATACACGACCTACTCCTTCTGGAGCGCTGGTCTAGGACCTGGCAACTCAGCTTCAATGCCAAAAAATGCAAAGTTATGCACCTGGGCAGCCAAAATCCATGCAGGATCTATACCCTTAATGGAGAGATCCTAGCAAGAACGGTAGCAGAATGAGACTTGGGGGTGATCGTCGGTGAGGACATGAAGGCTGCCAATCAAGTGGAGCAGGCTTCATCCAAGGCTAGACAAATCATGGGTTGCATACGCAGGGGTTTCGTCAGCCGTAAACCGGAAGTCATCATGCCATTGTACAGGTCCATGGTGAGACCCCACCTGGAGTACTGTGTGCAGTTCTGGAGGCCGCATTATCGCAAGGATGTACTGAGGCTGGAGTCGGTTCAGAGAATGGCCACCCGGATGGTCTCGGGACTTAAGGATCTCCCGTACGAGGAACGGCTGGACAAATTGCGTCTGTACTCGCTCGAGGAGGGAGAGGGGGGACATGATCGAGACGTTCAAGTATCTCACGGGCCGCATCGAGACTGAGGAAGATATCTTCTTTTTCAGGGGTCCCGCGACAACAAGAGGGCATCCATGGAAAATCAGAGGCGGAAAACTACGAGGTAACACCAGAAAATTCTTTTTCACTGAAAGGGTGGTTGATCGCTGGAATAGTCTTCCACTGCAGGTGATTGAGGCTAGTAGCGTGCCTGATTTTAAAGCCAAATGGGATCGACACATGGGATCTATTTACAGGGCAAAGGGAGGGGAGGGACAGTAGGGTGGGCAGACTTGATGGGCCGTGGCCCTTATCTGCTGTCTATTTCTATGTTTCTATGTAACAAGAGGAGCAAAGATACCATGTAAAATCTTAAACACTTAAACTGAATTCTAAAATAAACCAGGAGCCAATGGAGAGAGAAAAGCAAAGGAGTCACATGGTCGAATTTCCTCTTTCCATAGATCAACTTCGCGGCAGTATTCTGAATCAATTGTAGTTTTTCAAGGCAGTTCTTAGTGATGCCAAGATAAATGGCGTTACAATAACCTAACCTGGATAATATAATAGATTGGACCAAAACAGAAAAATGACGTTAATGGAAAAGAGATCTGACCTTCCTCAACATTCGTAAGCTGAAAAACATTTCTTAACCAGAGAGTTTATTTGATCCTTAAAAGTAAGAGAAGAATCAAAAAGTATTCCCAAAATCTTAGAGGAGAACTCAATTTGTAGGGAGGCTCTAGAATCCAAAAGTACAGTGGAAGGAAGATGATCCAGTTTTGGGCCTAACTACAGAAGTTTAGCTTTAGCTTCATTTAGCTTCATCTGGACAAACATAGCCCAAGTTTGAAGTTTAGAGATTTATTTTAAAAGTTAAATTGGTAATATTTGAGTCAATCTCAATCAGTATAAAATGTCATCCGTATAAGTAAAAAGCTTTTCCCATGCTGACAGCTTAAAAATATTCAAAGTTGTCATATAAAGATTAAACAAAATTGGGGAAAGCGGAGAGCCCTGGGGAACTCCGCAAGGAGGTTGCCAGGAATTAGAAATATTACCATCCATATTAACTGAATAAGATCAGGACAATAAAAATTTAGAAAACCAAACAAGAACAACCTGATTAAGACCGATATCTGAAAGTAATTGGAGCAAAATGTCATGATGTATTACATCAAATGCCATGGACAAATCAAACTGAAGCAAAATTGAACATTTATTTTGAAGTCGTAGTTGGATTTTAGAAAGAAGAGAGATCAATAAAGTTTCGATACTAAAATTAGAGCAAAACCCATATTGAAAAGGTTGAAGTAATGAAGATTTCTCCAGATAATTGGTAAGTTGACCCGCTACAATTGATTCTAACAACTTTGTCAGCAATGGTATATTAGCAATTGGTTGATAATATGAGGTGATAATGGGGTCTAGAACTGATTTTTTCAGAAGGGGAAGGAGAGTTATTTTCCCCATAGATTGAGTAAAGTATCCATTTTCTAGTGAATAATTTAATAAAATGGTCAACCAAGTTATGACCTGAGAAGAAATATTGAAAAGAAGATATGATGGAAAAGGGTCCAATGAACATTTACACTTTCACAACTTTTCACATAATTTGGATACTTGGTATTCAGAAACTGGGTCAAAAGAACACCAGTAACGATGAACTGATATCTCCAGTATAGAATTATTTGAATGAGAGTAGAGATGTCCAATATTTCCTGCAGGAAAAGATTGCCTAATGAGAGAAATTTTGTCTTGAAAAAAACAAGCTAAGACATCCACAGAAGGAGATAAAGATTGCTCAGACTTTGAGTCAGAATTAGTCAGAGTACACCAGTCTAAAAAGAGTGCTACTCTGATTATTAGACTTAGCTATTTTGCCTCCATAATAGGTTTTCCTCGCTTTCCTAAGTTCAAAATTATATTTTCTAATTGCAGATCTCCAATTTATTTTATCTATATCTGAAAGGGATTTTTTCCATTTCTTTTCTAGCCTCCTACAATTTTGTTGTAGGGCTCTATCAATGGGTAGAAACCACGGTGCATTCTGGGCATAGGAGATTGTTTTGGTGATAACTGGCGCCAAAGATTGATAGGCACATTCTGTAATGGAGCTCCAGTTATGCCAGCTATCATCAATGGTATGCTCTCTGGGAGAGCTAGGGAGAGAATCTAAAACTAGACCAAAAATGTTCAGGGCAGATTTTCTTTCTAAATGTGACAGTTTTTTTTCTGCGAAGATTGTAACGGAATAGGAGACATATAAATGGGAATTGAAAATTAACCAAGAAAATGGTCAGTCCAGAGGACTGGTTGCCAGCGAACAGTATCAATAGAGGTTTGTCGAATAGTATGATCTAAAAAAGCAACAAGATCTAATGTATGACCTTTTTCATGGGAGGGGAAATAGATGGTAAAGAAAAATCCAATGATTGAAGAAAAGAAAGGAAGTCAGAAACTTCCTTATTGTTGGTATCTTCAAGATGTAGATTTATGTCCCCTATCACCAGAAGTCTATGAAATTTAATTGACGCATTGGTAATTATATTGAAAATGAAAGCCGATGACCTAGTCCAAGGAATAGGGGGACAATATAAAAGAATACCCAAAGGGTGTGAGGAAAACTCATCCTTAACAGATGCAAGCAAAAACTGCAAATCTGAACTACTAACCTTTTCAAGTAATTGAACATTAAAAAAATGATTTAAAAATTAAAGCAAGTCCACCACCCTTTTTATTATTTCTAAAAGATAGTAAACCCCTAAAACCTTGGGAATAAATATCATTTTGGGTAAATGTGTCATCCTGAGAAATCCAAGATTCAGTAATACATACTAAACTTGGGTCTAGGTCTTTGATGATCTGCTATTTATTACAAACGGGTCTGGCATTACAGTAAAGGAGTGGAACCAGAGTAAGTGAGTCTTGAAAGGCCTTTGAGTCATTTTTAACTGACTTTGTAGTTTTCAGAAACAAACTCTGTTGGGTGCAACCATTACAAAAGCTCATGTATTGTAACAGCATTACAGAAGCTCATGTAAAGCACTCTGAATTGACTCTCCAGTCATTAGTAGTGGTATAGAAGCTTTTGATAAATAATAAACCACTAGGCCTGATTCCACAAACAGCGCCTAACTTTGATTGAGATGCAGTAGGTGCTGCTTTTCTAGGCACCTATCAAGTTAGGTGCCATTTATAGAATCTGTCCCATATAGCCAATTTCTGCACCACCCATTTGGTGCAAAAATTAACACTAACTGAAACCTGGTGAAAACCCTAGTGCATAATTTAAGCACAGATCCCATTTATTCAATACTACTACGTGCATCTTTACTGAATGTCCCTGACCTGCCCATCCCCTCCCATGACCATTCCCCCTTTGAGTTGCATGCTATAAGATTTGTACACAGATCTGTATAGAATAGCATATAAGTTGCATGAGCAAATTCATAGGGGAAAACACACTCCAGGGATTCAAGACTCAGTTAGATAAGTTCCTGCTGAACAAGGACGTACGCTGGTAGGGCTAGTCACAGTTAGGGCGCTGGTCTTTGACCAGAGGGCCGCTGCGTGAGCGGACTGCTGGGCAGGATAGACCACTGGTCTGACCCAGCAGCGGCAATTCTTATGTTCTGGATAGTTATTTAGTTTGCAGATACAGGACACTATACTTATTTTGAGATTGAAACTGGAATGGGCAGGAACAGCTGCAGATCAGTCCTGGCCATACTGGCTCCAATATCAAAATGGCTGCCATGTCCTCTATTGGCATTCCACGACATTGCTGCTGGAGGTCACATTTTGATGGCAGAGACATCTTGGGCAGGAGTGACCACCAGGGTTTGTAAGGTAGGCTTAGGGGGGAGCTACAGGTGAGTCAGGGAGGAATGAGTGAGAGGGAGGGAAAAACTGTTCCTGGTTGAAGGAGGAAAGAGGGAGGGAGGGAATTGGGCCTGATCTTATACGGTGGAGGGGGGGAGAGAGTTACAAAGGGAGTGAACCTGCTCCTGGTCAGAGGGTACAAAGATATTGCACACGAACATGTAAGAGATGCAATTTTCTCCGTCAACGGCCCAAAATATTAGTATTCAATATCTTTGACACTTAAATCAATAACTTCCATCAATAAGATTAAGGAAAGTTTAAAAACCTACCTTTTCTCTGATATATATTCTCTGTTTTCCAAGATGCAGCGCTACTGGCATCTTGGAAAACAGGTGACCCTAATGTTAAACTTTTTTTTTTTTGCTATAATTTTTGTATTTCTTCCCCTGAATTCTAATTTTATGCTCAATGTATTGTTATTTTATTATGCTATAGATTATAAGCTGCCCTGAAGGCTTTCCCTAGGGCAGGATAGAAAATTTTAAATAAACTTGGAAGCTTGGAGGGTAGGGGGGGAAGGAGCACAATGAGGAAACCGCTCTAAGCCAAAATCAAAACAGCCACATATCGATTTCAGGTCGATTTTGGTGCTGAAACCAAAGTTCGATCGGCTTCTAATATAGAGCCAACGCCATTATGGCAGCACACTAATTCCCCCATTAACTGCATGCTTTGTTAGTGGGTGGGGTGTGGGCAGGCTACAGTAGAGAATAGGCATGGACAGTTAGCACTAGAGAGTTGCACGGGGACAGAAATCCCACCCATCCCTACCCGTCCCCCCCAGGATCTTCTCCGTCCCCACCAGGATCCTCTCCATCCCCACCCATCCCCCGTCAGGATCCTCTCCGTCCCCACCCATCCCCCACAAGGAATTACCTCCATCCCCGCCCATCCCCATAAAAAGCAGCAATTACTTCTGTCAGGATCATCAATTCCACAGTTTCTTTTGAGTTTGCTTCTGTTTTCCTTGTGGAATCTCTTTGGTGGAACCCTTTTTTTGTTTTCTGTTCAGGTAATTAACTTATAAACCCCCCCTTTTACTAAGGCTGACGTGTCCATTATATTATATGGACGAACTCTGCTTCCAAAGCCTTCCATCCCCGTGGGAGTCCCGTGGGCCAGAGGAGGGTCCCCATGGGAGTCCCGTGGGTTAAGGAGGGACCTCTGCAGGACCCGCGGGATTCCCACGATCCCCATTCCCGTGCAGACCTCTAGTTAGCACACAATATGAAGTAAAGACCTCTTCAGTGTGGTAACTATGGGGACCTGCTGGAAATGCCTACAGCAGTTATTGCATAGCCTTTGCAAGTGCAAAATTTTATCGCACTTGAACAAACAGGCCCCTACGTTATAACAATCTACTTGCAAGAATTCTGCAGTGCAAACTTAACAAAGATTGCCATGAGTAACTCAATCTCCTACTAATTGACTTACATGCTCAAAAGGATATTTTTGACTTTACGGTGAAATGGTTTCTCTAATATATTTTCTAGCTGATAAGAAGCCAATCTGGTAAGCAACATCAGAACTCACCCAAGGGTGACTGCAGTAATCTTTAGTAAACCCCCCCCCAAAAAAAAACCCAAAAAAAAACAACCAAAAAAACCAATGAAGGAATTGGAGGTACGAGGGGGTGCTGAAATATTCTCAGCCCACCTGACCAACTTCCTAAATTCTGAGCATTATTTTGCCACTGTGGCTGAAAAGAATGTTATCTTATTTCGTTAAGTGCCATTCTGCAGAAACAAAATTCTATGGTTTGACATCGTTTCAGATTATTCAATTGAACCAATCGACATCATTCTCTTCTTGGTTGGGCTGAGAACTTTTCAGTACCTCCTCGTAGTGTGAAGAGTTTCAGTCTCTGGTAACCAGAACTGATACTGTGATGTCATAATGCCTCATTTGACCAAGAGCCAGCCTCATCAGTGATGTCACAATGGCTTGATTGTCCTATACTTGGCTCACTTTTAGTGCTAAAAAGTTCTCAGCCCAGCCAATCTACTTCCTAAATTCTGAGCATTATTTTGCCACTGTGGCTGAAAAGAGTGTTATCATATTTCATTAAGTGCCAATTGGCAGAAACAAAGTTCTTCTTTTTGACATTGTTTCAGAAACAATGAACCATATCCATGTTATTCTCTTTTTGGTTGGGCTGAGAATTTTGCAGCTCCCCCATACCTATAATTTGTAATACATAACCACCTACCAGTGGCGTATTAAGAGGGGGTGGTCTGCCCCGGGTGCCATGTTGGTGAGGATGCCGGCACCCCTCCTCCTCTCCGCCCCCCATCTCTTCCAATTCCTCCCTCCACACGTGCACCCCCCCTTCCCTTCCCCCATACCTCTAGTTGAAGTTGTTGTTCATGGCGGTCAACAACTTGCTCTTCGCGACCCCGTTGGCTCTCCCACTGATGTCACTTCCATTGTTGTCCACTGTGAGAAGCAACTTCAACTAGAGGTACGGGGAAGGGAAGGGAAGGGGGGGCATGCACAGCAGGCAGGATTGGGGAAGGAGCAGGGGGTTGGACACGGGGGAGGAGTGCAACTGTCCCGGGCGCCTCTCACCCTCGCTTACGCCACTGCCACCTACTCTCCAGTTTAACCAAAACTTCCTAGCATACAGGAAAAAAAAAACCTTTTCAAATAAGTGGAGGAAAACAAGTCTCCGAGCACATGGGAAACCTCCAAGTGCACAGTAAAGTGAGCTGAAACTCTCTAGCTCTACTTCATACCATCAGCCATCGGTATTTTTTTTTTTTTTTTTTTTAAACCCCTCCACAGAGATCTTCACTTATCCAAAACTTGTTCAAAGCACTAATCAGGAAGAAGTAAAAATCATACACCTTTTACCTGTATGCATTAAATTGTTCATATTGCATTAATTTGCTTATCTGAAAAAAACATAGGATCCCTCGACAGTGGCCATCGTTTTGTGGCCTTATCAACGCTGCTTCAGGACACAGGATCCACAGTAAAGCAAGATAAATGCTATAAATATATGCCCTCTCTTTACTGATTTCAGAATAAAATGAACAATATATCAATATATATAAAAGTATACCAGGCACAGGCAAAGCTCTCACTCGACAACGTCAAACGTCATGGCACCACATCGTTTAAGTCTGCAGTCCAGGCTCATAACTGATAGGCTGGAAGCCAAACCAGAAGCCAGCCAATCAGTGTACACAATCGTAGTTGCTCCTTACTACTCCTACATTTCTATAGTTCTTCTAGACCTAAGCAGCACTGTATATCAAAACACAGAAGAGACAGTCCCTGCACAAAAGAGCTTACAATCTATTCAAGACAGACAAACTTAACAGAGTATCTCCCAGGTCCAATAGAGGTCACTTACATATGTATATCTCAGTAGAAGTAAACCAGAGTTCAAACCATATGGATGCACAACATTTAGCTGGAGAGTAGGTGGTTTTGTAATCTTTAGCAACTGCATCCATGTGTTTCACCACGCAAAGCACATAAAACACAGCCTTCATAACTCATTTCTCATATCCCTGCAGTACATGTAAAACTGGTCCCTAATTAAATTGTTTCTTCCCAATGTATTTTTCACCTTACATCTGTAGAAAAATGGGTCTCCTTTCTAATTTAATTAAGTTGTAAATTATAACAAAGAAAAAAGATCTCTTCCTCAGGGGATATTCAGACTTCAGTAACAGTAGTGAAAGGAAAGATTAGAACAACTCTTTAATTACTGGGTAATTGTTATCTTATCGTGGTTTATCTGTATATGATACAGATCATGATACAGAATCCTTGTAATATGAACTGAGATGAAGTCCTGATCAATGCACAACACATCAAGCTGTAAGAAGTATAATTATAGATTTGAGATGTTAGGAGAATACTGAGGCTCCATAACGAAACTGAATGATGATCGCTTCTGTCCTTTTGAAGGCTGCAAATTTGTACCTAGGGTTGCTAGATTTTCCAGTCGGAAAATCTGGACCCCCTAGACCCGCCCCCCCCCCCCAGGCCCACTCAGTTACGCCCATCCCTGCCTTGCAATGCCCTAATCCTGCCCCCCAGTCCCGCCTTAGCCTGCTCTTGTCAGGCAGGGCAGAAGTCCACGCACGTGCGATTTAAGGAGGTTTTTCAAAACCCCGGACAAAGAGCTAGGTTTTGAAAAGCTGTCTGGACCCCCGGACATGTCCGTGGAAATCCAGACGTGTGGTAACCCTAGTATGCTTGCCTTAGTGTCAGAAGACTCAGTTTTGTGTTGCTTGAGGAGGTGAGATGGCACATCCCTGGAAGTGGAGGCGATTATGGGACTTATTTTCAGAAAAGAAAAAAAACATTCAAAAAGTGGCATAAAGGGGCAGATGAATGTTTTTCTCACCCAACCCTTCCAGTCCACTATTTTCAAAATGTATTTTGGTGACAGATTTCTATGGTGGTTTTCTGCAGTGCATCTAAATCTGAAAGGGAGGTGTTGGGGGCATGGTTTGGGAGGGACCAGGGCGGGCTTCTGATTTGGATGTTTTTCTGCAATAACTGAACCTTCTAGAAAATGTCCAGGGCACAATTTGAACATTTGAGGCTAGACCTGTTTCAAATACTGAATAAGTGCCAAAAAGGTGCCTACACTGACCAGATGACTACTGGAGGGATGAAGGCATGACTTCCCCACACACACACACACACATATATACTCCCCCAGTGGTCACTGACCTCTTCCCTTCCCTCCCAAAAATGTGAATGAAGCAGTATATACCTTCCTGTATGATAGCTTCAGATGTTATGGCCAGTCTTATAAGAACTTAAGAATAGCCTTACTGAGTCAGACCAAAAGTCCATCAAGCCCAGTAGCCTGTTCTCATGGTGGCCAATCCAGGTCACTAGTACCTGGCAAAATCCCAAAGAGTAGCAACATTCCAGCATCGCAAAGAAGAGCAAGATTCCGGAACCCCAATGAGAGCAACATTCCAGAGCTGAGATTGTGATGTCATAATGCCTCGTTCCACAGTGCCTCAGTGATGTTACGATGGCTTGATTGTCTTATACTTGGCTCATGTAAGAACATAAGAATAGCCATAGTGGGTTCATCAAGCCCAGTAGCCCATTCTCACGGTGGCCAATCCAGGTCACTAGTACCTGGCCAAAACCCAAAGAGTAGCAACATTCCATGCTACCGATCCAGGGCAAGCAGTGACTTCCCCCATGTTTTTCTCAATAACAGACTATGGACTTTTCCTTCAGGAAATTGTCCGGACCTTTCTTAAAACCAGCTACGCTATCTGCTCTTACCACAACCTCTGGCTCATAGAGTAGCCTAGTGGGCGGTGTAGTCAACCATAGAGATGGGAACTCAGGCCCATATCTCATAACTGGTACTTATGGTGGAATATGTGTGCTTTCCTAAACCCACAGAAATCCCACTATACCGACATATAGCTGACACCTGCAGGCATAAGGGCTATGGTATGGTATACATTTGGGTCCAGTAGGTTGGAGGTCTCCCCATATAGTATAAGGAAGTTATGGTGAGATGTGTACCTGGGACTTTTTATGAGAAGTTCACTGCAGTACCACCTAGGGTACCCACTGCTCTGCAGGGATGTCTTTGTGGCTTGGCTACTAAATATGCTGGCCTCATCTATATCCAATAGATTGTCTTTGTGTGATTTTCTTTTGGACGTGTTTTTTGTTTTTGTTTTTTTTTTAATGGTTCAAAAAGAGGACAAGCTCATCTGAGTAGGGTTACCAGATTTTCCAGAAAGAAAATCCGGACCCATGGACCCGCCCGGCCCCCCCCCCAACCTGTTCGCTTGTTGGGAGGTCATCTGCGCATGCGGTGCTGTGACACAAATGTCGGCACACGCAGGCACATGATGTCACCGCGTCACATCCACGCATGCGCAGATGCCGTTCTGACGTCGCTGCTATCTGGAAGCTTTTCAAAACCAGGACATACAATGGAGGCAGTGCATGGAAATATATTTCATGCATATTCATTGGGGAAATCCTGAAAACCTGACTGGATTGCGGCCCTCGTTGCCCACACCTGGTCTAGGCAATGGCGCAGTAATGGGGCGGGGAGGCAGTCCGCCAGGGTGCATTCTTGGTGCGGTCACTGGCACCCGTCCTCCTTTCCATCACTCCTGCTCCTTCCCGACCCCCCCTTGCCATGTACGTGTACCCCTTCCCTCCCCTCGTACCTCTTTCATTTTCCTGGCGCGAGCAGCATCACGAACTTGCTGATTGCATGGGTGTCGGCTCTCTCTGTCGTCACTTCCGAGTCCCGCGCCTAGGAAGTGAGGCCAGAGGGAAAGCAGACACGATGTGGGCAGCAAGTTCGTGATGCTGCTTGTGCCGGGAAAATTAACGAGCTACAGGGGAAGGGAAGAGTGGAGCATGCGGCCGGGTGGGGGGGGGGGAGGGATTGGGAAAGAGCAGTGGGATGGAGAAGATGGTGGGGGAAGGGCACCACCACCATGGCAACCACTCACCCTTGCTATGCCACTGGGTCTAGGTGCCTACTTTTTATAGAATTGCACTATTCGAGTTAGGCACTAATTATGTCTAGTAAGGCACCTACATTGGCTAAGCACGCTGAGGTAGGCATCTAAGGACAAATTCTATAAGAAGCGCCCAAAAGTTAGACACCTATATAGGCACTGTTCAGCGCGATTCAAGTAAAATTGGATGCTGTTTAGTGAATCACGCTGAGCGGCACCTATTTTGGAGGTACCCATTAAATAGGCCAGCTCAAGGCACAGCGCTTAAGCACACTTAAGAGCAGTGATTCTGTAAAAAGACGCCTAACACATAGCCACTCCCATGCCTAACATGCAGAGCGCCTATTTTTTTGAAGGCCGCCTAAATTTTTAGAGGCGCTGTATTACAGAATCACACTTTCTTGATAGGCACCTATGTTTCAATCAGTGCTGATTAAAAAGCTCAATTGAGCTTTTTATTCAATTTAGATAGGCGCCTATCTAGTTGGGCGCCTCCAAAATAGGTGCCTAACTTTAGACACTGGTTACAGAATTTGAGCCCTAATTTTTGGCAGACCTTATAGAATTTGCCCCGACGAGATCA
Source organism: Geotrypetes seraphini (assembly GCF_902459505.1). Lineage (NCBI taxonomy): Eukaryota > Metazoa > Chordata > Amphibia > Gymnophiona > Dermophiidae > Geotrypetes > Geotrypetes seraphini. The sequence goes on along the minus strand of NC_047091.1, from coordinate 143,535,959 downwards.
AATCCTGACTTTTTAATCTGTGGCTTCCACAACAGTGGGGCACTGCCCTTGGCAGACTGGAGTCAATCAAGTCAAGAACCAAGGAGGAAAGAATGTTCCGGGGCTAGGCTGGGATTACATCTAAGAAAGATCCAAAGGATCTGTTTGAAGCAGCTAAGAATGAAAGAGGGGAGAATGTCAAAACGGTATGGCACCCACTGAAAGAAAAAGCCGAATTGGGCGGTAAGGATGGAGGGAGTGGTAAAAAGTGATTAGGCTTCTGTATAGAGGGGCCCTGTTTAAGTCATCTAAACCTGAAACCAGCTCTGCAGGACAACCTCCCAATAATATTATCATTTTTTTTTAAAGAAGTGTTTTGCCTAGGTGACTTAATTATGCACTACCACTATCTGTTTACCTATTTGCTAAATGAACTGATGAAATTATAATAGATTTCAAAACCATGGCACTTTATATGCTAATAGAATCACATACTAGTCCCTTATCAAATAAATGTTTGCACACTGAAGGCATAATTTTTCTGACAAACTTCTTATTCATATTGTCAGAAATTATTTCTGTAGTAACCAAGAAGCTTTGCATTTGTAATTGGATTCCAGAGACTCATTTCTTGGCATGATTGTACATGATACATTTAAATTATGTATACACGAAGGATCTCAGAATCTTCCTTAAAATATTGCTTTGGGTTTCCTATTTAATTCATGATCTAACTCCCTTCACACTTGAGTAATTGCCAATAATTTTCTGTTTTGCAGTTTCTAGAATTCAATTATCTTATTTGAGTTTCAACAGATCCATGTAGGAATTGCATATTTAAAAATGCATTCAAAAATAATATTATATAATTACATAAATATTGAATGATTCAATCAAGAAGCTAAGTAAAAGAGGTCTGATCTAGTTTTCCTTTTACATTTAAACACAAGGATTTGATTTATTAATATTTTTTTAAAAAAGACTTGCTGGATCTGTTCTTGTTTGTAAAGGTTTTTCCACAAGTCTTCCGCCTATAGTTCTGCCAGTGGGGAGTGCTGTTTCGCTGTCACATTTTCAGGAATGAGGGATGAGCAAGCTCTGCAGGACTCCAGGGAAGCTACCTGTCCTTAGTGATTGAAAACACAAGATTGAAGCACTGTTCCCCATTGACAGTTGGAGGACTCCCACTCAAAGGGAACAGTACTGTGAACCATCCCTTTCCATTTATGGGCTAAGCTAATTTATTACGTATAGAAGAGCTAATGTATCACATATAAGGAAACAGTTACCTGCATGAATGACACAAATGGTGCTGAAATTTAGGTGACCTGTTGTAGAATGAATGGATATATGCAGTTGGAGGACTCCCGCTCAGCTTAGAAGGAACAGTGGTTCACATAGGAGTGGCATGGCCATGACATATGAGTGGCTGACATGTACACAAGATACATAATACTGTTAAGTTATGCATGTAAATGCTACATTTAGGCTTGTCTATTTATGGCAACCATAGACCTGACACCAATACAGGTTTACGCTATTATCCTATAAGAAGAGTTGCATGCATAAGTGTTCTTATAAAATAGGCTCCTTACCCACCCAAACTGAGCACCTAAATGTTGGTGCCCTGTTAAAAAATTGCCTCTAGAATGGGTGAGACCAACTTTATAAAGCTTACCCCTTACTTTTGCAGTTAAACAAGTTTTAGGGCTCTTCTACTGAAGCACATTAAGTGCTTAAAAGCCCTGATTCTATAAATGGTGCCTAATTTGTTAGTGCAATTGTCAATCATCTGCTAGGTGCCGTTTATAGAATCACACCTAGCCTTGTTGTTCCCTTTGCAATTGCTAATAAAGACAATATTAAAAATAAAAAAAAAATCACACCTAGCAGTACCTAAGTTAGCTACGCAAATGACTTCACGATCATTATCCCATTCACTAACTCTCTCTCGGAAGTCACTCCCAAAGCAATAGAAGTACTAAATTTGATGGAGCAATGGATGACAAAATTCAGACTGAAACTTAACTCTGAAAAAACAAAATTTTTTGTTGCTTCACCACACCCGCTTGATATGAAATTCTTGTCCTAGCCAGACACTCTCCCGCGAACATTACTTCCACACCTTACCCTGAATTTCTTCCTCACACTAGGTATCCACATTCCCTGTCTGCTAAAATTCCCTCTTCATAATTGTATCCTGATACTCGCTGGTGTCCGACTATTTTCAATGTAAAATATTTTAATTTCTTATAATTCAACCTATGTATAATTTTCCTTTCAATCACCTTGCATTCATCTACTGTAATTCGCTGATTGTACAGCTCTTTTTCTTTGTGAACTGCCTAGAAGTCGCAAGATTATGGCGGTATAGAAAAATAAAGTTATTATTATTATTATTATTATTAAGTGGTCTTAGGTATCGGTAGGCATTGAAACCTTAAGCACACTCCCATTTAGGCCAAAATCCTCCCAGAATCTGTCCCTAACCACGCTTGCTTTCTGGTAGGCGCCTTTTGTATTTCGCCTAGAAACCTTGGAATAGGCGATTATATCAAATTTTAATAAACTTGAAACTTGAATAGATGCCTACTTCGAAGTGGTAGGCGCCTACTAAGTTAGACTCTCTTTTCTCAGCATGTTTTTGAACACGGACCTGTTTATTCTAAATAACTACATGATCAGGCTTCATACCCACTCAGCTCTTTCTCCATCTCTAGCGGAGGCCAAGGAAAAAAAACCTACCAGACACAAAAGTATAGTTTAAACATGCAAGGTCTTGGGAGTTCTTGGCGTCCTACTAACTAGTAGGGAACCAACCAAGAATCTCCCCGAATTACAAGTGACAGGCCATTTTATTGGGCTTTATGACATCATCAATTAATTCATTATTAAACATATATAGTTGGTACATCTTCCAATTAAAATTGCAATTTTTTTCTTTAAGGTCCAGTGATAGATTGCATAATCCAGCAATGATCTATTGGTTAGTTTCAAGTCACATGGTTTTCTTTCATTAGTAATTTTTCCTAGCAACTATTATTACTTAATTATCACATGCTATTGGTTTCACCCCCGTCAGCAAAAGAGGGGGTAACAACATGTTCACTTAGGACACAATGACCTACTAGGACTCATCTATTTCCCAGTCTTATAGGAAAAAGCAGCTGTGACACACATTTTAAAACGGTAACATTTGCTAACCAAGCAATATTATTTTTACTGTAACTCTGAAGAGAGACTGAACAAATTGCAGCTCTACACTCTCGAGGAACATAGGGAGAGGGGAGACATGATCGAAACATTTAAGTACCTCACGGAACGTGTCGAAGTGGAAGATGATATTTTCTTTCTCAAGGGACCCTCGGCCACAAGAGGGCACCCGCTCAAACTCAGGGGCGGAAAATTTCATGGCGACACCAGAAAGTATTTCTTCACAGAGAGAGTGGTTGATCATTGGAACAAGCTTCCAGTGCAAGTGATCGAGGCAGACAGCATGCCAGACTTTAAGAATAAATGGGATACCCATGTTGGATCCCTACGAGGGTCAAGATAAGAAAATTGGGTCATTAGGGCATAGACAGGGGGTGGGTAAGCAGAGTGGGCAGACTTGATGGTCTGTAGCCCTTTTCTGCCATCATCTTCTATGTTTCTATCCTTCAGCTTCATCTTTTTATTTATATATATTAGTGCCTTTTCAGGTTCCCAGGGAAGGGGTGTCTCACATATATTGGGTTATTGCCCCTCCCCCCTATATCCTGCTTAATACAATTATCGCCATCAGACCCTTATGGAGAATTATGCCATATATCAACCTGCAGCAAAATCATTGTCCAAGAACAGCAGCACTTCTGGAACTTAGATAAAGAAATAAGAAATTAGACACTTTCCTCTTTAGATTTGTCTACAAACAGTCCTTTCTTACTCATACCTACGCTGTGCACTGGGCCTCCTCAGGCATCTACAAAACAAATATAACAAAAAAGAAAAAGCCACTGAAAGGCTTAAATCACGCAGCACAAATAAAGAAGAGAAAGGAAGCCCCAGAAGGGCAGCAGATAGGGCTGAAAAGAAAGAGTTCTTTGTTGCTGTAGGTCAATTCAGCGCATCAACCGATACACCCTCCTGGATAAAGCATGTTTCCCATTCTGTGTAAACCCAGCAATATATAAGAAAGTCAGCTAGGAATTAATATGAGAACTCATTTATTTCACAAGTTTAAAATAGTTATCTCACTTACCCCCTCCCCCCTTTTACAAAACCGCAGAAGTGTTTCTTAGCATAGGCTGGCACGCTGAATGCTCTGCGCTGCTCCCGACGCTCATAGGAACTCTATGAGCGTCGAGAGCAGCGCAGAGCATTCAGTGTGCTGGCGCGTGCTAAAAAAACGCTTTTGCGGTTTTGCTAAAAGGAGGGGAGGGGGCTTAATTGGATATCAGAGAATGCTGTCCTAAATCTATACTATACTATGCCATGTAATATCTTCTACGAATGCCGCAAATTCATCTAAGCTATGTCTGCCAAAAATGTCTTTCATTAATTTTATCCTTCTATACTGTGAATGTACTTTTGTAACCCGTTCTGGGCTCCTTTGGGAGGACGGGCTAAATAAATAAATATTCACAGAGGAGATGAGACTTCTAGAAAGGGATGTTGTCAATTAAATGTGACTCCGTTCTAGTGGTTTGTTAGTATGCTCAGTTCTTGTAACACATTCCATCTCAATATGTGGAGCTAAGTCAATAGCAAATCATTATAACATGCATTTCACATAGGTTTTTAATACTGATCCCGGAATAATAATTCTGGACTTAATGGAAAAACAAAGCTGCCTGTCCAAAATATTTTTTGTTTGTGTTTTTTCACATAAAACAAATTCAAAGAAATTTGAAGAGAGAGAACAGAAAAGCAGCATAATGGTTAGAGCACTGGGATGACAACCAGGGAAGCCTGGTTTAAAACCTGCAACTGCTTCTTGTGATCTTGAGGAAGTCACTTAACAGTCCTGCAAGGGACTAGGTAGTACGAGGCAGAGGTTACTTAAGACCACTCCCTCACAGACTGAAATGGAGCAGCCTTAAGGCACGGAATAGTTTGCGGCAAATGTTAGGGAATGAATGTGAGAAATGGTGACAATATAATAGAGGTATAGTGAAGCCAATAGGTAGTGAAACCAGTGAATATGACTTAGCCTGAAACATGTGGAGACTGGTAAAATGACCTTCTTTTGTGCAGGAGATAAAATATGGAATTCCATTGTGGGCCAAATACGAAAATGCCGTGAAAAGGGTAGTTTTAGAAAATTACTCAAGACGCAATTATTTGTAGACGCCTTTTTCTAGCCAATATTTTTTTTTTTTTTAGTGTTGTTGATTGTAGAATCATTCATGACTCTTTGTATAAGTCTTTGGTGTTACTTTGTGGCTATGTTCTCGGAGGATGATTTATTTGTTTGTCTAATTATGTCTCTTACAATTTTATGCATGTCAATTATGTAAACTGTTTAGTTTTAAACGGCATTGTAATTTTACAAATAAAAATAAAATACTTCCACTGTGCTCCTTTTGTTATTTTGGGCTGCAACCCTTTCACTGCTGAATTGTTGGGTTCCCCTTTTTGTTTGAGGGAAGCTGGATTACCCACAATAGAACAGTGCTGACATCCTCTCATCCTTCTAACATTCCCTTCTCAAATAGCACCAAACGCCTCAGGTCCAACCATGCAACAGACAAAAAAGGAGAATATGGAGCCACTAGTCTTTAAGCCCGTTGCATTAACAGGTGCTAGAATAGATGTGTCTGTCTGTCTTTCTTTCCTTCTCTCTCTCTCTCCTTGGCCACTTTCTGTCTGTTTGTCTGACTTTCTTTCTGTCTCTCTCTTTCCCCGGCTGTCCACCACCACCCCTTGCCTGCTCCTCCTGTCCAGCAATAGCCCTTCTCCCTTCATTTTACCTCCCCCCTGTCCATCAGCAATCCTTCACTGCTCCCTGTCCAGCAGTAGGCTTTCTCCCTTCCTTTTACCTCCTCCTCTGTCCAGCAGCAGCCCTTCTCCCTTCATTTTACCTCCCCACTGTCCAGCAGCACCTCTTACCTGATCCCCCTGTCCAGCAGTAGGCCTTCTCCTTTCCCTGCTCCCCCTGTCCATCATCCGCTAGCCCAGGCAGCCTCGGGGCTTTTGCTAGGCCAGCCCACCTCGCATTATCGAAGTGGGCTGGCCTAGCAAATGCCCCCCGGCTGCTGCGTTTGCTGGTCCAGGGGTGAGAAGAGGCATCCCGGCAGCAGCAGCACAGGAGTCAAACCTCCACCACCACTCATATCACTGCACGCGCCGCAAGCCACCCCATGTGCCTGAAATTGAATTCAGCACGGAGGCACACATCACGCCGTCAGGGAACACAGAGTTGTAAGTGCACATACGCGTGCTTAGAGTTTTATTATAGAGGATGATGCCTGTCCATAGGAACCAACTTTTCAAAATTATTGGGCGTGATAAACTCAACAGAAATGACCTTTCCCTGAACACAGTCAAGGGATTTGTTCAATTACTGGAGATGTTCAAGCATCCATAGCACTTGCTCCCACTTGCCCAACAGACAACCATCTTTACAAATTATGTATTACCCACTCCCACATGAACTGAAGCTGACACACTACATTGTACCGACATATTTGGTAGCTCAACCCCCTCCCCATTTTCTTGCATACTGGAGCTTAACCTCTCCAATAAACTTAATGAGTCCACTATTCAAACGAGTCACAGCATGCCCAGTGAGCCAGGCAGGAAGTACCTTCAGTGGGTACAAGAGTTTGAAAAATAAGACCATTTAAAATAAAGCACAAAACTCCCATCAGGGCTAGGGGGGAGTTCTTTCCAGAGATACATCTGTCTGAGGCAGGGTGGAGCGACTAGTGAAGAATTGCTACAAATGGGGGGGGGGGGGCTACTGGGGTCAGAGGAAGGAGCAAGATGGAAGAAGAAACAGGAAAAGGGGGACCAATAGCAGTGAAAAAGGGAGGGACAGCAAGGCAAGTGACGGACCTTTTTAAAAAAAGGAGGACATCACCTGGTGTGGCCACCCAAGGAGTCACTAGATGAACTAGGTGGGAGACATGTATCAGGAATAGATTAAGATTGTGTCACTCTAAAGTGAAGGCTACCCCATTGATGGTAACAAGAAACCCCTCTTGGATGGAGAGGTATATCTGAGAAGTGACCAATGGTGCCTGCTCGCTTAAACAACGAAAGGGGGTCCAGGGAGAGTCAACGGGGCCTGAAAAGCTTGGATGGTGACTCGGGCCGGTTGGTAGTAGAGCATAGTTTGAACGGCAGTGCCTACTCATATGTAATCAGCTACACACTCAAGGAATGATTAATGTTAAGGGCAGTGGCCCCATTTCCACTCCCTTCCCCCCCCCCTCCCAATTTGGTGTGATAGGGTGGCCCTAGGTCTAGATCAGGACAGCTTCTAGATACCATAGGTATTTAGGATGATAGATGAGTAGTCATTGTTATAGCTAATTCATTGATGTCTAAGTAGGATTAAGTTCAATGTTTGTAATGACTGCATTGCTATATGTTATAACCATGCTGCGGCCTAGAATGATAAAATTCTCTTAGTGGAAATTATTACAGACTGTTGCTGGATTTTGGTGGGGGAGACCCGGCTGAGGCCTCCCCAATTTGTGAGTATTTTATCAATTGTGACACTCATATTCAATGAATCTATAAGTGTTCCATAGGTCTCAAAATCCAGACTCAGAAGTACTTCAACTTTTCATTCTCCCATCATAACAGAAAATCTTCCTTCCTCCTTGGATAGCGCAAGGTCCATGATCAGAAAAAAAAATTAAAAGTGCATGCCAGTCTGGATCATGAAAAATCAGAATCTAAAGTAGACCCTTAAGAACACATCTGCTTTCATGTCTGCCCACACCACCAACCTTGCAAAAGAGAAGCAAAGTACACCCATTACAGTTAAATGCATGCCTGCTTTTTACATAATGTATTACAATCTCAGATTTATAGCAGAGCAATTTTCCCAAACTAAATGCACTCAAGAGGTGATGAATTTTTCTTCCTGCCATCCTTATGGGAGATTCTTAATGTATCATCATATTTGGTTCCAGCTTGCTATAAGAAACCCGTCATTTCGGTATTAAGTATTTCTTTTCTAATCTAGCGGGATGGTAATAGATGTGGGTTCAGTTAAGTCATTTATTGGCATTTCAGAAAACAGCAGCTTTTCTTGAAATAAGCCTCTTGAACTGATCGCAGTTATAAATTTCCACTCTCTGCAGCGTTCTTTTGTCTTCTCATGTAGGTAGCAGAGAATGATTAATATAGCATAAGCCTGTCAGATTAGTTAAGAGTTGGAGTTCTAATTGGTTCATGAGCAGTTTACATTCCACCAGATGTGATCCGCTGTGTTAAAGAAGGTGGCGGTTCATTCTTCAAAATGTTAAAACAAAGACAATTGTAATTTAAGTGAAGAAATTTTATATTAATCCCACTTTCACAAAAAAATAAATAGCTGCTTCAGAGTGACTGGAGCAAATTTAAGAGAGCTTGTAATCTACATGAAAGCAGTACTGGGGCGGACCTTGTTTGTCATTATACTATGAGAAAGAGGTCATGACCTTCAACTGCAAACCGCCAAACGACATTCCTATTCCCACTTCATACCAAGCCACTGGAATCAACTGCCCCCACAGATCGGATCTGTTGAAGAATTCCAAACTTTAGGAAAGCAATAAAAACATACCTCTTCACCTAATTCCCATGCCCATGACCGAATGATTACAAAGAAATGTATATTGGTACTAGATCATTGGTATGTGTCAAGTTAGGATAAAAACTTGTATTGAGAATCCTTGCACTGTAACTATGGCAACCTGCAACCTCTAAACTGTATATTATGCATATTGGTATTAGATCCCTAGTATGAGTCGAGTTAGGATAAAAACTTGTATAAAAAAATCTTGTACTGTAGCTATGGCAAGTTGTAACTTGTATGTTTAACCTGTAACCCATTCTGAGCTCTTTGGGGAGAACGGGATAGAAAACGAATTGAATAAATAAATATTGGATCAAGGTCTCCAGGTTTTCCAGCACTGTGTTTTAAACAAGTAGCTTACATGCAGTTCGGGCATGTGCATTTGTCTTTTATCTAACAGAGGACTGGTAGTTAGCTGATGACCTACAGTAAGAGCAGAATGGGAGGAAGTATGGGGGTCCCAGATGGGACACATCTTTTAATACAGTGGTGCCTCGCACAGCGAACGCCTCGCACAGCGAACGCTGCGCACAACGAACTTTATGTCTTGATTCGTACAACGGACTTCGTTTCACACAACGAAGTCCGGGGTTCCTGCGGGGTTGGATCGCAGCGGGGTTGGTCGAGCCGCGAGGGTAGTCTCCTTCTCCTTACCTGCCCTGTCGCAGCACACAGCCGAACGGAAATCTTCCCGATGTCAGCGCTGACGTCGGAGGGAGGGCTTAAGCAAAGCCCTCCCTTCCTCCGACGTCAGCGCTGACATCAGGAAGACTTCCGTTCGGCTGTGTGCGGCTGCGGCAGGGCAGGTAGGAAGAAGGCAATGGCGAACGAAAGAGGGGGGAGGGGGCGGTCCGCCCCGAAGAATGTGCACAGCTGGTCAGGTCCCCCGATCGACCGACAACAGGCCCGGCCGACAAACCTCCCTGCCCTGTAGCCGCGAATCTAAATTACCTCTTACAGCAGCTTCAATAATCCAGCTGCTGTAAGAAGGTAATTTAGATTCGCGGCTACAGGACAGGGAGATTTGTCCGACCGGGCCTGTTCTGTTGTCGGTCGGGTGCAAAAGCGCCACAAAGGTGGAGGCAGGGAGGGAGGAAAGGTGGAGTGGAGAAGAAAAGACGCTTAAGGGGGGAGAAGGCCGCTGAAAGCACATGTTGGAGCAGGGGATGAGAGGGAGGGAGAGAAGGGGAAATATTGGACAAGGGCAGAAGGGATGCTAAATCATAGGGTGACAGGCAGAGAGAACAACAGGAAAAAGAGTGGAAGCAATCTTGAACCCTGAGGGTGAGGGCAGAGAGAGGTGGTGAGATGATTGATCATGGGGAGAGGGACAAAAGGGAATAGAGATGGGATAGGAAGATAGTGGAAGTAAAAGGACAGGGAGATGTATGTTTTTAGATGTATCTAAATAAAAATAATAACAAAAAATTTATCTTTTTTATGTCATCTTAGCATATTTTATGCTGCAGAACGAATTATTTTTTTTTACATGTATTCCTATGGGAAAACGCGTTTCACATAACGAACGTTTCACATAACAAACTTGCTCCTGGAACCAATTAAGTTCGTTGTGTGAGGCACCACTGTATATGGATACACTATACTCATGCACTATTCAGTATTGTGATTATTTGGGCATCAACAGTATTGCATTTCCTACAACCATGGCTAACAGGATCCAGCTCTGGGGGTGCTGTGGGTACTTGAGCACCCCCAATATTGAACAGATGACTGTGTCCAGGGAAAGGTTATTTCTGTTGGGTTCGGCACAGCGAATAATTTTGGAAAATTGGCTGCTATGATGGCTAACAAATACCCTCTTTGGAAAATAGACTTAAATCAGAAGTGACCAGCTAGCAAGACAGCCAAGTAGTTAATGCTAAGGGTTGAGAGACATGAAGTAATCCTACTACTTTTGTGAACAGCAAGACACTTAAATTCTCTGTGCTTTGTCAAAACATATCTGGGAATGGTATGAGTCCTACATAAATAGGACTACTAGTTTGGGGCATTTATAAATAGGAATTGTAGATATATATTTTCCAGCTAATGAAGATTATTTTCAGTGTACCAAATGCCATTGCTGGATGAAAGCAGATGAATCTAGTACATACATTATATTTCTACAGCTGAGACATTATCAGCATGGAAAAGAGACAAAACCAGAGTGGATGATGCAAGGAATGCAAGAGGAGGACTGAGAGAGAGTGCCAAGTGATGTGTTCCCAGTGTTTATCCAATAAACACCTTTTTTTTTGCATCAGGTTTTCTTTTTTGTGGTGTTTGTCGATAAAACCTCTAAAATCAGAAGTTGTGTATATATACGAGGGGCCACTGAAGAGTTTTCAGCCCAACTAACAAAGAACATAAGAACATATGAACTGCCATCTCCGGATCAGACCCATGGTCCATCGAGTCCGGCGATCCGCACACGCGGAGGCCCAGTCAGGTATACACCTGATGTAGTTTTAGTCACCCATATCCCTCTATGCCTCTCATAAGGAGATGTGCATCTAATTTGCCTTTGAATCCCAGCACAGTGGATTCTTTAATAACCTCCTTTGGGAGAGCATTCCAGGCGTCTACCACTCGCTGCGTAAAACAGAACTTCCTGACATTTGTCCTGGACTTGTCCCCCCTTAGCTTCAAACCATGTCCTCTTGTCCGTGTCGCGTTGGACAATGTAAATAATTTATTTTCCTGCTCTATTTTATCGATGCCTTTCAGCATTTTGAACGTCTCGATCATGTCCCCTCGCAGCCTTCTCTTCTCAAGGGAGAACAGTCCCAGTTTCTTGAGTCGTTCCTCATATTCCAAGTTCTCCATACCTCTTATTAACTTCGTTGCTCGTCTCTGCACCCTCTCCAACAGTTTTATATCCTTCTTTAGGTTGGGAGACCAATGTTGGACACAGTATTCCAAGTGTGGTCTGACCATTGCTCTATATTTTTTTATAATTTGTTATTTATTAGTTTTACATCTTTACAAGAAAATACATCTTGCTTAGGAAAATACAGCAGGAATAATTGTTCAAATGTTCAAAATCACATTTTACAATAATAAAAGAAAAAGAAATACGGATATGCTTTCTTAGACCACAAAAAGCTATGAAGGGGGGGTTTAAGCAAGTAATTGAGAAGCTAATCAATCATAACAAAGAATCAAAAGTACCATGAAAGGCCTAACATAACACTCTGCATTCTCAATTCCATTAATCACCTAAACACCTAAACACCTACAGCGATTTTCTTCAGTTCCAAAAAAGATCTTAACTGCTCTGGTTGAAAGAAGACATACTTAACTTGAGTATATTTCACAATGCATTTACAGGGATATGCGAGCAAAAAGGACGCACCCAAAGCCCTGGTATCTTGTCGCATTGCTAAGAAAAGTTTCCTCTTTTCCTGGGTAGCCTTAGTTACATCCAGGAACACCCATATCTTTTTACCGTAGAACAATTCTCTAGAAACACGAAAGTAAAGTTTCATAAAAGAGTCAATGTCCTGTTGGAAAATAAATGAAGCCAGAAGTGTCATTCTCTGAGTCATATCTGTAATAGATTCCTCTAATATGGCTGAAATATTATTTAAGTCCAATTGTGGAGTCTGTTCTCCAACCCCCATTGCTTCCCGGTTTTTTGGTGAAGAAGGTAAATAATAGACTTTGTTTAAAGGAGGAATATTGTCCGTGGAATACTTTAAAATTTCTACTAAATATTTCTTAAACATATCATAGGCTAATATCCCAGGTACTTTGGGGAAGTTCAAAATCCTAACATTCAGCCTTCTATTAAAGTTTTCTATATTATCAAGTTTACGGTGTAAAGTAGCTGAATCTTTAATTGCAGCATTTTTAAAGTCCACAAGGGATTTCACTTCTGATTTTACTTCCGTGAAAATATTTTTAGCTTCAATATTTGACTGTTCCAGTGACCATTGCTCTATAAAGCGGCATTATGACTTTCTCCGATCTACTCGTGATTCCTTTCTTTATCATGCCTAACATTCTGTTTGCTTTCTTTGCCGCTGCCGCACATTGTGCCGACGGCTTCAGGGTCCTATCTATCAGTACACCCAGGTCCTTTTCTTGTTCGCTCTTACCTAGAGTTGCGCCTTACATTCTACACTCGTATTCCTTATTCTTACTACCTAAATGCATTACTTTGCATTTCTCCACGTTGAACTTCATCTGCCATTGCTCTGCCCATTTCTCTAACTGATACAAGTGGCTCTGGAGTTCCTTGCTATCCTCCTGCGATCTGATTGCCCGGCATAGCTTTGTGTCGTCTGCAAACTTAATGATCTCACTGGATATTCCGTCTTCCAGGTCATTGATATAAATATTAAATAGGATCAGCCCAAGCACTGAGCCCTGAGGCACACCACTAGTCACTTTCTCCCAGTCTGAGAACTTCCCATTTATGCCCACTCTCTGCTTTCTGCTTTCCAACCATTTGCCTATCCACCTTTGTATATCTCCCTCTATTCCATGGCTTTGTAGTTTCCTGAGAAGCCTTTCATGTGGAACTTTGTCGAATGCTTTCTGGAAGTCCAAATATATTATGTCCACCGGCATTCCACTATCAATTTGCTTGTTCACGGTCTCGAAAAATTGAAGTAAATTCGTTAAACATGATTTCCCTTTCCTGAACCCATGTTGACTGGGTTTCATCAAGTCGTGTGTATCTAGGTGCCGGACTATGCTATCCTTGATCAGTGCTTCAACCATCTTTCCAGGGACAGACGTAAGACTCACAGGTCTGTAGTTGCCCGGTTCCCTCTCGATCCTTTTTTGAAAATTGGCGTGACATTCGCTATCTTTCAGTCCTCTGGTATCTGTCCAGTTCTGATTGTCAGATTGGCAAGTTTTTGCAATAGCTCTCCGATTTCAACCTTCAATTCCTTTAAAACTCTCGGGTGAATTCCATCCGGTCCAGGGGATTTGTCACTTTTAAGTTTGTCGATCTGGTAGTATATCTGATCCAACTCCACTTCAACTGTGGTGAGGCTGTCTTCTATTACTCCACTAAACACTTTCACTGCTTCTGGTATTTTAGCGGTATCCTCCTCCGTAAAGACGGACGCAAAGAAGGAATTTAGTTTGTCAGCAATTTGTTTATCTTCCTTGATGTACCCTTTTCTTCCCTGGTCGTCAAGGGGTCCCACCGCCTCTTTTGCGGGTTTTTTCCCTTTCACGTATCTAAAGAAGGGTTTGAAGTTTTTGGCTTCTTGTGCTATTTTTTCCTCATAGTCCTTTTTGGCATCCCTCACCGCCTTGTGACATTTCTTTTGATAATCTTTCTGTATTTTCCATGCTTCGGTTGTTTTCATGTGTTTCCATTTTTTGAAAGAGTCCTTCTTTTCTTTTATGGCTACCCTCACCTGTCTGGTAAGCCATGCCGGTTCTCCCTTACCTTTTGTTCTCCCCTCTTTGGAGATCCTTGGAATGTGGAGATTTTGTGCTTCTGTGATAGTATTTTTCAGTAGGGACCATGCCTGGTCTACCGTTTCAAGTTTGTCCACCTTTTTCTTGAGTCGTTATTTCACCATGGCTCTCATGCGATCGTATTTGCCCTTTTTAAAGTTAAAGGTTTTGGTTAAGGTTTTGGCACGTTTTCTATTCCCGATGTCAAGCTTAAAGTTGATCACATTGTGATCGCTCGTCCCCAGCGGTACCGTAACTTCTACTTCTTTTGTCGGTCCCGTGAGGCCATTTAGTACCAAGTCCAGGGTGGCGTTGCCTCTTGTCGGCTCTTTTACCATTTGTTCCAGGAAGCAATCCCCTAGCACCTCCAGGAACTTGGCCTCCTTGCCGCAGTTGGAGGTTCCTAGTTTCCAGTCTATCCTCGGGAAATTGAAGTCTCCCAATATTATTACATTGCCCGTCTTGCATTCTTGTTTGATTTCCTCTATCATTTCTGAGTCAGTTTCCTCCGCCTGTCCTGGAGGACGATAGTAAAGACCAATTTTCGTGTCTGCGCTGTTTTGGCCAGGAATCTTGACCCAGAGGGACTCTAGCTTCTCTTTCGTTTCCGTCGTAGCCACTTCAACAGATTCTATTCCTTCCTGAACATATAGGGCAATACTTCCACCTTTCTGCCCTACTCGATCTCTTCTATATAGTTTGTATCCCTGTAGTACGGTGTCCCATTTGTTTTCTTCATTCCACCATGTTTCTGTTATGCCAATGATTTTCAACTTATCATGTCTTGCTATTGTCTCTAGTTCCCCCATTTTGTTTCCTAGACTTCTAGCATTCGTATACATACATTTGAGTTCTCTTCGTGTTACCTTTTTGGACTTTCTACTCTTTGCTGTCCCTACTGTTTCTTTCACGTTATCCCTTACTGCTCCAGTGTTGTCTCCCTTGTTTGCTGTGCGGTCATCCTCTCCTGTGTCTGAGTTGTCCCTTCCTGCCTTGTCTTCCTTATTTGCTGTCAGGTCGTCCCCTCCTGTGTATGAGTAGTAGCCCATGGCTCCTTCATCGGGGCATCCTGTCGTCCGTGCCATCGACTGGTGGTCGACTGTCGGCTTTCCCCTATTTGTTAGTTTAAAGCCTTCTCGATGGCCTTCTTCATGTTGCCTGCCAAAACTCTTGCTCCTTCCTTGTTGAGGTGTAGTCCATCATTTCTGTAGTACTTGCTTTTTCCCCAGAACGCCGTCCAGTTGCGCACAAAGTCAAAGCCTTCTTCTTCGCACCATCGTCTCATCCAGGCGTTAATATCTTGCAATTCCCCTTGTCTCTTTCCATCCGCTCTTGGTACTGGGAGGATCTCGGAGAAGGCAGTCTCCATCAAGGGCTACTCATTTAGTCCAGCGATTTCCACTTTTTTGAGTGCTTGAGTGATAATGCTATTACAAACAGCAGGTCAAGTTGACTAGAATTTTAAGGCCTCCTATTAGGAACTAGATCCAGGGCATATGAAATGAGGTCATCCCTACAGTAACACACATTAGCCATATTTGTTCATGCTAATACATTATACACATTAGAACTCTAGTTGTAAGTTTCTACCTGAAGCAAAGAACGGTTAAGTGACTTGCCCAAGGTCCCAAAGAATATCAGTAGGATTTTAACCCTGGCTTCCTTGCTGTAACCAGTAGGCCACACCTCCATAGATGTTTTATACTAATCACCCCATGGGCTGTATCAGACAGAACTTTGCCCCATGCTCTGCCAATAGAAGGAACTGTTAATTGAATAACAGCCCACATTTATCTTGTTTATCTTTATTCTGATTTTTCTCTACCACCTTTCACTTAGGATATCAGGATATATATCTATATACAGGTTAAACATATCATATTTGTATATACATATATGTAAAACCATTGTCATCAGGGGTAGAAATAACTGGAAGTTTTGCATCAAGTAAGCTTATTTTTGCATTGTTGTACCTTACTGAAGTATGTAGAATTTTAATTTATTTTTATGCTAACTGTAGTGTATGACTTTTTCTTTTTGACCTAATATGGATTGCTCTTCATTTTGAGCATTGTGTGTTAAGAGAGAATTCATTTTTTTTAAAGAATAAATTGAGGAAAGATGCAGATGGTGTTAGCAGCTTTTTAAAAGCCTTCTAAGAACCAAGTGGCAGCACAAGATGCAGGATTTAAGAACTGGATTCAAATGACCTAATTCATTTCTCATCATTGTTAAATCAAATTATTTGAGAACTGTGCAAGTCTTTTGTCCCTGGAAAATAGACAGAAAGGTTAGCAAGAGATCATACTTCATTAATTCTATGATTTGATTTTTTTTTACTAAGTGGCATCTCACTAGAGTGGCACTTTACAATTATTAGTAAATCGATGTGGGCACAATGTCTTATACAGGAAACACTGTTCCAAAAATCCATTGTAAAATATTATCCTAAAGTAATTTTGCTTAACTAAGGCCTTTTTACAAAGATCTTTTCACATTTGATATATATGAGGGTCAATTGAAAAGTTTTTTTGGGGGGGGCTGAAATTTATTTTTCAACATACCCCCTCTTTTACTAAGGTGCATTAACCAATTAGCACGCGCAAACTGATTTAGCGCACGCTAATTGATTAACGTGTGCAAAATGCTAACATGTCCATTATATTCTATGGACGCGTTACTGTTTAGCATGCGCTAAATCGATTAGCACACCTTAGTAAGAAGGGAATAGTCTTCTTTTAACTCAATACATTTGCTCTAACATTTTTCCAGACCTTTCATGCCTTCAGTAAAATACGAAATGTCTTAAAATGAAAAAATAACTATTTATAGTATATATGTACATGGAATCTGAAGAAAATTTCTTCCCAGACAGCCATGTCTATGTTATGTTCCAGTCCTCTTTGGTCACTTTGGGACGGTACTGGAGGGGGGGCTCTGTATTCATCTGCCAAGTGGGAGGAGCAGATGAGAGGAAAAAGTATGGATTTCTGCAACACCCAGATCACGTGTTGGAATGAAAGACCTGTTGTAATGACTCCTTCATGGATTAACAGAAAGAAGATTACCAAAGGTAAGAACCTAATCTTCCATTTCCTTTTGCACTAAATTTTTCCATTATTTTATTTATTTAAGAACTAATACCCCACTTAAGATCTAAATGGTTCACAAGGTACATACATAATTTAGAAACAATACAACAGATGTTAATAAATATTAAAATCTCTCCAATAATATTATTAAAAATGAATGACTTTCAAGAAACGGCCTCTATACATGTCATCTTTAACACTTTTTTAAATCTCTGAATATCAGAGAGCATCCTAAGTGACCCTTTCAGATTACTCCATAATAGTACACCTGCCACTGAGATTACTGAAGCCCCCATAGACTATAATGGACGCATTAGCGTTTAGCGCATGCTAATATTTAGCACATGCTAAAACAGCTAGCATGCCTTAGTAAAAGGACCTCTTAATATTGGCAGTAAATTTTCAGTTGTAATCAATAAAATTTCACACAAATATCTATGAACCATCTCAACAGCTGAAATTACTGGGGACCTGGGAAAATTTAACATTCTCAAATTATTTATCCTTTGAAAATTTTCCACATACTCCAACTTTTTTGACTAGCAGATTTTTCCTTAATAATATCTAATTGCAAATCCTTAACTTGATTAATCTGCTGCTCATGTTTTTGAATACTTTCACCATATTCTTTCAGGACTTCACCTTGGAGATTCATCTTAGAGTAGATATTACCATAGTCATTTCTCAAAACTGTCACAACTTTGGAGTCCATAGTCTTCCAAATAGCTTTTATATTAACGATGGCAGGTTTCACCAACTCTCTATATTGTAGAGTCTTTTCTCTGGGGTCTCTTTTTTCTTCAGTCTCCAAGCTAGAGATTGTTGTTAGATCTTCATCTTGGTTCTCCATAAAACAGGGTCCCCAGATGCTCCTCCAGGGCTAAACGTTTCCGTTTCTTATTCAGGAGACCCGGTTGCTGCCTGCAGCATGGGACTCACAACTCCAGGCTGGAGGGAAACCTGTCAGTCAGAGCTTAATGAAGCCCTATCAATACTAAGATCATCTGCCTTTACCGGTGTCACTCCTGTAGCCGGATATGTCTTCTGTGTACTGCGGGGAGTCAATCCCTGAAGAGTCATCTGAACAAGCTGCCGGGGAGTTGTGGCTGCTGGAGGACCAACTCGCAACAATCCTTTTTGCTTTCCCATTACAAGAATAGGTCAGGTAAGTGGCAGCGTTCTATCGGCTCAACTTGGGAAGAGAGCTCCTCGCATATGTCCGTCCCTGACACTATTTTGCCCTCCTCAGATATTGTACATTTATATATTTAAAAATGTATAATTCACTATATCTTACATAACAGGTGAGTTATGAAAACATGTGCCAGATTGAGACCAGTACATGAGCTCTTTTCTCAGCATTTCACAGCAACAAGAGACATCGACACTGATACTTAAATCTACAGCAGCAGCTTCTTAGTACATGTTTCTCTTCTTCATGAGGATAGGATTTGGCATACTGATTTTCTGTGTTTACAATAAAAGCAGTTTACATATAGGTACTTATTTTTACCTGGGGCAGTGGAGGGTTAAGTGATTTGCCCACAGTCACAAGGAACTGCAGTGGGAATTGAAACCAGTTGCCCTGGTTATCAGGTCACTGCACTAACTATTAAGCTACTTCTCCGCTCTTAGTTACAGTGTCAACCTTGGAATGTGAAAATTAAGAGGCAGCATGAAAGGATTGGCAGTTCGGCACTGCTATGGGCAGCACATATATTACACACAGCCCATCCTCTTCTTCCTCTGAGCCTCCTCCTTCAACCCTTCCAACCTTTCTAGAAAGGTTTTCAATGCATTTTGGCTTGGCCATTTGAATCTTCTCCCATAGCCATGCTGTCTGTGGTAAAATTTTTCTTGCCATTGTAATATTTACAGGAGTTGCCCATGGTATCCATTATAATCTGTCCCATATGGGTCCAGTTCCTAAGTGCTACGATGATACCTTCTGGTCCTAGCAGAAAGAAGACTCAAAGCAAGTTTCCTGAATCACCACAGTTAATACTACTATTAATCTTCAAGGCCATTCATAGCTAAGAATAGACTACTGCAATTCCTTCTGCTTCCAGTATAGTGATGATCTTTTTATTTTTAAGATTCTTCTATTAGTATTTATCACTAAGAATATTTAATTTTGAAGTGCCTTGTAGAAAAGTTGATAAAATGTTAGAGTTTATAGTAATCTCTACAGCTCTTGTGTAACTTTATCTTCTTTATGTGAAAGTTTATTATCTGACTGGTAATTGAGACTGCCAATATTGTTGGATTAATCAGCTTTGAATACACTATATTACACAGATATTGACTTCTGCTGAGGTGAATAACTAAGTAGGAATTGACTTCTGCAGGACGGAATACCAAGATTCACTGGCATTTAAGATAAATATTGACCTAAGCAAAGCCCAGGTCAATATGTACTTCAAGGGATTGATAAAGTTCTTGATGCTAGTCAAAAAGCCAGTAGTTGTATTGTTTGCATTCTACAAAGTGTCTAGTATAGTAGAGCTGCTGGGACTTTCTCAGCAGCCTTCCACTCTCTGCTTACAAGGCTGGCAGAAAAGGAATTGGTAGCACATTATTTACTTGATTCTTATCCTGTCTGTCAGATGGACAACAGTCAGTTCTGTTCAGCAACAGCACATCACCTTGGTCACTGAACTCCAGTGTACCACAGGGATCCATAGTGTCACCTATTATATTTAATATGTATCTCAAGTCTTTAGCTGAGCTGCTTTGCACACAAAATTCTATATCTATGCTAATGATGTGCAAACTACTCATACCCACTGAACCAGATCTATCCACAGCTTGGGTAAACTGAGTTGCCTGTCTAACAATGACTCAAGTATGAGTAAAAAAAAAAAAAAAAAAAAAAAACTGCCAAAACACAGGCAAAACAGATATTCTGTAGGTTTCTAATACAAGTGCACAGACATGTGACCTCAAAATACCATTTGGGAAGTAAGAACTCCCCCTAAAATCACAGGTCAGGAATCTTGGGAAACTTATTAGACTCATCGCTTACCTCTATCCCACAAATTTATTTATTTATTTGCTCAATTATTTAGCCCGTCCTCCCAAAGGAGCCCAGAACGGATTACAAAGTACATCTACAATATGATCGAGACAGGACAGAGATGACATAATTTACAATATAACCAGAATATCAAATTTTTCAGAATATCCTAACTTTAATAGTTTAAAAAAGTTTAACACAGATATTCGAACAATTAATTAGTTCGGCATATTTTAAGCAAGGCTTGAGTGACACCTCTGAAGTCTTGCTTAAAATATGCTGCACTAATTAATTGTTCGAATACCTGTGTTAAACTTTTTTAAACTATTATCCAAGTTATAGGTTAGGATAGTCTGAGAAATTGGATATTCTGGTTATATAATATCTAGGGATAAAATATTGTTGCTGTGAAGGTTGATAATTTACAAAATAGACATGACAATAGAACATATTACACTGAGCAGGATCTGGTGAAAGTAGGTGGCATAGGTGCGTTGACTCTGAATGGCGTTTCTGGGTGCATATCCTTAAGGCGCTATGTTTGTGAAGAGGCAGGTTTTCACGGCCTTTAGAAACTGTTTCTATCACTGTGGAAACTATGAATTCTCTCTCCATATATTGAAAAGACAAGTCTGACCATAGTGATCCATGCCGTGATCACATCACAACTGGACCACTCTTGGGACATAGTAATTTATTTAAACTGGTTTGGGGCCCGTTGACGTCTTTCATTACTTCATTATAGTTGTCTTTTGTCTTTAATTTTTGTTTATTTCCACACATATCCAGGGAAGGGTGAGAGGGTTGGAGGGGGGGGAGGGAATTTCTATCTTAATTATAGCCCCAGGGTGGGTGGGATTACATTACTATTTTAAATAGGGAAAGGTTATTGAAAGAATCTATGTATTTGTGTTTTTATTTATACTTTTTCTATAAAGGGGGTGTTAGTCAGAAAACAATTGGTGTTATTTCACGGCACTCTGTTCCTTTCCCAACAGAACAGGGTAAGCTCAATTTGTACAATGGCTCAGCTAGGAAACAGATCATTTCTTGGTGGTTAAGAACCAATTCTCCAATAATTAGAATACAGGACACAGTTAGTAAGGTGTATAATTGAACAATAATCCCATAAGAAATTAACTTTGCCACCACTAACAGCTAATAACCAGCTACTTGGTTAATGGTCTGATACAAAGCTGAAGGCAACCCCAATGCTAACAAACCAATTGCAATTTGTAAGCTGCTCATAACCCTTAAGAATCCAGTTTATAATATAGTAGTATCAGGTGTATTTGGAGCATTTAACAAAGGTTGTAGCTGTTTTTAATACATATCAAGAGGTACCAAAAGGAAAACATTTGACCGCGGGATGCAGATTGCTTTGAAAACCAAATGTGTTTAGGCTCTTGCCCCACAGAGATATAATAGGAAGCCACTCTTTCATCACAAAAAGTATTTCGTAAATCAATTAGACAAGTGCAATTATACTGGTCAATGTTGTCACTGAGGTGGTCTCTAATTGTTCAGGTCTTCCTCTTTCTACGCAGTGTGAACTGCATATCGTTCCTGCTATTTCTGCGGCTGCCCATCAAAGGAGACATTCTAGAAATGCTGCCGAGAATTAGGCGCTGATAAAGTGCTCAACATAATTTTACAAAGGTCAATCTGGAACGAGCGCTCGTTACAGGACAGCATTGAGCACCAAATTCTACACTCAACTCTGGGCGTGAGGACTTATACCAGCTGGAATCTAGTGCAAATCCTGACATGCAAGTTGGATGTGGAACACTGTGCAGATCTGTGAACACCCCTAACTCATCCATGCCCCTCCCATAGCCACAAGCTCTTTTGAGTCGCACACAATCCAATTTTGGGGGCCCATTGTTATAGAATAACTCACAGCCGGATCGGTGCCCAAATCACAAATGGTGCCAATTAAGTGCTTGTTAACTCCAATAATTAAATCGTTGGAGCCCATTAACTAACTTTTTTTAGTGCCGATCCGGGATCCATGCCCAATTGGAGGGTGCCAAATGTAGGCAACTTTGTAGAATTTGGAAGCAGTTGGGTACTTAGATTAGTTAAATCTCTAGTAATATAGTCAACTTACTGCTACTACTATTTATCATTTCTATATTTGTCATCAATTGTTACCCCAAGAATTTTTAAGGTGGAGACAGACTCTAGTGGGATATTATTAAGAACAAATGGGGTCTTCAGGCTAATGTCTTTTTTCCAAGAGAAGATCATGGGTTTTGTTTTTTTTATGTTTAAGGCTAATTTATTTGAATTGAGCCAGTTTTGTATTGTTTCGAGTTTTTTATTTATAGATTGGATATCATTGTTATTTTCAGTATTTTTTATCATTGTACTTTTTCAATTGAATTTTCATGGTTTTATATGTCAGTGTTTAATAAATTATCTCCAGAACATCTGTATCCACAGTTTTTGTTTTCATTTTCATCGTATAGAAACATGATGGCAGATAAAGGCCATATGGCCCATCTAGTCTGCCCATCCGCAGTAACCATTATCTCTTCCTCTCTCTAAAAAGATCCCATGTGCCTATCCCATGCCTTCTTCACTTCAGACGCAGTCTCTGTCTCCACTACTTCCTCTGGGAGACTGTTCCACACATCTATCACCCTTAGATTACTCCTGAGCCTATCACCTCATAACTTCATCCTATGCCCTCTCATTCCAGAGCTTCCTTTCAAATGAAAGAGACTTGATTCGTGCGCATTTACGCCACATAGGTATTTAAACGTCTCTATCATATCTCCCCTCTCCTGCCTTTGCTCCAAAGTATACAGATTGAGATCTTAAGTCTGTCCTCATACGCCTTATGACAAAGACCATGTACCATTTTAGTAGCCTTCCTCTGGACCAACTCCATCCTTTATATATCTTTTTGAAAGCGCGGTCTCCAGAATTGTGCACAATATTCTAAATGAGGTCTCACCAGAATCTTATACAGGGGCATCAATACCTCCTTTTTCCTACTGGCCACTGAAAAAATGTTTGCTTCCTATGTTTTATTGATCTCTTTGAATGTCTCTGCCCTTGTATCTTCTCTCAGTTATCAGCCCTGAGGCAGAGTAGGCATTCACCAAGGATGGCAAAACTTTGGTGGTGGTGGTGGGGGGTGCCAGTGCAATTTCTGCATGAGAGAGTTCTCTCTGCCAAGCCTGCTACTGCATTTCCCTCTGCCATGTCTTTCCATACTGGCTATATTTTTCTGGGCTGATGCAGGAGGCAGTATAGGGGCATTGGTAAAGGTCTGGAAGGGGAGAGGGCGCAGAGGTAGATGCTGAATATTGGTGGAGTAGGGAAACAGAAATGAGATGATGACCAAATGGGAGGGCAAGTTACAAGAGAAGGTGAGATGCAGGCAAACCTGGGGGGGGGGGAGAGATGCTGGCCACAAGGAATGGAGGCAGGAGGAGAAGGGAAAAGGCTTGCCACAGGGGAGGAGGAAAGGTACAGAGGGGAAGGAGAGATGTTGGCAATCTGGATAGTTTAAGGAAAGGAAGAGAAGATGCTTAATTACCAATGGGGAAGAGTGATAATGCTTTGAGTCACCCCTGGGAGAAGTAAATGACTGAAAGTTTGCATAAGGTGTCCCATATCCATGGGCCAGCTCTGTTCTCAGGTACAACATATGTGTTTAGGTCCTCTCTAGAAAGTCTGATATACCATTTTGGTAGCCCTTCTGTGGTTGCGTCTATTCTGTCCATATTCTTTCAGGACTCTGGCTAACAAATATATATATATTTTTTAAACTTTATTTAGTTTTTAATGCCAACAAAAAGTGCAATACAATTTATATACAAATAATAATAATCAACCAAGTACTTATAATCAATCAGTATCTATACAAAAGATAAAAATTCCCTCCCCCATCCATCATTACCATCAGGAATAATACTAAAACAAAAGATAAACCCCTCCCGCTCCCACCACCCCTCCTCGGATGTGTGGGTGAAAAACAATGGAAAATAAAGATAAAGGACAACTATAGCAAATCTACAAAAGACATCAATGGACCCCAAACTAGTTTGAATATCTTATTATGCCCCAGCATGTCAGTATTCATTTTCTCATACTTATAAGTTAAACATAAGCTCGTTCACTAAAAAGGAAAACTAAGGTGATACCAATTCTTCCAATTGCGAGTAATCATTTGCATGGCTATCCCAGTCATAATAAGGAAAAGCCGGCATTTATAGCGGCCATGGGGGGCTTAATATGCAATAACGTTCTGCATATAACTATCTCATACGTCAACGGAATTGATGCCTCCAGGATGGTATTAATCTGTCCCCATATTAACGAAAAAGGAGATTATCGCTGAAAAATAGCTGGAAAGCGATGACCACAAATGCTCGCAGTCTAAGCAACAAAGTTCATGATCTGCAAGCCCTGATATTAGAGGCAGATCTAGATATTGTTGCTATCACAGAGACATGGTTCAGTGAATCACATGGATGGGATGCAAACATACCGGAATATAATCTTTTTAGGAAGGACAGAGATGGTCATAAAGGTGGAGGAGTAGCTCTCTATGTAAAGATCAATATCCAAGCGACCGAAATGCAAGGGACCTGGGGAGAGGAAGAAGCGATATGGATTGCTCTGAAAAGAGAAGATGGAACTTCTATCTACGTGGGTGTAGTCTACAGACCTCCGACTCAATCGCAGCAAATTGATAAGGATCTGATTGTGGATATCCAAAAGTTTGGAAGGAAAGAGGAGGTTCTGCTGTTGGGAGATTTCAACCTGCCGGATGCGGACTGGAATGTTCCGTCTGCGGAATCGGAAAGAAGTAGGGAGATTGTGGATGCCTTTCAAGAGGCTCTGCTCAGACAAACGGTGACGGAACCCACAAGGGAAAAAGCGATATTGGATCTGGTCCTCACAAATGTAGAGAGTATCTCTAATGTTCGAGTGGGTGCTCACCTGGGTAGTAGCGATCATCAAACGGTTTGGTTTGATATAACGGCTAAAGTGGAGAGCGGCCGCACGATACTTAAAGTCCTAGATTTCAAACGTACGGACTTTAATGCAATGGGAAAGTACCTGAAGAAACAGCTGTTAGGATGGGAGGACATAAGAGAAGTGGAAAGACAGTGGTCTAAGCTGAAAGGAGCGATAAAAATGGCTACGGACCTTTATGTGAAGAAAATCAATAAAAACAAGAGAAAAAGGAAGCCGTTATGGTTCTCCAACCTAGTGGCTGAGAAAATAAAGGCGAAAGAGTTGGCGTTCATGAAATATAAAAAAAACCCAAGAAGAGGAGAGCAGAAAGAACTACAGGGTGAAACTGAAAGAAGCCAAGAGAGAGATACGTTTGGCGAAGGCACAGGCGGAAGAACAAATGGCTAAAAATGTAAAAAAGGGAGATAAAAATTTTTTCAGATATATTAGTGAAAGGAGGAAGATAAAAAATGGAATTGCTAGGCTAAAAGATGCTGGGAACAAATATGTGGAGAGTGATGAGGAGAAAGCAAATGTGCTAAACAAATACTTCTGTTCTGTGTTCACAGAAGAAAATCCTGGAGAAGGACCGAGATTGTCTGGCAAAGTTACACGAGAAAATGGAGTAGATTCTGCGCCGTTCACGGAGGAGAGTGTTTATGAGCAACTTGAAAAACTGAAGGTGGACAAAGCGATGGGACCAGACGGGATCCATCCCAGGATACTAAGGGAGCTCAGAGAGGTTCTGGCGAGTCCTATTAAAGACTTGTTCAACAAATCTCTGGAGACGGGAGTGATTCCTGGGGATTGGAGGAGAGCGGATGTGGTCCCTATTCATAAAAGTGGTCACAGGGATGAAGCAGGAAACTACAGGCTGGTGAGCCTCACTTCAGTTGTTGGAAAAATAATGGAAGTGTTGCTGAAAGAAAGGATAGTGTATTTCCTTGAATCTAATGGGTTACAGGATCCGAGGCAACATGGCTTTACAAAAGGTAAATTGTGCCAAACGAACCTGATTGAATTTTTTGATTGGGTGACCAGAGAGCTAGATCGAGGACATATGCTAGATGTAATTTACTTGGATTTCAGCAAAGTCTTTGATACAGTTCCTCATAGGAGGCTGTTGAACAAACTTGAAGGGCTGAAGTTAGGACCCAAAGTGGTGAACTGGGTCAGAAACTGGCTGTCGGACAGATGCCAGAGGGTGGTGGTTAATGGAAGTCGCTCGAAGGAAGGAAAGGTGACTAGTGGAGTCCCTCAGGGTTCGGTGCTGGGACCAATCCTGTTCAATATGTATATAAGTGACATTGCTGAAGGGTTAGAAGGAAAAGTGTGCCTTTTTGCAGATGATACCAAGATTTGTAACAGAGTAGACACCGAAGAGGGAGTGGAAAATATGAAAAAGGATCTGCAAAAGTTAGAGGAATGGTCTAATGCCTGGCAACTAAAATTCAATGCAAAGAAATGCAGATTAATGCATTTGGGGATTAATAATAGAAAGGAACCGTATATGCTGGGAGGAGAGAAGCTGATATGCACGGACGGGGAGAGGGACCTTGGGGTGATAGTGTCCGAAGATCTAAAGGCGAAAAAACAGTGTGACAAGGCAGTGGCTGCTGCCAGAAGGATTCTGGGCTGTATAAAGAGAGGCATAGTCAGTAGAAGGAAGAAGGTGTTGATGCCCCTATACAGGTCATTGGTGAGGCCCCACTTGGAGTATTGTGTTCAGTTTTGGAGACCGTATCTGGCGAAAGACGTAAGAAGATTTGAGGCGGTCCAGAGGAGGGCGACGAAAATGATAGGAGGCTTGCGCCAGAAGACGTATGAGGAGAGACTGGAAGCCCTGAATATGTATACCCTAGAGGAAAGGAGAGACAGGGGAGATATGATTCAGACGTTCAAATACTTAAAGGGTATTAACGTAGAACAAAATCTTTTCCAGAGAAAGGAAAATGGTAAAACCAGAGGACATAATTTGAGGTTGAGGGGTGGTAGATTCAGGGGCAATGTTAGGAAATTCTACTTTACGGAGAGGGTGGTGGATGCCTGGAATGCGCTCCCGAGAGAGGTGGTGGAGAGTAAAACTGTGACTGAGTTCAAAGAAGCGTGGGATGAACACAGAAGATTTAGAATCAGAAAATAATATTAAAGATTGAACTAGGCCAGTTACTGGGCAGACTTGTACGGTCTGTGTCTGTGTATGGCCGTTTGGAGGAGGATGGGCAGGGGAGGGCTTCAATGGCTGGGAGGGTGTAGATGGGCTGGAGTAAGTCTTAACAGAGATTTCGGCAGTTGGAACCCAAGCACAGTACCGGGTAAAGCTTTGGATTCTCGCCCAGAAATAGCTAAGAAGAAAAAAAAAAAAAAATTTAAATTGAATCAGGTTGGGCAGACTGGATGGACCATTCGGGTCTTTATCTGCCGTCATCTACTATATGTTACTATATGTTACTTCCAAAAGTTAAGTATCAAAGGACAATAAAACAGCAGATGATCCAGTGTCCCTACATCAAGATGACAGGCCAGCATCTATTAGATTTTAAACTATCTAATTTTTGTAAACGAACAGGGGTCCAGAAACTTCTATGTAACAAAAAAAACCCATGTTTGTCTCACAGATGCTGATACTGTACATCTCAACAAATATTTCGAAAACATCAAAGAAACTGTACTGCATTCTCTCCTCTTCAGTTTCCTCTGGTCTGTGCATCTTCAAACTTGATTCCTGGGAATTTGGCCTAATGATGTTGTTGTTGGTTGCTGTGCTACAAAATACATTTGTATGTGCTGTCTAAAATAATCACGGCTAGGCGTGATTGCAGAATGCATCTGCCTGTTTCTGCCACCAGACGCTCAAATCATTATGGCACTCTCTCTGAAAAAAATGTTTTTGCTTCTTATACACAACATATTCCATTATTACTTAAACAAAAATTAATAATGACAGTACATCTCCCGTGGTAATGACTGCGATAGCAAAAGTCATAATGCAGGTCAAGGATCTTTGGGGGAAGATTAATGTGTTTGATTTTAAGCAATAATTTGGTTTTAGATAACAATGCTTATCATGTTTTTTTTCATTCAGCTCCCCTTTCCTGTCTTGTTAGCAAAATGGTACAAAAAAATGTTTAATGTGTAATTAATGATTTCTTTAAAAATGATAACGCTCTAAGATCTTTCACCACTGAATGATTCATTGGGAACAGTGGTATTACTGCCCAGGGAAAACCGGTGCAGCTATAAAGAATCACACTCCACTGAATTCCAAACAGAACAGTGACAACTGTTAATTTTTGCTCTCTCTAATTTTAGAATGATTTATCATGAAATTTGCTCAGGGCTTAACAAATAGGAAAATCATAGCAGCTATGAAAGGAGGGATGCGCTGATTGATTCCCCAGTGCTAGGCCATCTCAGAATGCTAAGACTGAATGAATATTCCCATTGCCTGGTTATTAATGGGATACAATTTCCCGTTCCATGGTGTATCTTCCATCACAGCAAAACAACAGCCTGGTTCTTCTTACCATTTTCCAGCTGATTGATATAATAAGGATGTGTAATTTGGGGGCTGTTCCATTAATGAGGAGAGACCGCCGCTCCACAAAAAGCTTTCTCATCATATCAAGACAATTCTTCAGTTCTATGGTAAAAAGAATTTTGGCATCTGTATGGCAGTGGATCATTCAACGTTTTGGGTTTTTTAAACCCTTCTTGTTTTACAACAAATTAAATTTGAGTTTTAAGCAACATAGAAACATAGAAAAATAGAATATGACGGCAGAAAAGGGCCGACGGCCCAACAAGTCTGCCCACTCAAGAACCCTCCCTCCCAACTAGTCTGCCTACTCAAGAACCCTTCTTCCCTGGAGTATCTATCGTTTGAGCATAATTCTGTAGTACTTCCACCTGATTGTCCCATCGACTCTTGAAGTCAAGCACACTACTGGCCTCGACCACCTGGCGGGGAAGATCATTCCATTGATCAATCACCCATTCGGTGAAGAAGTATTTCCTGGTGTCACCATGAAAATCTTCCTCCCTTAAGTTTTAGTGGATGCCCTCTTGTCGCCGTGGGACCCTTCAGAAAAAAGATTTCCTCCTCCACTTTGATGTGACCCATGATATATTTAAATGTTTCTATCATGTCCCCCCTTTCTCTGCACTCTTCCAGAGAATATAAGCGCAGTCTGATCAGGCGTTCTTCATATGGGATGTCCTTAAGTCCTGAGACCATCTTGGTGGCCATTCTCTGTATCGACTCCATCCTCTTCACATCCTTACGATAATGTGGCCTCCAAAATTGGACACAGTACTCCAGGTGAGGTCTCACTATGGATCTGTATAACGGTAGTATGACTTCCGGCTTTCGGCTGATGAAGCTCCTTCTGATGCAACCCAGTATTTGTCTGGCCTTTGCTGTAGCTTTCTCTACCTGATTAGCAGCTTTCATATCTTCCCGGATGAGAACTCCCAAGTCCCTTTCTGCAGTAGTTCTTGTTAAGTTTTCACCGTTCAAGGTGTATGTTTTGCATGGATTTCCGCTCCCAAGGTGCATTACTTTACATTTCTTGGCATTGAAGTTTAGTTGCCAAGTACTGGACCATTTTTCCAATACAAGCAGGTCTTGCCCCATAGTGTTGGGCCTGGTTGCGCTGTCAGGTTCTGAGGCCCTGCCCACAACGCTGCATAGGTACTCTATGACAGTGTTTCCCAACTTCTCCAAGCCAAGTATGCCCCAAGTCAAACTAGTTTCAACCTAGTACCCCCAAACTCCAAGCAGCAAGATTTTAAAATGGACATTTTATTGTTAAACAGGTAACTAACTAGGCAACGTACATAACAATGAAGGTCGCTGCATCTGGCATACAGACTAGAGAATGACACGGTGACAAAATTCATCACCGTTCCCGTCCTCGCAGATAACCGCGGGAAATAATCCCATGTCATTTTCTAGTGTCTATTTCAACCTCAGTCTTTCTACACCAGCATTCTTCAAAGCAAAGCTTGCGGGTCAGTGATTGTGCCCAATTATACTCTGATTCTTCCCTCTCTCCTTAAAAAATGACATGATGATGGTTTCCCGCGGTTATCCGCGAAGACGGGAACGGTGATGAATTTTGTCACTGTGTCATTCTCTAATACAGACCAAGATACAGTTGGCCTCATCTGTTATATTTCACTCTCATATACACAGTGGCATAGTAAGGGAAGACAGGGGAGTGGACTGCCCCAAGCGCAGTCTTTGCGAGGAGTTTTGGTGCTGGGGCCTCTCCTCCTCTCTCCCCCTCCCCTTCCGCACACCTCTTTAAACATTTCCTGGTTGAGCAGCATCTTCCACTTGCTGCTCGTGCTGGCCTCAGTTCCCTTCTGACATCACTTCCTGGTCACGGGACCAGGACATGACATCAGAAGGGAGCCATGGCTGGCATGAGCAGTAGGTGGAAGATTCTGCTCATGATGGCGAACATTTCAAGAGATACACGGGGGCACTCAAGCAGCATGAAGAGTGGGGGGTGCTCAAGTGGCAGGGAAGAGTGGGGGGGCACATGATGCGGAGATGCAGAGCACCACCACCTTGGGTGCTAACCTCCCTCGCTATAGCACTGCATGTAAACTGTTTAGCCTCTTGTCGGGTGGTATGTTATGAGTATTATTTACAAACTGAGTAAAAATGAACAATGAGACTTAGACAGGACCTATTTATAAAAAGAGGAGAAAATAAAGTTCTGCACAAACATTGTTAATATAGGCAAGCTCTCCATTTTTGTGAAGTACTTTTGGGGTATTTTTTATAAATAGGCCCCAACGAACAAATGGAGCCTAAAAATAAATAGTACACAGTATGACACAGAAGTAGAAACTGTCTTCTTAATATGCAAGAAATGCAACTACAGCCACTTAAACTGAAAGTGTGAACTGTCTTAAAACATTGTAAAATATAGGCACGCATGTACAGTATGCTTTTCCAGTTTTAATAGAAGATCTGGGTTTTTTTTGAATGAAATAAACTTTCTGAATCTTGGTTTCAGTGTACTGATTTCCGCAATCAGCTCACTTTCCGGACACAAGTGGTTTCTCAGTTTATTTTTTGGTGAACTATTAAATGAGAGAAGCTGGTTTTACATAAGTACGTTGAAGTAAAAGGATGTTCTGTAGGAACCATTTTTGTTAGCTGTGGGTATTCCCTTTTCTGCCTTTTCCTAAAATACTGTTATATTTCCCAGGCCCTCATTTTCTAGTGTTCGAGTGCAGCAAAGAAAAAGCCCCAGAGTGGCTAGAAGTAGCAAATGAATTAGAGTGGATTGAAAAAGTGTTCAAAGATGATGTCTACACTCTATACCTCCATACAAGTATTCAGCTAGTCTCCCCTCTCTTTTTCTGTCATAAATCCCACTGCCCTCAGCCAGTCTACCTCCTTCTTTCTCACACAACCACCCGTTCTCAGTCAGTCTGTCCCCCCTCCCTCTCTCTCATACAACTTGCCCTCCGTTAGTCTGCCCTATCTCTCTTTCTCTCACATTCCACTTACTCTGTGAGTTTGCCATCTCTCTTTCACACATCCTACCATAAGCCAGGCAGCCGCTCTCTTTCTCTCTCTCTCTCACACACAGATCCCACCTGCCTCAGATTGCTACTCTTTCTCATATATCCCATCTGCCCTCAGCCTGTCTGCCCCTATAAGAACATAAGAATAGCCTTACTGGGTCAGACCAATGGTCCATCAAGCTCAGTAGCCCGTTCTCACAGTGGCCAATCCAGGTCACTAGTACCTGGCCAAAACCCAATGTGTAGAAATATTCCATGCTACCAATACAGGACACGCAGTGGCTTCCCCCATGTCTTTCTCAATAACAGACTATGGACTTTCCCTCCAGGAACTTGTCCAAACCTTTCTTAAAACCAGCTACACTATCTGCTCTTACCACATCCACATCCGCTTGCCCTTAGTCTATCCTTTCCCTCTCTCACAGAGCTTGTTGATTTTACTGTCTCATAAGATTTGGAGTTGCGAGATCAAGAGGCTCTTCTTGCACCTCAGCACATATCCATTACTGCAAAATGTCTGATGCATTATGACAAGCTGCAAAAACAGAATTGGAATGTTACCATACCATAACAGCACTAACTCCTAGGACTCAAAAAGAAACAACCTTAAGCATGAAAAGATAGCACTGTAAATTACGAGTATTATAGTTTAACGTTTATTTATTTGTAACCCGCTTTACATCAGGCCTAAAACACTAATACACCTCCTAGTGAGAAACAGAACAAATGAGACTGCTACAAGATTTCTACACAGAAACTACATACTAGCAGAATACTATACCCCAGTAATACATGCAAAACACAGACAGAACCTCAACAAATATGAAACAAGGGATCCCAGATTGGTAATATAGATATGAAGGCAAAAAAACAGAGAAACATGATGGCAGATAAAGGCCAAATGGCCCATCCAATCTGCCCATCTGCAGTAACCATTATCTCTTCCTCTCTCTAAGAGATCCCACGTGCCTATCCCAAGCTTTCTTGAAATCAGACACAGTCTCTGTCTATAACCTCTCTCTTACTTACTTTTATAAACCCACTGGAGTTCCGTTGCTTCCTATCCATGTAAACCGTGTCGAGCTCCACCTGTGGAGATGATGCGGTATATAAACCCAAGATTTAGTTTAGTTTAGTTAGTATACCACCTCTTCCGGGAGACTGTTCCACACATCTACCACCCTTTCTGTAAAAAAGTATTTCCTTAGATTACTCCTGAACCTATCACCTCTTAACTTCATCCTATGCCCTCTCATTCTAGAGCTTTCTTTCAAATGAAAGAGATTCGCATCATGCGCATTTATGCCACGTAGATATTTAAACACCTCTATCGCGTTTCCCATCTCCTGCCATTCCTCCAAAGTATATATATTGTCACAAACCCGAGCCCAATGCCGGCCTTGGGCCAGGGAAGAGTCATAAAAAACATCCCCTGAAACTAGTCCGGGCTAACCACGTTGTCCCTGTTAGGCAGAAACAGGACCAGGAAGCACAGGCTGTGTTCAGACCTGCTTTAGAACACAGCCTGGTGAAAACTGGTAGGGCCCCTTTAAATCCTCCATTTTGTAAGAGGCTGGCTAAACAGGGCAGAAGGCAGCCTCAGCTGAAAGAAGTCCGGCCCCTGAGTAGGACTGGGCGTGGTACAGCAGCTTGGCAGCATTTGGAAAGCTGGCTGTCCAGGAGAAGGGGAGAAACAGGAGAAGCTCTCAGGTGGAAGGAACCTCCAATTCCTCCAGAGCCAAAGGATGTGGAAATGCTGGACACAGAGTCAGAAAGAACAACCCTGGTAAACCCAGAACATGAAGCAATGGATTGGAGTGCTTTACCAGAGGTGGGACTGACTGAGGAAATTGATGTTAGTTAGTTTTGAATTGCTTTCTGAGTTTATTTTTGAATGTTTCCATTTCTGCTGGGACAATAAGGATTTTCCTTGAGCATGCTAGCTGAGGGATGTATGCTAGCAAAGTGTTTGCTTTGATTGGAAGGTTTTTTTTTCTTGTTGCCAAGATGGCTGCTGTGAAAGAACTTTAGCAGTATCTCCCATAAGGTGTGAATATCCTGAAGGCTGGGGCAGGATTTGCCCAACATCTTAGCGGAGGGTTTGCGGGTTATTTGCTCTTTGCAACAAGGAGATGTTTTTGCAAATCCGCCAGCCTTCTGCCCCTGCATTTGAAAGGGCAGTGCTGCACATTGTAGTGTGCCATAGTTTGTTTTCCAATTTGCAAGGAAGACTTTTGGGAGTTAAAGACTGCCAGAGACTCTGTTTTACCTGGGACATTAGTAAAAGAACTTTGAGTGAATTAACCAGACCAGGCTGGTAAACACAGTATTATTTTGCTTGCACTATTTTTGCCATTACCTTTTTTTTGAGACTGTTGTTATCCTTCATGCCTTTTTATTTGGACTTGTTAGGATACACAATAAATTTGATTTTTTTATTTGATAACTTACCTGTGTGAGGCCATTCTGCTTTTTTTTTTTTTTTTTTTACAAAGGATAGTTTATCCACAACAGGGTCTTCCTCCCTCTTGGGGAAGCACGCTGGGAGAATATTGTAAGCGTGGGCTGGTTACCGCAAGCCTCGAGGGCCGGCCACGCTACAATATCGAGATCTTTAAGTCTGTCGCCATACGTCTTATGACAAAGACCACTGACCATTTTAATAGCCTACCTCTGGACCGAAGCCATCCTGTTTATACCAAAAAGTCAGACTCAGCGAATATAGCAATATTGGAGAAATAGAAACTAAAATACAAGACACCAGAGATATGCATTTTCAAGGGCTGGTATATTCCAATTAATAAATTCAGAATAAAATGCCCTTTTTAACATATAGTAATGTGGAAGGGCATAATCAAAAGGGACGTCTAAGTCCATTTACGTCCATCTCGCAAGTTGTCCAAAGTTAAAAAGAGCCTAAGACACATTTTCGAAAGAGACGTCCAACTTTTTCTTACTTTCGAAAATCATCTAATTATACGTCCTGCCGATCTGATCGTCCAAGCTGCTAAATCGTCAATCTTTATACCACATTTCCATCCAACTTTCCGTCCAAGTCCAAAATGCCTAGAACAAGCCCTGTTGGATGTGAGAGGGGTCTGCAAAGTGATGGACTGCACACCCAGACATGCCACCTAAATAGTGGGATACCTTACAGGGCACTGCTGTGAACTTCACAAAAAAAGTGCCATGGCTTCTCCTCACTACAGCTCCCTTATAGGTCATG
Organism: Geotrypetes seraphini; assembly: GCF_902459505.1. Taxonomy (NCBI): domain Eukaryota; kingdom Metazoa; phylum Chordata; class Amphibia; order Gymnophiona; family Dermophiidae; genus Geotrypetes; species Geotrypetes seraphini. The sequence continues at coordinate 143,500,923 of NC_047091.1, read as the reverse complement.
ATAAGCCCCCCAAACCACCTCCAGAATCCCCCTAGACCCACTTATCTACCACCCCAATAGCCCTTATGGCTGTAGGAGCCACTTGCATGCCAGTAAAAAAAGGTTTTGGGGGTGTATAGGGGAGTGCACATGTTTAAGTATCAATGCAGTGATTACAGGGGCTTATGGGCATGGGTCCTCTTCTCTATGGGTCCCTAAACCACCCCCAAGATGACTTAAGCTGCCTCTGGGCTGGACGACTAGGCTTTCCTATGCCAGATGGCCAGGTGATGATGGTCTGGAGGCTGAAATTTTAAGTTGTGAATAAAATTTTTAGAGGGGTGGGGGGTTGGTGATCACTGGGGTAGTGTGTGGGGGTCTGTGTTATGTGTTTGAAGTGCTTATCTAGTGAGTTTAGGTGGGTTTTTGTGACTTAGACCATGTTTAACATGGTCTAAGTTCCGTCTAAGCTCTGTTGTAAAACTTTCGGTTTTACATGCCGTATGACTAAGTCTAAGCCAGCCCAACTCCCGCCCTCGACATGCCTCCTGAACAGCCCTGTTTAGCTTTTGACGTTGAGCGGCACTATGAAGGCCTAGGTCATTTAGAAATATGTCCAAAACCCGTTTTTTATTTTCAGCGCTTGGACATTTTTGAGAAATGTTCGTCCAAGTGCCGACTTAGGCCTGTTTTTGGATGTTTTTCTCTTTCGATTATGAGCCCCATAGTAAATGATGGCAGATAGACCTGAATAGTCCATCCAGTCTGCCCATTAAAAATACCCATTATATCCATGAAAAATACAAGATTAAAGTAAACTTATCTTTTCTTTGATATTTTTGAGTCATAGACTTTAAAGTCCACCTAGTATTGTCCTAGGTTCTAAATGCTGAAGTTGCCGTCCAAGCTCACTCCAGCCTATACAACCATCCTGTTTGCAGGATATCTACCATAAAGTCTGGCCATTAACATCCTCATGCTCCAAGTTAGCGGAGTTCCCATTGATGCCCTCCCCAGTCTATCCTACACCTTATCACCACATATGGAACACAGACCGTGCAAGTCTGTCCAGTACCAGCCTTAGTTCTTTAATTTACAGCCTTCATTTTCTAATTAGAGATCCTCTATGTTTATCACATGCTTTTTTTTATTCCTTCATCATTTTCCTCTCCACCACTTCCCTCGGGAGGGCATTCCAGGCATCTACCACCCTCTCCGTGAAAAAGAATTTCCTAACATTGCTCCTGAGTCTTCCTCCCTGCAACCTCAAATTATGCCCTCTAGTTTTACTATTTTCTCTGGAAAAGATTTGGCTCTATATTAACACCTTTCAAGTATTTAAACGGCTGTATCATATCTCCCCTGTCCCTCCTCTCCTTCAGGGTATACAGTACATATTTAGGTCTTCCAGTCTCTTCTCATACTTCTTTTGGTTCAAACATTTTTGTCGCTTTCCTCTGGACTGCTTCAAGTCTTTTTATATCCTTCACCAGATACGGCCTCTAAAACTGAACACAATACTCCAAGTGTAGCCTCACCAATGACCTATATAGGGGAATCAACACCTCCCTTCTTCTGCTGGTTATTCCTCTTTCTATACAGCCTAGCATCCTGCTGACTACAGCCACCGTCTTATCACACTGTTTAGATGCCTTTAGATCCTTTGACACAATCACCCAAGGTCCCTCTCTCCGTCAGTGCTTATCAGCCTCTCACCTCCCAGTACATATGGTTCTCTCAGATTTCTTCCCCCCAAATGCATCACTCTGTACTTAGCACTGAATTTTAGTTGACAGACATTAGACCATTCTTCTAACTTTTGCAGATCCTTTTTCATGTTTTCCACTCTTACAAATTTTGGAATCATTCACAAAAAAGGCCAACCTTACCTTCTAACTCTTCAGCAATGTCGCTCACAAACATATTGAACAGAATCGGTCCCAGCACCGATCCCTAGACACTCTACTACTCACCTTTCCCTCCGAGCGAATTCCATTAACCATCACCCTCTGGCATCTGTCCATCAACCAGCTTCTAATCCAGTTCACCACTTTGGGCCTTAACTTAAGCCCATGGAGTACGTTTAAGAGCCTCTTATAAGGAGCCGTGTCAAAAGCTTTGCAGAAATCTATGTAAATTACATCTAGCGCATGCCCTTGATCCAATTCAATCAGATTCGTTTGGCACGATTTACCTTTAGTAAACCCATGTTGCCTTGAATCTTGTAATCCATTAGATTCTAAGAATTTCACTATCCTTTCCTTCAGCAACATTTCCATTATTTTTTCAATAACTGAAGTGAGGATTACCGGCCTGTAGTTTCCCGCTTCATCTCTGCAACCACTTTTGTGAAGAGGAACCACATCTGCTCTTCTCCAGTCCCGCGGAACCTCTCCTATCTCTAAAGATTTATTGAACAAATCTTTAAGAGGACCCACCAGAACCTCTGGAGCTTCCTCAGTATCCTGGGATGGATTCCGCCGGTCCCATAGATTTGTCCACCTTCAGTTTTTCAAGTTGTTCATAAACACTTTCTTCTACGAACAGTGTGGTATCCACTCCATTCTCAGGTGTAACTTTGCTAACCAATGGCGGTCCTTCTCCATGTTTTTCTTCTATAAATACCAAACAGAAATTTGTTTAGCATGTTTGCTTTGTCCTCATCACTCTCTACATCAGGGGTGCTCACACTTTTTGGGCTTGCGAGCTACTTTTAAAATGACCAAGTCAAAATGATCTACCAACAATAAAATTTAAAAAAAACACAACGCACACTGTACGCATAGAACATGTTAATTATCATTCCTATTCCAGGGTTTTTCAAAGAGGTCAAAGCAGATGACTCTATGCACTAAACCAGTGTTCCCGCTAAGCTGCGCTGGGGTGCGCTGACGCACAAAATATTACCTCGCAGCGCACAAGTTTCTCGTCACAGCGCACACAGTGTAGAGCACAGTTCTTCAACCGCCGGTCCGCAAACAAAATCTTGCCGGTCCGCGAAGGATTCGGTCCCCGCCGCAACGAAAGGCCGGCGTCAGCTGACTTGCAACTTCCTGTTGCAGTCGCTGTGCCGGGACTCCTGCCTTCGCCGGGACTCCTGCCTTCCACCGCGTTTGCCTCCTGCCTTGTCTCCGCACCTCCAGACCAGCAGCGGCAGCTGTGTATGCTTTTAACTTCGGCACAGAGCTGCCCCTAATCAATAGTTTAGCGCGGTTTCATAAGGCAGCCTCGGGGCCTTTGCTAGGCCGGCCCACATCGCATCATCGAAGCGGGCCGGCTATCAAAGGCCCCGAGGCTGCCTCATGAAACCGCGCTAAACTATTGATTAGGGGCAGCTCTGTGCCGAAGTTAAAAGCATACAGAGCTGCCGCTGCTGGTCTGAACTCTTGGGCCGCTGAAGGAGGGCAAAAAGCAGCTGTCCTGGAGGTTTCCCTTCCTCTCGCCTTTACAGGTTCCTTTTTTCCACCTTTTTTTTTTTCCTTCAAACGGCAACGGGCCCCAGCATCGACATCAATCAAGTAAGTTCCACTGTCAATCAAGCGGTTCTGCTCGGCCAAAGCTTCCCCTGTGACATGAGCCACCCTCAGGGGAAAGAAAGTGACCCACAAAGGTGAGGGGAAGGGGGGCAGATGATGGAAGTTGGGGGGGGGAGAGAGAGAGAGAGAGAGAAGGGGCAGATGATGGAATGGAGGAGATGAGAGAGAGAGAGAAGGGGACAGATGATGGAAGTGAGAAGAAGGGAGAGAGAGCAGAAGGCAGATGGATGTCAGTTGAGAAGGGAGAGCAGATGCTGAATGGAAGTGGGGAAAGAACACATACTGGATGGAAGGAGGAGATAAATAAAGGGGGAAGAAAATAGTAAGATAATGGAGGGGTGAGGGAAAGGGGTGACAAGCTGTGTGTAGACACAGTGAAAAGAGGGAAACGGGACTAAATAGTAAGAAAGAATTTAATTTAGATGGAGGCAGAAAATAGAGAAGGAAGACCAGAGAAGAAAAGGGAAGAGAGAGCAGAGAATGATCAGATCTGAGTGGAGGAAATGAGAAGAGAGATATGCTAAAAACCACAGGGGGGAGGGAAGGATAGAGATGCCAGACCATGAGGGGAACAGAAGGAAGATGATGGATGCTAGACCAAATTGGGGGGTGGGGGGGGGCAGGAGGAGAGATGGCAGGGAAAGACAGACAGTGAATGGAAGGGGCAGATGCTGGACTGAAGAGACAGAGAAGGTTATCATGCTGCTGTACCGGGCCATGGTACGCCCTCACCTGGAGTACTGCGTCCAGCACTGGTACTTTAAGAAGGACACGGTACTACTCGAAAGGATCCAGAGAAGAGCAACTAAAATGGTTAAGGGGCTGGAGGAGTTGCCGTACAGCGAAAGATTAGAGAAACTGGGCCTCTTCTCCCTTGAGCAGAGGAGATTGAGAGGGGACATGATAGAAACATTCAAGGTACTGAAGGGAATAGACTTAGTAGCTAAGGCAGGGAGAACGAGAGGGCACTCTCTAAAGTTGAAAGGGGATAGATTCCATACAAACGTAAGGAAGTTCTGTGGTAGAAAGCAACATATTTATTTGGCTCATAACTTGCTGGCGCCCGATATTTTTAGCTCACAGTGAAAAAAGTTTGCTCACAACACCCGCCCGCTTAGAGGGAACACTGGTAACAACCATATAAAAATAGACAAATATACCCCCTCCCTTTTTACTAAACCACGATAGCAGTTTTTAGAGCGCAGGGAGCTGCGCTGAATGCCCAGCGCTGCTCTCGACGCTCATAGGCTCCCTGCGCTAAAAAACTCTATTGCGGTTTAGTAAAAGGGGACCTTAGTGTAAAATATAGACAGCAGATATAAATTCATACACATTTTGATCACTAAATTTAAAATAAAATCATTTTTCCTACCTTGTCTGGTGATTTCATGAGTCTCTGGTTGCACTTTCTTCTTCTGACTGTGCATCCAATCTTTCTTCCCTTCTTTTAGCCTGTATGCTTCCTCTCCTCCAGACCTCGTTCCCTCCCCCAACTTTTCCTTCCTCTCTTCCTGCCATTTCTTTCTCTCTGCCTCCCTTTCTTTTTTTTCTGTTTCTCTTCTTTCCTTCTGTCTCCCTGCCTGCCCTTTTTCTTTCTTTCTCCCTGCCCTCCCCCAAGCCACTGCCATCGGGGACCAGGACCCAAACCGCCACCAATAACAGGCCCGAAAGCCGATGTCGCCCTAAGCTCTCCCTGCTTCGGCCGATCAGCATTCCTCTCCCCGACGTCAATTCTGCCTTCGGGGAAAGGAAGGCTGATCGGCCCAAGATCGCGATTGATCTATTGGGGGAAATGCTGCCGGGTCCTGCTTTCGCGGAAACAGAAAGTAGGCAGGACCCGGCAGCAAGAAGAGCAAATGCTTCACTAACCTGTCTCCCACCTTAGCCCATAGCGAACGCTTGCTTCAGGGCTCTCAACATGTGCGTGCCGGCGTCCCTTCTCCCCTCCCCCCGGACATAACTTCCGGTTTCGGAGGGAAGAGAAGGGAAGCCGGCACGCACACGTTAGAGCCACGGAGCATAAGTTCGCTACGGGCTGAAATCTCCAAGCCGTTTTTTAATGTTCAGCAGCGGCGGCAGCAGCAGCAGATGACAGCTGGGCGGACCGCCCAGCTAAAAGGCCCTAGAGAGAACACTGGAGAGGAAGGCTGATCGCCCGGTAGATCAGGATGGCAACACGAGTCGCTCCGCGATCGACTCGCGTTGCCTTGCTGAGCTACTGGTCGATCGCGATCGACGTGTTGGGCACCCCTGCTCTACATAGTGGTTCATACCTTCCTTCAGTCTGGTAATTCCATTTTTTTGTCTCTCCTTTCACTAATATACCTGAAAAACTTTTTGTCTTCCTCTTTTATATTTATAGCCATTTGCTCTTCCGCTTTCACCAGATGTGTCTCTCTCTTGACTTCTTTCAATTTCATCCGATATTCCTTTCTGTACTCCTTTTCTTGAGTTTTATTATATTTCATGAATGCCAATTCTTTTGCCTTTATTTTTTCTGCCACTAGTTTGGAGAACCATATCGGTTTTCTTTTTCTCTTATTTTTATTTATTTTCTTCACATAAAGGTCAGTTGCTCTTTTTATTGCACCTTTCAACTTGGACCACTGTTTTTCTACTTCTCTTATGTCTGCCCATCCAATCAGCTCTTTCTTCAGGTATTCTCCCATGCTACTAAAGTCCATATGTTTGAAATCTAGGACTTTGAGTTTTTTGTGGCCATCCTCCACTTTGGCTGCTATATCGAACCAAACCATATGATGATCACTACTTCCTAGGTGGGCCCCCACTTGGACATTAGAGACACTTTCTCCATTTGTGAACACCAGATCCAGTATCGCTTTTTCCCCTTGTGGGTTCCTTCACCATTTGTCTGAGCAGAGCCCCTTGAAAGGCATCCATGATCTCCCTACTTCTTTCCAATTCTGCAGACGGAACTTTTCAGTCAACATCTGTCAGGTTGAATTCACCCAGCAACAGCACCTCCACTTTCTTTCCCAACTTTTGTATATCTGTAATCAAATCTTTGTCAATTTGCTGTAATTGAGTTGGAGGTCTGTAGACAACACCAAAGTGGATAGAAGTTCCATCTTCTCTTTTCAAATTGCTTCTTCCTTTCCCCGGGCCCCCTGCATTTCAGTCACTTGGATATCTGTCTTTACATTGAGAGCTACTCCTCCACCTTTTGGAATACCTCTGTCCTTCCTAAAAAGATTTAAAGCCCAGTATGTTGGCGTCCGATCCATGAGAATCACTGAACCATGTCTCTGTTATAGTAGCAATATCCAAGTCTGCCTCTAACATCAGAGCTTGCAGATCCTGAGTTTTGTTGCTTAGACTGTGGGCATTTGTGGGCATTATTTTCCAGCTACTATTCTTCAACAATCTCATTTTTTGTATGGTTTTTAATTTCAACTCATTTCCCATTGCAATGCTAGGAAGTGAATTGCTAATATTGTTGTTTTCATTGCTGTCTTTATTATCATCAACTCTTGTCTTTTGCTAGGAGTGGCCACCAGAAGTAACCTCCATATATATGCCACCCCCACCGTTTAGTTTAAATGCCTACAAACATATTGCCTGAATTTCTCAGCCAGGATTCTGTTTCCTGCCATGGTAAGGTACAGCCCATCATTACAATACAGTCTCTTGTTTTTCCATGTATTGCTCCATCCTTCTATGTACCTAAAGCCTTCTTGATGACATCAGGCTTTGAGCCACCTATTGAAGTTCTCAGTATTTTGTACTCTTTCCTCTCCCTTTCCATAAGTAGGCAGTAATTCTGAAAAAGCTACAGTCTTTACATAAAGCTTTTACTGTTGTTGTCTGAGCATTTTATTTTCCTTTCGCTTTGGTCCCAGTGTCTCTCTTCAGCTTATCTTTGGGGGGGAGGGGGGTGTTCCTTTCTTTGCATGATCTCCTGTCCATTTGATATTTCTTCTCTCTCCATGTCAACCACTCATCTTCCCTCTGCATCCCTATCTGTCCTGTCAGTATCTCTTCTGTGTTCTTGTCCCTTTCCTCACCCATATTCAGCATGTGTCCTTGTTCTTATGTTCCCTCCATGACCAGCATCTCTTCTCTGTGCCCCTTTCCCTCTCCCTTTTTCCTACCACCTATACCCTCCACACTGGGTCTAGTATTACTCCCTATCTCTTCCTTGCTCCCTCCCTGAGTCCAATGTCTCCTCCTCTATTCCCCCAATCCAATCTCTCTCTATTTCTCTCTCTCTCTCTCTCTCTCCTTCTCGACTGCTTCCACACCCAGTCCAGCAGCACTTTCCTCTTCCACACCCCTAGTCCAGTCATACCCCTCCCTCTTACTTCTCCTTCTCACCTCCTCCCAGTCCAGCAGCAACCCTCCCTCTCACCCCCAGTCCAGCACCTCTCCCTTTCTATCCCCTTCCCTGTGGCCTGTTCTAATTTGCCTGAACCACTGCCAGCTATAGCAGAAAGATGCATCAGAGCAGGTGGGCATTGCCTAACAAAAGCCCCAAAGCTGCCCATTGAATCACTGCATTGCCACTACCTGTAGCAATCCAGGTAAACTAGGATGGACAGGAGCAGTCAGAAAAGGATAGGTAGTGCTGGACCAAGGGGAGAAGGAATGAGGACAGTAGAGATGTAGCACTTGGCTCTGGTGTGCTGCCAGGGTGCTGTGTACCCCTTGCTAATAGTTCATATGTACCACATTGTTGGAAACCTCTGCTCTATGACATTATGGTTGATATATGTGGTTTGCTAAAATGTTTTCATTTGATTTTTGTCTTCTACACAGGTATCAAAAATTAAAAAAATCTATTCAATCAATTCACTTTGATTTAGCTTCTGAGGTCACCAATGTAACTTCCAAACTTTAGAACCTACTCGCCATTCACAAAGCATAGTCGCTTATTTTTTTTCTGTCTCTGTCTATAGTCTTTTTTTCCCCCATCTATTTCTGTCTTTTTATCTATAGAAAAAGATAGCCCCCTCCCCCCTTCACAAAGCCACGCAAGTGAGTGTTGTGCGGCAAATGCTCCAATGCCCATTCAATTCCTATGGACGTCAAAGCACTTACCGTGCTGGCCCATGCTGTCATCTATAAAAGGGGGTATAGATGGATAGATTGATTAATTGTCTTTCATTTATCTGCAAAACTGGAACATTGAGGTTTAAACTCAGGTCCTCATGGGCGACCCTTTGCAGATGCAGGGACAACAACAAGCTTATAAAACTGTTTTAGGAAGATTAAGGCTAATCCAAAATACAGCAGGCCGTTTAATTTTCAGATTACGAAAACAAGAACATGTCAGCCCTTACTACCGTCAGCTACACTGGTTACCAAAGGAAGAGTACTTTTCAAATTTGCTTCTATTTGCTATAAGATGTTATTTGGATTAGCTCCGCTATGTCTCCTCTATCATTTTGAATGGTACTGCTCAACTAGGTCTACTCGGCATACTGGTTTATTTAAACTAAACTAAAACTTAGTTTTATAGACCGAGTCATCAACCAAGAGGAGCTCGACTCGGTTTATAATAATGTAAAACATAATACATAAATTTGACAAGAAAGAGTAGACTGAAATAGTTAATTTCCAAAATGTTTAGCAAACAAAAAAGTTTTCAGAACTTTCCAGAATAAAGTAAAAGAACCTAAACTTCTTAATGTAAGCAGTAAAGCATTCCAGAATTTGGTTAATTTAAAAGCAAAAGAATAACTAAATCTCTTAAAGGTTCTGTTTTTACCACTGAGAGAGTGAAATGTAAGTTTTAATTTTTGAGAACTTCTGGAAAGATGAGATCTATGAACATTCCAGTCTAAAGGAATCAAAGTGGTAAAAATGCCAAATAGGATCTTAAATGCAATACAAATGCACTTAAATTGAATTCTGAGATACACTGGAAGTCAATGTAATTCCTTGAGCAGAGGGATTTACGTGATCAAATTTACTCTTACCAAAGATAAGTTTAGCTGCAGTGTTCTGTATTAATTGAAGTCTCTGCAGACTGATCTTTGAAAGACCCAAATACACTGAATTGCAGTAATCCAGTCTTGATAAAATGGTTGACTGAAGCAATACAGAGAAGTGTTCTTGGTGATAAAGTGCTCTCACTCTTCTCAGAGCACGGAGGCTGAAAAAACACTTTTTAATAAGTGAATTTAGTTGGTCCTTAAATGTAAGTGAAGAATCGCTAACAATACCTAGTATTAACGAGGAAAACTCAATTTTCAAAGATTCTCCCGAGTCTAAGATCACAGCAGAAGGGAGAGAGTCTAACTTTGGGCCAAGCCATAAAAGCTTAGGGCTCCTTTTACAAAGCCATGCTAGGGCCTTAACATGCGGAATAGTGCGTGCTAAATTGCCACACATGCTAGCCGCCACCACCTCCTTTTGAGCAGTTAGTAGATTTCCAGCTAGCATGTGCTATAGCGCACCAATCCGGTGCGGGCGATAAAACCATTAGTGCATGCGATAAAACTACTAGTCTTTGCAGCATTTAATTTCATCTGGACCATTGTCGCCCAGGACTGAAATTTAGTAATACAATAGTTAATATTGGGTATCAAATTATCGAGATGTGGATCAACCAATGGGTGGTGGACACCTGGAACGCGCTTCCAGAGGGAGTGATAGGACAGTGTATGGTATTGGAATTCAAGAAGGGATTGGAAAATTTTCTGAAAGAAAAGGGGATAGAAGGGTATAGATAGAGGACTAGTATACAGGTCCTGGACCTGATGGGCCGCCACGTGAGTGGACTGCTGGGCATGATGGACCTCAGGTCTGACCCAGCAGAGACAAGGCTTATGTTCTTATGCTTATGTTCTTAAAATATCAATAAAATAAAATAAAAATAAAAAATAAAAAAAATAAAAATAAAACTTAAAATATCATCAGCATATGTTAGTAAAGTTTCTCAGGTATTCAAATTGCAATGTTTCAATGAACACATGTAGATTTAAATAAGATTGGAGACAATGGAAAGCCCTGGGGGATACCACAGAGGGCTCTCCACGATTTTGAATTGGAGCCTTTCATATTGACTGAATAAGAGCTAGAAGATAGAAATTTGTCAAACCAGTCTAGAACAATTTGATCAAGGCCGATTTCTGAAAGCAGGTAATGCAGAATATTGTGATCAACTATATCAAAAGCTGCAGAGAGATCGAACTGAAGTAAGATAGCGTGCTTCTTATTAGACTGTAGCTGTTGAATCTTAGAAAGAAGTGAAACCAGAAGAGTTTTGTACTGAAATTCGGGCGGACCCAGCCTGAAAAGGCAAAAGAATAGAAAATTTCTCCAGATAACTTGAGAGTTGGGTGGCAACAATTGATTCCATATGTTTAGTTAAGAGAGGTATATTAGCAATTGGTCTATAGTGGGAGGTAACAGTTGGATCAAGATCTGATTTTTTCAGAAGGGGAGTAAGACTTATACCCATATCATGCAAAAAAAATCCTGTTTCCAAAGCCAATTGATCACCTGAGTTAGAATATTGGCAAAAAGCTAAGAGGGAAAAGGATCAAGAATACATTTACATCTCATCAATTTTGCACAAAGTTTTGAGACTCAGATACTGAGTCTAATGAATACTCGAAGCAATCAGCTGGCATCAACATAGAATTACCCTTAGAATCCCTTAAAAAGAGGCCATGGTTCACTGCAGAAAAAAAATTCCTAATAAAAATTTTATCTTTGAAAAAAGAAGCAAGAGAGCCTGCTGTGGGTAGTAAATCCTGAGAAGATGTATGATCATAGTTGGTCAGTTTGCGCCAGAGTCTAAATAAGATACTACTTTGATGATTAGAATTAGCAATTTTACCTCCATAATAGTTTTTTCTTGCTTTCCTCAGCTCAGAGTTATATTTTCTTACAGTAAACCTCCAATTAAGTTTATCTAAATCTTCTATTTTCGTTCAAGTTTCCTACGTTTGCTTAAGTTCTCTATGATATGATGTGAACCAAGGAGAATTCCTGGAATGAGAGATGGGTTTAGTAACAAGTGGAGCAAGAGTTAAATATGTACTCTTGGAAACTGTACTCCAGTTAGCCCAACTCTAGGAGAACAAGGTAACAACTTTAAAGTTTGAGTCCAGAATAAATCTGGACTAATTTTCTTTCTAAGAGTTACAGTTGTTTTGTGCTGAACCCTGAGACATAAAAATAGGCAATGTAAATTCACCAAGATAATGGTCAGACCAAGGGACCCTCTGCCAGTGTGCATTATCAATAACAGAGCTCTGAGGGGTAAGATCCATAAAGGAGATAATATCAAGAGAATGACCTTTCTCATGAGTAGGTGTTATTTGGGGCAAGGATAGCTCCAAAGAGTGAAGCATGGAGAGTATCCTTGTCATTGATATCCTCAAGATGTAAATCGATGTAACCTATTACAAGTAATCTCTGAAATTTTACTGAAAAATCTGCAATAATTCCAGTAACAAGAGGGCTAGATTTATTCCATGGAATTGGAAGATGATATAAAAGGAAGATACCCAAAGGATAACAAGCCAATTCATCCTTGACAGATACCAAAAGACAGGACAGATAAGGAAAAATGCTTGAGTACCTGAATGTAAACCACTTGGTCTATAAGTGGTATATAAATACTTAAAATAAATAAAGTAAAAGAGAGGACAGAACTGATAGTTTTCAAAGGAAGATCTTAGTTAAGTACTTGGAACTAACATGGATCTAAAGGTCTGGATAGCTCACTGGACTGACAGAAGGTTTTTTACCTGTAGGTTATAATTAAAATCCAGTTCACCTCATTTTGGTCATGACATTAAAAAAAAAAATAACTGCTCTCTGAAAATCATTTAATTGGCCTGCGTGAAATGAGTTGGTGATCTTTGCCAGCTCCCGGAAGACAGGTGTCCACATCAATAAAATTGTCGTCGCAATTGCCTCTAATCGGCATTCGGTAGCAGCTGACAATCAATCTAAGCACCGAGACCCAGGATTTAAATGAATATTAATAATAAAATGCCCTGTCAGATTTAAAGATGGTCTCTAAGGATGAGAACTGAAGTAACAGGAGGCAGAATAAAACTAGTTCTATAGGAGGGAAAAAAAGAATAGCTTAACCTATTCACCATCTGGAGAGAACGTCCTCAGTTTTTCAAGTAGTGGCATATGGCAAAGCTAAAGGAGCTATATCAAATTCATTCAATTTTCTCATAAAGTATTCTATTGTGAACAAATATTGCAAGTTTAGTATATGACACCTGACTTTTCCCATTTCACTCTATCATTCTTCTACAGAAATAATTCTTGCAGTTTATTCCAAAAATGCTATCTTTCAAGCCCCGGAGTTTGGTAATTGCTACATAACTGCTCTACTGAAAATGTTCTATATACATATAATTACCAGACTCTTTTCACAAGCTGTGATGATCTAAGGAATATTATTATTCTACAATGTACAGTAGAAGAAGAGAAACAAGAAAATAGACTAACGAGGAGCTAAATTAGTAACTATTTTGGGTGTGATACAGATTGAAAACAGATGAGTGATACGATTGATAAGATTCACACCAGATTCAGGAATTCTTTATTGGGTGAGACATTAATGAAATGTGTGATGAGGATCAATGAGTAAAAAATAAGTATTATGTGGAGCAAATGTTTAGTATGAGAGAGTTAAGGAACAAACACCATCTAAACAAGCGAGGCGGCCAATAGATTTTTTTTTTCCCCAGCCTGTTTTAGTATCAATAAACAAGTTCAGAACAGCAGGAGGTCTTGATGGCAGCTGAGCTCTGATAGCCTCCAGTTTGTAACTTGGCACCAACATAAAACAGTTTTTCTTATCATTTGTTTTTTGTTATTTTAAGCTATTTAAAAACATACAGGAAATACACCACCAAGTGGCAATATATTTTATGAAATATACATTCTTATTAGATTATTAGAATATATATTTATGAAATATACATTCCTATTAGAGCATTAAATTCTTTGCCCTTGTCTGCGTGGCTCACATGCTCCTCAAGACAATGGAAGAAGCTCTATGCACAGACTTATTCAACTCTTACTACCTGCCCCTCCTCACCTCTCTCGCCACCTTCTTTTGGGTCTCTGTATCTATCTATACCAGTATTTGAAAGCTGTTCACCTACTTGAGTTCTTCTCACATTACCATACCATAATTGTATTTGACTCTGACCTTGTCATGATCCTATGTTATTTGTACTTGTAGCTTGACCTCTCATGTACGGTCTTCAATTTAATTCCTGTTAACTGCATCAAACTTCATGGTGTACTGCGGTATAGAAATAAAATTTTATGTTATGTTATTCTTTTTTTTTTTCCCTTCATATCCATCCCTCAATTCCATTAATATCCAACAAATTTCCTCCAATTAGGTCTTCGCTCAAACCTCATAGGACCTTAAATGACCTAAATTTTCATAACAGCCCCTACATCCTTTGCACCCTCTCCAGTCTTCCATTCACTCATGCAGAGAGAAGCTCCATCTTCATCGTATAACTTACTTCAGTTCACTATTTCAGGGGATTAAAGATGTCCCAATAACACTCATCTTTCAGTAAGCAGTGGAGTAGTGATGATAGGAGGTGCTCCCATGCACCCTCCTCTCTGGACATCCCCCCCCCCGGCTCCTTCTTCACCCCCACCCCCATTCCACATTCGCACCTTCCCCTTCACCCTGTACCTCTTTAAATCTTCACCAGCATGAGAAGCTTCTCTGGCCTACTGCTCATGCCAGCATTGGCTATCATTCTGATGTCACTTCCTGGCCCCGCAACATGGAAGTGATTTCAGAGAGGAGCCAGGCTGGCATGAGTAGCAGGTCAGAGAATTTTCTCTCACTGGCAAAGATTTAAATAGGTATGGAGAAGGAGGAAGGGAAGGTGCAAGTGTGGCAGGGGGAGGGGGGCAGAGAGGTGCTGGCTCCCCACCAAGAAGGCACCTGGGGTGATCCATCCTGTTTCCCATTAACTTTTTTGTTAATTCTGTCTTAGGACCCTCCCCAAATTCATGAAGAATGCGTATGAACAACTAGGTCTTTGATTCTAGTGATATTCCTATGTGAGTCAAATTCTTGATTTCACCAAGAACCAGATATTGCTGTACCATCGAGCAAATACCAAGTAAATGTGTAGAAACCCCCTCTGGACACACCTCCTACATCATTCTTTAGAGTTTCCACATCCCCATCACCTTCAGCTTAATAAGTTATATTTCCTACTGCAAAAATTCTATTTGCTGGATTAGATTGGGTTTATTGAATTTGATATGCCGCTACATACATTAGTACTACATGGTGTACACATTTTAAATCGAAATTCTATTATATAGAATAATTCAAACAATAATTCACATATTCCAACTAAAACACAGCTGATTAAACAATAAAATGTCCTCGATACTACTAGACAGCAAAAATCTGTAATGCTACTCAACCTTTAATCCACAAGTTATTGGACAATGAAATAAGATAGTAGATTGTGAAATTTGTCCAACTAGAAGTTCCATAGTTCCGGACCTGTATATTAAAAAGCTCTTTTTCTAGTAGTTAAAATGTGCATTTCTTTGAGGACAGGTAGCCGAAGCATTTATTTATTTAATTTTTTAGATGAATGCAATGCTCTAGAACAGTGTTTTTCAACCTTTTTACACCTATGGACCGGCAGAAATAAAATAATTATTCTGTGGACCAGCATCAGTCCGTGGACCGGCGGTTAAAGAACACGGGGCTAAGTCGTGGGCCAGACCCCATCCATCTCTACCCAATCTCCACCCCAGACTCCGCTCCCATAATAGTACTAATTGCACCTTGCATGTCCCGTGCCTTATCTGGAAGCCTTCCCTCTGATGTTGCAATGTCAGAGAGAAGGCTTCCGGTTCAGGCGCAGGATGCCCGTAGGAGCCACTGCCCGTGGCTTTGTGCACTGAATCAGTTAGGAAGCGGGAGCTGGCTCGAAGATAACACCGCATCGATCACACCATGGACCGGTGGTTGAACACTGCTCTAGAACAAACATGCCTGAGCAATTTCTTAGATAAATGTTCTGGTTGGCTCATGTGAAGTGCTTTAAAAACAAGGCACAACAGTTTAAAATCAATATGTTTTGAAACTGATAGCCAGTGAAGCTGATACAAAACAGTAGTTATATGATCCATTTTTTAGGATCAACTAATAAGCCAAGCAGGAGTATTCTGTATGAGCTGAAAGCACTGCAAGTTGGCTTTACTGCAACCTGCCAAAAAGGAATTACAGTAATCTACTAGTTTTCTCTACTAGTGATAAAAGCATGAACCAATTTCATTAAATTCTCTTTGGTTAATACTGATCTCATCAGTCACAAAATATGCAAGTAGTAAAAGTGGGATTTTACCATATGACCTATTTGAGGTTTACATCTTAAATTGTTAACACATCAAACTCCTAAAATAGTGATACTCTATGAAAGTGGTAATCTTTGGCCTTTGACCATTGGCAAAAACATTTTCACAATTCGTTCAATGGCATTTCCCACGTCTCTTTGCCAACTACTTCCCGAGCTTTCTGTTCAAAAACCCCCTCACTACAACTGCCCCCTTAATAAAGTTCCCCATATTTATTTCATTTTCTATCCCGTTTTCCCTGAAGAGCTCAGAATGGGTTGCAGGTTAAATATACATAATATACAGTTAACAAGTTACAATCTGACATATTTACAGTACAAATTGATGATTTATGGTTACATCCTAACTTGATACAAACTAGGAGTTGTAATAAAGAGTTTACAGGTTACAATTTGCCATAGTTATCCTTAACATTGCAAGTTTTTTCAATATAAGTTTTTATCCTAGCTAGGCACACACTAGGGATCTAAGAGCAGATAGAAAGGTTTGGACAAGTTCCTAGAGGAAATGTCCATAGTCTGTTATTGAGAAAGACATGGAGGAAGCCACTTCTTAGCCTGTATCGGTAGCATGGAATATTGCTACTCCTTGAGTTTTGGCCAGGTACTAGTGATCTGGATTGGCCACTGGGCTTGATGGACCATTGGTCTGACCCAGTAAGGCTATTCTTATGTTCTAATACCAATATATAGTACATGATGTAAAGTTTATAGGTTAAAATTGCGATAGTTACAGTGCAAGAATTTTCAATACAAGTTTTTATCTTAACCCGACACATACCGAGATCTAATACCAATATACATTTCTCTG